>NC_067282.1:182778954-183098775 GCF_020740795.1 Apus apus | reverse complement strand
TTCAGTAAATAGTTGATGTGCCCAGAAGTGAATTCTGGACTGCAAAGAAGTCAATATGTTTTTCCTCAGCCTCGCTCCAGGTCTAGCTGTGTTACTAGCACATTACCATTTTCCTGTAGGAAGATGATCAATGTTTGTACCACACTGTTGGAAGTTTCTGGCAAGCAAATTGATTTTTATATCTTTTGAGGACCCAGTTATACAGACATTAATCTGATGTCCATAAAATTTACCATGCTGGAGCTTTAGCAACCTATTAATGCATTGCTATTTTGTAGGTCCCACTCCTAAGAGAATTTCTTCCGGGAGTCTGGAAGATATATCCTTTTTCTATATACATATCAAGTCCTTTGAGTAGGGTGTAATTTTTCTTGAAGTCTGTCTTAATCAGGTAATCAGCTTGTTTTTTTCTAAACTCCGTGCTTCTGGAACTGATACTTTCTTTCATATCCTCAACACCAAGAACTTTCTGTGCTAACAGACCGAGGTTATTTCAGGTGCTCAGAGCAACTGATATGAGTTAGTTGATCACACAGGACTGGAATAATAATAGAAAGTGGAAACCCAGTGTGTGCTTTGACAAGGGGTACCTTCTTCCCACCTTTGGGGTTGCATCAGTGCCCTTACGGAGGAATATCATAGAATCATAGAATCCTAGGGGTTGGAAGGGACCTCGAAAGATCATCTAGTCCAACCCCCTTGCCAGAGCAGGGTCACCTAGAGCACATCACACAGGAACGCGTCCAGGCGGGTTTTGAATGTCTCCAGTCAAGAAGACTCCACAACCTCTCTGGGCAGCCTGTTCCAGTGCTCTGTCACTCTCACGGTAAAAATTTTTTTTCTGATATTCACCTTAAACCTCCTATGCTCCAATTTGTATCCATTACTCCTCATCCTATCACTGGTCATCACTGAAAAAAGCTTAACTCTATCTTCTTGACACTCACCCTTTACGTATTTGTAAACATTGATGAGGTCACCCCTCAGTCTCCTTTTCTCCAAACTAAAGAGACCCAGCTCCCTCAGCCTTTCCTCATAAGGGAGATGTTCCATTCCCTTAATCATCTTTGTGGCTCTGCACTGGACTCTTTCAAGCAGTTCCCTGTCCCTCCTGAACTGAGGGGCCCAGAACTGGACACAATACTCCAGATGCAGCCTCACCAGTGCAGAATAGAGGGGGAGGAGAACCTGTCTTGACCAACTAACCACACCCTTTCTAATGCACCCCAGGATGCCATTGGCCTTCTTGGCCACAAGGGCACACATACCTTGTTTCTGAAGAAGTTACTCATTTGAAAAACTTAATCAGTATGTCATTAATAATGTTGGAACTTTTTTTTCCTGTTTAATGCTTACAACCAGTGTTAGTGGACCTTTACATTCTGCTAATGTGGTGTAACAATATACCTGCTGTTTTTATACTGTCATAAAAGCTCTGTAACTTCTCATTGCATAAGTGGAGGATTTCAGAAAAGTGACGAACACTTGACCCGACAGTAAGGCTGTTGCCAGTTCTCCAAAGCAGCAAGAGCCAGTGACATTGTGCATGTTAAGTCTCACTGTCAGCTCCAGAACAGAGACTTGAAGAAAAGCAGTTCAGAAACTGAAGCATGTAATGCTTCAAATCTGTTGCTTGATGAGAGTAATGATACTGGCTGATTGGACTGCCAGTGCAATACAGACTGATTGTCTTCTGTATATCTTAAGAACTTTTCATTAAAGTTATTATTTTGGCTCAACTTACTGTATTTCAGTAATTCAGACAGTACTCACCAAAAAGAGTAAAGTCCAGTTTCAGACATAATATTTCTTGTAAATTTTATTTGAAACAAATATTTTGTGTCCTAACCATTTAAAAAAAATCAATAAACTTATGTATTCATGTTATATTGGGGTGACTTTGTGGGTTCTAAGCTCTTGTCTTGATCTAATAAATACTGATTTTCTTTATTGTAAGCTTTCCTTCTCACAAAAGATCTCATGCTACTTCAGTACTGTTGTAAGTCAAGCAAAATAATTTTTATCTGTCAATTCAGGCTGATACATACTGTAAACTTTTCATGTAGTGTATCTGTTATTGCTGCTGAACAGTGTTCACAAATAGTAAACAGAAGCACAGCAGTAGCAGAGAGCTAATTATCTTTTTTTTTTTTTTGTGGGGATGCTTGTGTTCTGACCAATCCCCTTGTTTAAGAATAAAAGATTGAAAACAGTATCTTTCTGTTTCTCAATTCTGCCTATGGTTGCTCATTGGAACTACTATGTGAAGTTGTACTACCCTCTCTGCACTAAAGGAAAGAGTGAAGTGTTGTATGATATAAACTGGAAACTGGTGAGTGGGCATGGACATCAAAGGGTTGACTGAAGAGGAAAAACACATCCTGCTGCCCTCTTTCTACAATGTTTTTGTTGTATAACTAAGCACTTTATCATTAACTGTAAATTACTTGATTCTTTAGTTTTTGCTGTTCTGGTTGTGCATAGTAGAGCAGGTAACTTCATGCTAAGTAACATTCTGGCACCTTACGGAGTAAAGAGAGGAAGAATTTTAGCTACGGAGAAGGAGCTTTCCAGTTCAGCAGACCTCTGTGTGTTTATTTTTGGGTAGCAACTAGTCAGTTCAGAAAGGAAATTGTGGTCTCCATCATTAATATCCAAGTTTCAAAATTGTTCTTCATCTGAACTTTTTTTTTAAGCTCTAGCTTGGCAGAAGTCAGTTGTATCCATTTCTTTTTTTTCACCTTGCAAATTGAGTATTGTAAACTCAGCAATTCCTTACATTTTTTCCATCAGTAAACCACACTCAGATATTACCTTTGTACTATTAATTTAGATAATCCAAGGAGAGAGTGTAACAGAAACACAAATTTTACAGGGGAGCTTTTCTAAGTAGAAATCGAGGGTTTGTAATGCCTGGCCTGAGAATTTAAATACAAATCTTGAGCTGCAGAGCCATGCTACAGGATATTGCTGAGGGCAAGCTCTAATGCAATTTCAAAGAGGCATAGTAGTAATGCCAAAAGCTAAGCTACAATCTCTAGCATTTTTTTATTGTGTAGCCTTAATCCCACATAAAAGAACCTAGGTGTATGGGTTGATTACCCTTATTGAAAGGCTGTGTTGGAACTAGGATAGAGTGCCTGGAACTACTTTTGTCCGGCCATTATCTAGTTCTTCTGGTATTGCCAACATCAGATTATATGGTGGGGTTTTCTGGTGCATGATATCATGCTTTTCTCAGTCTTGAGGGGTTTTTGATGCTCAGGGGTTAGGTCTATCACAGAAGAGAAAACTAAGAAATGTCAGGTAGGTAGGAAATCACTATTGTTTCATAAAAATAATTTTCCTTGTGTCTTTTAAGTTTTGAGTCAAGCCTTGTGGTCTTTATTCTTCCATCTTAAAAATCAAGTGTTAACTATACTGTGTAAAAAATGTGGTGATATCTTACAAAAACATTAGCAAGTTTGTTACAAAGAATTTACACCTGTGAGTCATCTGAAATTGAGATAGGTGGCTTACCTTAAGCCTGAGATATACATGAGATTGACCATACAAGACTACCATTTTGCAACAGTGCTTCTGAACTACTGAAGTTCATTTACATATGGGTCAATTTAAGTGGCTTTTGGTCTCCACAGTATATTGGTAAATGCAGTACTTTGGACCTACAAAGGAAGGGCCCAAACAGACAGTGACAATTGTACCTGGTAGCGATAATAAATGTCACTTTACTCAAGGGGCATCCCTCATGGTAATAGAAGATTTCAATTTCCTTTATGCTTGTAGCTTATCTGGGACATTCTAAGACAGTCATTGATGATCAGGCTGGCATGTATTCATTAGTGTTCATGCATTGGCATTGAGGAGAAAACTAACACTAGTGGTGTGGAGACTGTCCGATCTTGGCTATTAGCAGAGAAGATAGTGTAGAGACACACACTGCATATACCCTCAAAATGAATGGATTTCTGTCTGTGGCAGCATAATGCTTTCTTTTTATTCATCAGTAGTTCTCAAAAGTCTTTACAGAGGTAGAGGTCCATATCCCCAAATTACAGATGGGGAATCTGAGGCACAGGGGAAGAATAAATGCAAACATGCAACAGGCTGTTGCCAGTACTAAATAAAAAATAGTCTTCCAAACATTCACCTGACACTTTCACTATTAGGTACATTTTCTACTCCAGAAAAGCATTTAGCATTGTATCTCTGGAATGAGCTTTGAATATGACATGGCATCATACAGCTACTGTGTCCTCATGTTATTTTTTCCTGTAGCATACCTAATTTTTAAGACTTAAAACTGAGAATAACTTTTTTTCATAGCACACTCAGTTATTGGTCTAAAAAAATTATCTTGCATACAGTTGTGAGTTTCCTTCTATCTGACTTGAATTACCATAACTGCTCAAATGTGAACTGCTGAAGTAGGAATTAAAACATGTTGATTTGTGGCACAGTGTAAATGTGAGGGGGATTGCATCTCTAAGTACTTTTATATAAGTGGATTGAGTCTGCTTTGCAGGACAGGACACAAGTTGTATACGTGATTGTGGGACTAGTTGCTGGCTATTATTCAAAGAGGTTTTACTTTTAATAGCCTTTTCTCAAATTCGTTATTATTTTGAAGGGGGTTCTTTGTTTTATATTGGCATGAAGTTAATGTTGTCTTATAAAAGACTTCTTTTAAAACAATTCAAGCTGTTTTATATCAATGTTCTTGAAGTATCTGAACTCGAAATTCCATGTTTTTTTCCTCGATCATATGAAAAGTTCTCCTAAACCTCATCTCTGCAAAGTCATTTTTTAGTGGGTTTTTTTTTTTTGGTTTTTTTTTTTTTTAGTCAGGACCTGGGAGTACCAGTAGATACTAAGTGTAATTTTCAATTGCTTCTTAGTGAGTGTTCCAGAGATGGGATAATTCAGGTATTCCTGAGGCAAACAGGTTTGTTTGGGGTTTTTTAATGGCTGACAAAGATCTGAATTCTAACGTGTTTTCTACAAGCACACTCATATGTTCAAAATGGGTCTGAAAATCAGCTTATGAGAACCTGCATTAAATACAGAACTAGTATTTAGCTTCTGGAAGGACAGAATCATAGAATGCCTAGGGTTGGAAGAGACATTAAAGATCATCTAGTTTCAACCCCGCTGCATGGGCAGGGACACTGCCTACTAGACCAGGTTGCTTAAAGCCTGGTCCAGCCTGGCCTTAAACAGTTCCAGGGAGTGGGCATATATTTTTGCATAGAAAATTAAATGGTTACTGAAGGAGGATCATAGTGTGTGAATGCAGTGAGTTGCTGGTAGAAGAGAATGTTGAGTCAAAGGAGCTGGTTTCCCTTGTAGCTGAATAGACAGTGCAACAGTACAAGACAATTTTGAGGTCCAGTTTTATCTCGTGCTGTGTGAAATTCCTCATTCTTGCCATGATTCTGCATGTCTTGAAACACCAGTCTGCAATTTCCGTGTGTGAGCGTGAAACAGAGTTTTGAGAAATGGTTAATCTACGTGTCCTTACCGCACTCTGTTTGTGTAAGGATCATCATTGTCCTGATTAATATAAAATAGCTCAAAATCAAAAGATAGACTTTAACATTTCATCTAAAAATTCCCTGAGCTTCAAGAAGGAACAGTCTTCTATGTCTTGATTCTGAGTGTCTTGGGAGCTTGCGGGTGGGAGTGGAACTGCAAAACAAAATGTCTTTCTTCTATAGTGAGAATTTTTGCTCCATGGCAGTGCGACAGTGACAAATTTGTGGATGGCCTGCACACAGCCTGCCTTATGTTGTTCTGAAAGTAACTGAATGTATCACTTTAACATCAGAACACAAATAACTGTGTTTTGTCATGTGTCTGCTGCTTTCTGGCCAGCCAAGATGTCAGCAGAGTTAAGCTGCGAAACACAGCTGAGTGAGCTAGTAACGATGCTGTGCAGGTAAACAGGAAGTGACAGTGTTCAGTTTGCTCGTCAGTGAAAACCCCAGGTTGTATATGTCATCTGGTAAATGATCTGCTAAGCTGAGATAGCTTGCAGTGTTATCATCTGGAGCGTGCTTGTGGTTATGGTGATGTCATATCTCTGGAAGGCTGAAGTCTTGCATGTGTTGCCTGAACTGAGGTTGTAGGATTTAAAAATATTTTTATTTCATGTCTGATAAAAGCATGTTTCTCTTAATTAGTCATGTGCTATTTCGTTTTATCTGCTGTGCTGTTTACCCACATCTTAATTGTTGATCTGCTGTGATCCACAGTTGAGCAATGAGTGAAAAGGGAGTTGGTCAGCTCTGTCTAGCTGAATTTGAGGGAGGTACTAGAAATGTGAGTGAATTTTAATCTGAAGACACTCAAAAAAGAGTGAGCTGTCTCTAGCTGGCTGACTGAGGATTAGGAGTTAATGATTGCTTTGCTAGAATACTGCAGGCTTATGTTTGGACAAACACTTCTATGGTTTAGATTTATTAAACAGAAATCCTTTCATTCCTTTTTTTGTTGAAACATCACTTAGTGATTACTGATACCTTCTCTCTATCACTAAAAGACCTTCAGTGAGGGTATTGCGGCTGACTTGGGTGCTAATCTGAATGAGGCAGGGAATCTGTTCTTTGATATCAACTTTTTTTTTTATTATTTGTTTTGGTCTCCTGATTCCTTAAATGTTTTTGGCTATGCGTTATATGGAGCTGTTAATTTAGATTAAAATTTTCCTGTTTCACCAAAGCATGGTAAATACTAAAGTGGCTTTTTGCTATTACAGAAAAACGTTGTCCCTTCAAATAAGAGAAAAGCAGTATCACTTGTACTGTGTTTTTATGATCAACATAGCCTAACTTTGTGTTAGTGCATTTAGCCTAGCACACTTCTAAATCAGTGGGCAATCATGGGAAATTAAGAAATTAAAAGCAAACTTTAAGCTTAAAATTCAACACTATTGGTTATTGTAGCAAATTATTTCACAAGCAGTAGAACTAGAGAGGCCTCAGTGCCTTCAGTTGAGTAATTTTTCAACTTGAACCAAATAAAGCTTTTCTCATGTGATTGTGTATTTACAAAGGCTCTCATGTCAGTTCTGTCAAATAATGTGAAATCTTGCTTTAGTTTTCCTGTCTGTGAAGCAATCAGTCTGTCTTCTGAAAAGGGTGTCCTGTAAACGGCATTAAAATTAGAAGATAGTTTCCAGCTGCTTAGCTTGTTGAAATCTGCCAGCAAACTTCAGTAGCTTTGTATTTCTTCTTTCAGTGGGAAACTAGTTTAAAATTGTCTGTAGCATCTGAAGAGAACTTTTTTCTGCAGTACAAAATTGTCTTCAAAGGTAAAAATATTCATAATTTGTTTAATATACCCTTAATATTAACTTTAAAAATTGCAGTAATCACAGTTTACCCAAATAAAGAAGTTTCCTCAATGGATAAACACTGCCACATGTTGGTCTCATTTGTGAAGATTCTGGAGGCAGCTTGGTGTAAAGGCATAGATTATAAGCCAATATGAGAGTTGCAAAATCGAGTTTACTAAAATGTAATTTCGTAGTCCAAATATTGTGGAGTCCTTGAAAAATTGTGTGGTTTTTTTTTTATAAGATGCAGTAACCATAAATAACCTGATCCACTTTTTTAAGGGAAAAAGGTTGAAAAGACAGATGCATCTATTGTACTTATTCTTCTGTCATCTGGGGCCATAATCCTTATGGATTTTCAGATGAAGGTGTCAGCAGGAAGCAAAAACAGTCTACCTTTATTGTCTTTATTATTTTCTCTCTCATTGGGCTGTTTCTTCGTATCTCAATCCTTTCCCATCTAAAATTGCAAAAGTAGTAACAAGTTGACACTTGTAATACTTAATTACACCTTTAAAATTTGGTTAAAGTGTTGATTTGTATTCATATTTCTTGCTTTTATGCCTGAATTGCACCTAAACCATCATAATAGACACCCACAAATAACAGCATTGAATTACCTACTGTGTAGAGCTAATAAATATTTTAGAGTTTTGAACCTAACTAAACTGTGTAAAGTGTTCGGAAGTGTTTCTGTGGAAGTGTTAGGAAATATTTGTCTACTCTAGCAAAGGCCTCTGCTACTTATACTGTGGAAATTGTTAGGGAAGCATACTTGTGTGGTTTTTTTATGGCCTAATTAATTAGGGATCATCTGAATAGTGGCAGGCTTACTCAGTTCACTTAAGAGCACTGTTGGAGGAGATTGGAGTGCATGCCTTCTGTAGGATTGCATGGTGATGAGAACATTCACCCAGGAAGTGGGTTATCAGCCTTGCCTAGCAGGAAAGGAACACACTGTTTCCACATGGCAAGAGAGGCATCCTCAGTGCCAAGAAAATAGCTACATTTTCTCTTGAGACGGGGCCACTGTGCAGAAGGGAAATCAAAGTGCCAGAAAGAGCGAGCAGAGCTTGGTTGTGTAGGCCACTGAAAGTCTTCCCTTGAGAGCGGGAGTAGGTTCCAGTGCCCAGTCCCTGCAGCAGGTTTTCTTTATGTTTTTGTATTAAGAGTGATGAGATAAATACATAGCTGTATTGAGCACTAAACAAACATTTTTGGAAGCTCCATCTTATTTTTTGCACTGAAGATAAGGTAATTGCACACCAACATGAAGGTATTATCACTGTCTAACTCAAATTTTGTTTGCTTTGATTAACATTAATGCATAGACAATTAAATGTGTAATTGGTTAAGCATAAACTTTTTTGAGAAACTAAGATTTCAAGCAATATTTCTGCTTGGCTAGTCTGCTAATCTGGTGGGTTTTTTCTACAGAATGCTTGTAATCTAGATAAAGAAGTGTCAGCCACTGAGTTCTGTTTAATTGCCTAATTTTCTGTGGATTAGTCTTGCTTTCTTATAGTTAGCAACACTGCATTCTCACTTCTGCTTCTTGTCTTTCTCATTCATGAATCTTAATGAGTTTCCATATCTTTTTCCGTGACTCAGATAATGCTAGGCTATTAGAGAGTGGCTCGCGGATGCTTCCTGTCCCCACTGTGGTCAAGATTAGAGTTACACCTCACTAAGTGTTTTCCATGGTGAAGTGGTACTTGTGATTAGCACATCTCTGTTCCTGAACCCTGCCATTTGAGGAAGACTATTACTTAACACTGTTTCAATGTCGAATAGCAACAGCCCTTTTTTGTTGAACAGTCATTGTAGAAGCAAACTGCAGGCTATCCTTCTGTTCTTGCATCAAAGAAGACATTAGTAACTCAGGAGCATCCAGCATCGCTTGGTTGGGCTTGAGCATGTTGGCTTAGCCATAGTAAGGATTACCACCATAATGGGTCTTAAAAAATGCCTGCCACAGGTACCTTCTCACTAGCTGATGACCAGTGATAGGACAAGGGGCAATGGATGCAAACTGGAGCATAGGAGGTTCCATGTGAATATCAGGAAGAACTTCTTTACTGTGAGAGTGACAGAGCACTGGAACAGGCTGCCCAGAGAGGTTGTGGAGTCTCCTTCACTGGAGACATTCAAAACCTGCCTGGATGCATTCCTGTGTGATGTGCTCTAGGTGACCCTGCTCTGGCAGGCGGGTTGGACTAGATGATCTTTCGAGGTCCCTTCCAACCCCTAGGATTCTATGAGCTGTAGTATTATTGATCAAGAAAACTTTTCTAGATACGTACTTTAAGGAGAAGATAATAGAAATATTTATTTCTATTCTTACAGGGTTTGGATTGCACACAACTATTTACCATAGACTTTTTTTTTTCCCACAGAAATCTTAAAGTAGTTAGTTATGTTCACTGTGACTTCCAGGCCAAAAGTCTTCAGACTGACTTTGCAAAAAAGCCACAGTCATTGTATCAGCATAGTTTTTTTGAAGAGGTTACTGTGCTTGGAAACAACTGCTGCTGCTTTTATGTTATGTTACAGGACAAGGTCTTTTGTTGCTGTTGTTTTTTTTTTTTTCCCCAGTGTTATTTGTAAGATAATTCCAGAGGCTGGGAAGGGTAACTTAGAAAAGCAAGCCTGTCATGTGCGATTAAATGATGCATGTATGCAGGGGTCTCCACCTTTATTGGCAAAACTGACTCTTAAAATTGGAAAAATATTTAAAATCACTGCTAATGTGTCTTCAGTAGAACTGTCAGCATGTAACACATAACAATACTGAATCATTAGAAGAATACATTAAACTTAGCTGCATTTTTACAAGCACTAAAATGGGGGTGATTAAGCACTGGAACAGTTCCCCAGAGGTGATTTGCAGCCTTTAAAGTTAACTGGACAGGACCTTGAGCAACTGGAGCTCTAGGCTTTTAATTGCCTTTGCTGTGAGCAGAAGGTTGGACTGGAAAACTTACAGAGGTCATGTCCAACCCAAGTTATTTTATGAGTCTTTGATCTTTGCACCACAAGCAGTTGTCCACTCTACATGAGCACTACAAAAACCATCCCAATAGGGCTTGAAATGCTTTCTGTTCTGGTGTATACTGAGGTGGCTGAACATTCTCCTACAGCCTTAATCTTGCTGCTGCTCTTTGTTGTGACTTTTGACCCTCTGTGTTTTAATGTCGTTTCCTGTTATTTCTTGGTTTTTCACAATCCATGTCAACCATAAGGAATCTAATGTGATTACTGTTTCTTGTAAGGAGATGTGCCACTGTCTGTTTTGGCTTTACTGTTTTTGAAACACTGAGTTACAGCAAGTAATTGACTTGACAAGGTACTGCAGCAGATATTCACACCAGAAGCTGATCGAAGTACACGAGTATCTGCTGCCCGGTTGGAGAGTATCAGTGGCTGCTGTCATCACATTTTACAAATGTGTGATGACTAGTTGTGGGTACCTTTTGCCTGCAGAAGGTGTTTTCATGAGCCTTTTGTTGATATCACATATCCTGCAGTATGTGTGTCCAAGGATGAGACCAGCTCTGCCAGTGAGGCTGCCAGTGTGCAGTTGAAAACACCAGACTTACTGCTTTGTAGCTCATCAGATTCAGGGGTGTGACAAGTCTCTGGAGTCGAGCATGACCACTTCCAGTTGGAAGCTGACTGTAGGAAAAATACAGAGAATGGGAGTTTGATTCTCATCTCCAGGACTTATCAGTAGTTGATGGGCTACCTTATTTCTTTCCCCTGTGCATCTTTTCCAAATATGTAGGTATACAAGAAGGACAAGGTCCTTGCCAAAGCAGTTACACAAAGCAGTAGTGCCAACTTAAAAATCTTTCTCCTGAAAATACAGTAATTAGTAACTTAAGGTATTAAGTAGCAAATCAGCTTACTATATAAGAGAAAATAAGCTAATTACATTGAGTATTTAATGGCAGGTCTGTTTAATTCTGTCTCTGAAATTACAGAATCAGTGATGTGAACTCTTGTGAAGAAATATTTATATATAATTTTAAAGAACTCATATTTAAATGCAACATTCTCTGCAAGAATGCTGTGAGAAACTGAGCTGGGTATATTCATTGGCTTCAAAGTAGACAAATGCTCATTCAGAAAATACAGTAGAATACTCAAATTATGATGTTTATTTAAATGTTCTCAGATGCTGCAGTTCTGAAATTAAATTTGAATATTCTTTTCATTGAATTTATGTGGCTAGCATTCAGAATGAATAGCAGTAGATTATGGTTCATATATTTTCTCAAGTTTTAAATTTTGCTGATAATTTTGAAAGTTTCTGAAGCCTGTGGATGATTAAATATTTTTCCACGTGTCTGTCAGAAGCTGAATAGTATGAAGCACAGCACCACTGCTCTGTTTGATGAAAATGAACAGTAGCTGAAATAAAGGGAGTTGGATTTTGTCCTTTCCCCCCCAGAAATACACTATGTATTTTTTCCTGTATTGTCCTTTTAGTAAAAAAAAAAATGGAGATAATATTGTAACAGTGGGATTTGTAATTTTATGTTCTAACATGGCAAAGTCTAATCACAGTCTGTCAACACTAGGAATTTGCACAGTGCTAATGAATAAGTTAAAATATAATTGAACTCTGAGCTTGGTATGCCTCAAAACAACACCTACTTTAGATACAGTGAAATGGTTCTCTAGCTTGTAAATTAAGCTATACTCATAAGGTACCCAAGTGTACATTAAATCTATTATGATTGTACAGAATGAGGACGCACTCCTTTTGTGTAGTATTTTTCTGTCTACTCAAGGGTAGGTGCTAGTTCAAGGTTTTATATGCGGTCATTGCTGAGTTATGACAGTTACTGGCTTACCCAGATAATCCAGTTGGTATTTTTGCTGTTAAGATATGATAGGAAGCATCCTGTAGGGAGCCCTTTCTTGACACAGTTCACTGTCTCCTGTGCTTTGCATTTCAGTTGCACAATTCCTGCCTAGACCACACCTTTCTGTGGGTAGTCCTGTTGTGGAGGGTTAGGGGAGCTGAACTGGTTTTGGAGGGTTGAGGCTTCTTGCATCAACAGTGGGAGAGATGCTGCATTTGAATATGATGCCTTCATAACAACTATAGAATGGCCCACCGGTGCTGCTCTTTGTAGTCTTGTGTCTACAAGATTATCAATTTAACAATGAGATTTCATTGGAGAAGTGAGAGCAAAGGCGGTTAGCAAGTCTTTGAGTAAAATTTGGCCAATTGTGCCCAAAATTAAGTCTTTGCAACATAAGGGGGGTAATGGCATCTCTTACACGTGTAACCTAAGTCAGCTGTTTCATTGTGGTAGTACAGCTAATACAGGGGTGCATTTTCACTCATCTGACAAGTCCAGTTAAGATTAAATAATTCATATTACTCTAAATTATAGGGAGTTATGTTTTACTCTGTGTTTAGTGGTAGAGCATTTGAGAAGGCAACTTCAAAGCTTTCCTTTCGTCAGTCAGTCATGTTTTAATTTTTTCTGTAAGTTACCAGAAAGATAGTAGTTAGTCTGACAACTTCTGAAGAGGTGGTTGCAAAGAGGAATAGAATTATATCTTGACTTCTGAAAGTTACATCACAGTTCTTGGGCAAAGGTTATCAAGCTTCCCCAAGGAGTAGCTCTCAGTCTGGTTACATTGACTCTATTTTAACAGAATAGGAAGGCTTTTCAAATAAAAATAACCCATGAAACTTGGGTTATTTTTTTTTGTTATTTTAAACCAGTTGAAAAGTTATGTTGATATTTGGTAGCTAATCTTATAATACAAGAAGACATGCCTGCGTTCTAGATATCCGCTGTTTCGACAAGTAGTCAGTGTTCATGAAAGCAAAGTAGTACTTGGAGAGTGGGTGGGGAAGACCTAATATGGAGCTTGTTACTCAGACTAGATATGATCCCTCCAGAAAGGTTTTGGAATCCTCAACAGATCTATGAAAACATCTGCTTAATATTCCATAGTGCAAAAGGGAATAAAACTCTTTGACTTATAGGGAAGAAATAGAGAACAAAACAGAAGACAGTACTATTGTGACCCTATGTTCCAAAGGCTGACAAACTGGATTCATATAGCCTAAGTCTCATCCCCCATCAAAGAAGGATTTATTAGGACTAGGTAAGATTAAAATGAGAGTGACAAGGCTAATCAGAGTTTAGAATGGTGTGGATTTTTTTTTTCTTGATACAAGAATGACATAAAACTAGTACCACTTTCTAAACAGTAATGAACTTGCAGGGCAAAGAAGCGTGACAAAAACCTGTAAAAGCATGTGTAGCATGGAGAAGCAACTATGAAGCCATGAAGAACAGTGATTAGATAGAGCACATGTATGATTTTTCCTTTGTGAATTTAAAACACATAATGCTGACTCAAGAAAGGTTTGAGCTCCAACATGCCAGTTGCTGGGGTATACTCTCATGGAGTAACAGTGCACTGTTGTATTTTTACCTAGGTATCTGGTGCTATTGGAGATTAGATCTGGACTAGATAGCCTCTGGTCTGTCCCATTACAGAGTATTTAAGCTTTATGTCTTTATGACTTGGTTGCTAAATATATATTCTTTCAAGGCTCCACTTTTCATTCCCTGCTAGGACTCCTAAGGTAGGGTACAAGTTACATATATGCTAGAAAATATGCTTTGGAATACTCTGAGTGACTGAAGTGATCTGATATGGAATAATCTTCATCTCTTATTAAAATATCTCAATTTAAAAACAGGACTATGTCAAGTTGCCAACTGGGAACGAGCCTAGCTCATGTGAGTTCTCAAAATATGCCCAAGAATTTTAGGAGCTTGCTACTTGGCATAGGCAAAAATCATGCCAGAGATCATTTGAACAATTAAGCAATGTAGACAGTTGTGTTCCAGTACCTGGAAGTGTTTCCAGGCACTGGGTAATTAACAGTTCTAGCCTGAGTATTGCATTTCTATCCAGTTTGAAGTACTGAACAGAAAGATGTTTAGTTGCGTGGCTGGGCTCCTCGATGTGAAGAAGTGTAATTTCTCATGGTTTCTGGTCTGCCTCTTAAAGGCATAGTCTCTTTGATTTTATAAGCAAGAACAAATTCAATTGGGTTCTTAAGCTGTCTAAATCTTCTGTAGACGTTAAAATCCGAAGTGTAGGAGTAATTTGGGGTCATTTGAACTTTACTGTGTTACCACCTGGGAAATTGTCAAAGTTGCCACCTAGAACAAGTAACAAAATTGAGATGCTTTGATAAAAGGTGAGATGTAGAATTTCTGATTTTTACCTTAAAAGTAATAGCTACCTTTTCTTTTTAGACCATGTCTTCAGCAGTTGTCCAAATATATGCAGCAGATCGCAATGTCATGTGGTCGAAGAAGTGCTGTGGTGTAGCTTGCCTTGTAAAGGACAATCCACAAAGGTCGTATTTTATCAGAATATTTGACATTAAGGTAAGCGTCTTTTTTTCTTCTTCAGACTCTTTGAGCTTGAGTTGTATTAATTCTCCAGTTTGAATTGAACAAGTGTAGGCTGTCATAGCTGCAAACTCATAGAAATTCTGAAGTAAATGGTTGTGCTTTAAGTGCTGCAATTACAGTGCTTATTAATAGGCAAGTGTGACTTTCTCAGGTATTCTCAATTTAAATTTCATAAATATCAGCTTTTATAGTTGAAATCATGATCAGATATTGTTTTCTTACATCTCACAGAAGCTGTCCTCAACAGATCTGATTAGCCAAACTAGTGAAAGTTAGCATAGTGTCACTGATATGGATTGCTGTTGAAATTCTAGCGGGCATTACTACTTTGGATGATATCAACAAAATAGATGCTGTTTCTGTAGTGGTGGAAATCTTTTTGATTAGTGTGTTGATGCATGTGAAAGCTGCAGGACAAACAAGTTTTGAGGTTTTTTTTCCCTACAATATATGCATTTGTTCTGAAGATCTTTGTCCTATTATAATATTTCACTCAAGATGGTGGGAACTAAGAGATTAAGTGTCCAAGATGTGTTTTCATAACAAAAATGATACTGAGAAGCATAATTCCTACTGACTTGGCTGACATTTTGGAAAGCTTCCCATTATCTCTGCAAGCCAGGAACAGTTCATTATCTGTCAGCAATTAATGTTTGAAGTCTCTCAGATTAGTTCAGGGTTACCAATTGACACTTGCATTTGACTTTGTGATTTCGTCACTTGAGTGTTAGACTTAGTAAGAAACCTGTTCCTTGGATGCTGAACTATAATGCCATTTTGATATATACAACTTCTTAAAAAGGTGAGATTTTTGTTCTCTTGGAGTTAACTCTTCTCAAGTCAAGCCTGAAATACTATAGCTGTTATCACTGTATTCCTGTCACTGGTCAATATTGCTGCTCCCAGGATTGCTATTGCGGGATTTTAGAATTTGAGGTTCCAGTACGTTTTGATTGAGCTCATTTAGCTGGTGAATAGCAAGGCAGATGCTTAACACTGTGCATCTTTGAACTCTTAATAGGTTATTTTGTGAAAGAAGTTAAACCCTGCAATTTTAAAGTTTTTGAAAATCTTTTTATTTGCTCTTTTCAGGATGGGAAATTATTGTGGGAGCAGGAGCTGTACAATAACTTTGTATATAATAGTCCTAGAGGATATTTTCATACCTTCGCTGGAGATGTGAGTCTCAACATCTTTGAATAGCTATTTTAAAATGCTTTTTACTTGATCAGTAGCTTCTTTAATATAACTGAGGTTTTTATTTCCTTCTGTAAGTTACTTATAGAAGTAAATCACCAGTGTTCTTGAAACTTTTAAAAAGTTTATTTATAAAAGCATATTTTTGGATATCAGCTAGAAAACTGAATCCACAGGACAGAAGCATTAAATACCGTTCTTGATTTTCAACTCCCTTTAATGAGATTACATTTTGACTTGCAGACCGTGTTTGTGAAATGTCGTATATTCTTAAAGCACAAATGTTCTCCTCCCTTTGATTTTCAAGCTAGAAGACTTTGCTCAAATCTTCTAGCCATGATCTCTATAACCTTGATTAGTAGACAGACATTCCTAAGTTAGAATATTTCACTAAGACTTGGTTCAAAATTTACAGTAATGATTTTTTCTGATTATACCTTCAGAAGGTACAAGACGACATATAAGAAAGCCTTTAAAACATTTTCTTAGTCATGGGTGGGGGAATATTAATGTTTTTCAGACATGTCAAGTTGGTCTTAATTTTGCTAATGAAGAAGAAGCTAAACTATTCCGCAAAACAGTAACAGATTTACTTGGACGACGGCAGAGAAAATCTGGTAAATATTCAAATTAATCTCAAATTCAGGCTTGTTTATGTTGTTCTGGGGGGAGGCAGGAAGTCACTGCTATGTGTGAAAGCTACTGGAGGCACTACAGCCATAATAATATTTAGAAGTAACTGTGTTATTGAAACATGCTTCTTTTCTCTTTTGTGCAAAAACAGTATTTTTCTGAAATAACTGTATGCTCCTTGCTGTAAGCTTCCTTGTAAGCTGAGACTCCAAGGTTGTGGTGTTTGAAAATATAGATCAGGAGAAAACAAAAATGGTAAGCTGTCAGAGGGAAAAATAGAAATCTTCTCTGTAAGCTCTTTTCACATTTGACTAAACCCTCTTTTAGCTCTGGGCTGTTTATAGCTGATGTGTTTAAATTCAGCCCAAGTGGGTTGTAACAAAGATTTTACCATATGGTATGTTCAGTAGTTCATGTGAATGAATTTTTGGCATTGGTCCAGTGTTTAATAGAGAAATATCTTTTATTCAAAACTACTGATCTTGGTGGAGGCAAAGAACAGAAGACATAATGTATCTATACTGTCCTTTGCAGCACAGGCCAGTCTGAAGCACATCATGCTTTTTGCCAGCTGCAAGATGCCTTAGGGACATGGTCAATGTTGTAAAGGGAGCGCAGGCTTCCTACAGATCTTGTCTTGGTCCTTTTCCAGGGAGCTCATAAGCAACTTGCCTGTCTGACAGCCTTATGCCCGTGAAGAAAGGATAAGGTGATATAAAACGTAGGCTGGGAACACATAGATGTGCTCAGGCTTGCTGTGAGCTGTAACACAGACTTGTGTCCAAGCTACAGGGTCTGTTCTGGAATTGAATTGCAGTGGCAGTGCAGTGTAGACTAATGTAAAGGGAGGAAGCTCTCATCTTGGAGTGTCATTCTTGGAAGTATTCATGGGAACCTACATGATCTATATGTATTCACTTGGATTTCATTCAGGTATGATGACTCGGGTGCAGAGCATATGTTCCAGCAGCTTAAGTGACTGCTTTAAGATTGCATCTTCTCAGAATTAGACTAAGTTCATAGGGTTTCATGAGAAGAAGTGGAGTCATTAGGAAGTAGCATTAATAATGTTTCTCATACTTGTTGCAAAAAGTAATCTTGCATGAGCTTGCATCCCTTGTGTTTGAAGTTGAACTCCATGATGTGTCTAAAACACAGTGCTACATACAGTGAACACACATGGCTTGGGAGGAAATACGTTTGCCCAACTGGCCATAGCAAACTTTGTTTCAAAACAGTGGTTCAGTCAAACCTCCTGCTCACAGGACAGATGTTCACTTCTGTCCTTCCACATAGAGGTTTTCTTCACAGGATCACATAATTTTTTCTTGTTTACTCTTTTGTTAACATCTTGCTTTGTGTTCTCAAACTCATGTTGTGGGATGTTTACTCCATACATTTTCTTTCAACAAGCAAACAACTCATCCCCAAACACTTAAAACTTGAAGACAACTTTAATTTAAAAAAAACACAAACAACAAAACCAACCAAACAAAAAAACCCCACACACAAATCCAAAACAAAAACAAATAACTCCAAGTGTTTTGTTTCTTGTTGAGAGCTGCAAAACAAAGTTGAAAACAATAATGAGATTCCTTAGTCAAGCCACCAGATGGAGTTCTGCTTTTGTCATTGATGGGACTATCTAATTGTGCTTCTAAAATAACAGCCTTTACATTTGCAAAGTCAAAGCTGATTTGCTGTTGGTGTTTACATGTGTAGTTTTTATAGGTAAATGCTTATATAATACATATACATTGATTTATATATAATACAAATTATTAAAATATATAGTATCTGTACTGTATATATAAATTGTGTGAGTTTATTATAAGGTATCCTAACTTCTCAAAAACAGAGGTAATAAGCTGTTAGTTTTGGTGTTTTTCTCTCTAATGGGATTTTTACTCCCATGCCTTCCAAAATATGTTTAATTTCATAGCAATACCACCTGACATGCTTTCAACTGAAATGAGTATTCCATATGATTACCTGCCTGTTACACCATTTAGGGCTTGCTAGGAGACTTTTCCAGGAGTCTTATGGAAAGCTTATGTTCTTTGAGGGTAGCAAGAATAGCAGTTCTGGCTCATGAAGCTATGTCTTGGTGCCAAAATTGGTACCCAAAATGCTGTCTAACAGATGCAAGAAGAGGCAACAGTATTCTACTCTTCCTCACTCAGCATGAAATGCACTCTAGTATAAAGACAACTCCTGAGTAAGTGCATCTGGAATTCCAGAGAGTTGAAAGTTTGCCTCCAAATAAAGTGTACAGAAGTTTGAAAATGTACAAATTATCTACTAGATAATAGATTGAGGGAGAAAGGCAGAGAGAGTATTATTTATGTGATGTCTTAATGTTTTTAATATTGGGCTGGTTTTTATGTAGATAATTTTTTTTTAAGTCAATTACATTCTTAACCTTAGGTAAGGAAGAAATTACTATAGTTAGTTAATTTCTCTGGTAGGCTTACTTAAATAGTCTCTTGATTTACTTCTTAAACTGATCCCAAATAGTTGCCCCAGTAAGCAGCATGAACATAGTGTTTCACTTCTCAGTGCTTGTCAGGGTCACACATCCCCATGTGTATACCATCAGCTTTTATTTTTATTGTCTTACCTCAGAAATGTTAATGTTTGTACACCCAGAAGCATCCTCTTCACATGCTGAGCACTCAGCCATAAAAAGCCAGCAGAGACTTGTGGAACAGACCTTGTTGTTAACTGCCCTTCTGAAGTGGAAGGCTTCTTGACTGATTTTTATGGGCCACCTGCAGCTCATGGATGGGAGTTGCTAGCCCTCTCTGAAGCTGTCTTTTTCCTCCACAAGCTTTTAGCTCCTCATGCCCTTTCTAATGCACTTCATAAGCTTCAATCTGGATACTTAATATGGAGAGCATTTTCTTGCATCTTTGGTAACGGCTTTTGTTTTTGCGGCCTAGGAGATGAGGGAATCTCTGAAGTGCTCAGCTTGCATTGGATTCAAGTGTCAGCTGAGATAATTGTTGTTTCCAGGAACACTTACTGAAAGGAGCTGTGTTTTTTGGACACAGGTAGCTGGTGAAGTTGATCTGATTTGGATCAGTAGGCGTCTTAATTTTCAAAAAAGGAGAAATCAGCTGCTTTCCAGTCATGTCATCTGTACTTCAGAACAAGAGTTCGTATTTTCCAGTGAGCAGTGGGAACCACAGAAACACAGATCTAGTATCTTGGGGGTCACAAATTAATGTTTTATACACACAGCAAAAATTACAGGAAGTGTTTAAAATGTCTTTCTTTGTTTTCCACTATGTTATCTCTTGAACTCCTTCTAACAAAAATGGTAAAGGATTCCCATGATTTGGCACAAGGCCACTTAACGCTTCATATTAATACCTCCTGCTTTTGCCAGCTTTCCATTCTGTGCCAAATGACTTGAAATCACTCCTGCACTCTCCTTTGCTGTCTGAGTTGTTGGATAAGATTCTAATTATAAAAGTTGAGTTCATGTTGGCTTTGGGTTTGTTTTTTGGTTTGGGTTTTTTATTATTTATTTAATTTTTTTGGCAGCAAAACATGAGTGGCTTCTTAAACTGAATATTCTAGGAAGAGAAAGCCCAATATTTGGCCAAAGATCTGTTGGGTTTTTTTTTTTCTTCCCCCCGTTACCTTTTGCTGAAGCACCTTTGCAGATGTTCTCCAACTCTTTGCCTAAAACTAACCTGCTGTGTGCTAAGAGGTGACTGCCTGTCTTCAGAAGCTTGCTCAGAAAAAGTTGATTCTCAAGGGGTTTTGGTCACCTTCTTTTGAATGTTTGATGACCTTGACAGGTTCTTTATTCCTACCTGAAGATCAGCTGACTGATAAGAGGCTGGCTTACTTAGGATGGTAAATATTTTTAAATATTGCTAGGACAAAGTCAGTACAATCTCTGGAGATACCTTCTCCCTTTTCCTTATGTTTTTTATTGGGAAAAATATAAGAAGTTAGCAGTTTTTCTGGGACTTGCTGAAAAGTGAAATGTCTGTTACAGATTCTTATTACAAAGCTCTTTGGAGTCCCTGTTAGATTTCAGATATTCCATACCTAAAAGGGAGGGATGTACAACCTTCCTTATAGAGCCATGGTTTTTGGTGTGATAAGATGACAAACTGCTTGCCCATGTGGGTATTGCTAAATCCAAAGTTCTTAACAATGTGTGTGTATAGATATATAAATAGCGTAACTGTTTTCTGAGGGTTTTGAAGGACAGTTGCAGGGTAGGTAAATGTTATTTGTGGAAGATAAGAATTAATGGTAAGTGAGGGAGAATTTACTATTACAGGCTAAGAGCACTGAGTGTGAAATGCTTACAACTACATTTTAAATCATCAAGCCAAATTCTTCATGGTCTGTGAAGCAGTTTGGCATTGCGACTAGAATATCAGATCAGTAATAATGAGATTCTAGTTTTGTTCTGTGTTCAGTTACCCTTTAGATACTGTAAGTGAAGTTTCTTGCCTTCTGTGTTCTATTTTTTTGCATAAAACTAGAAGTAATTAAAATATATTTTAGGCTCTGTGGGAGAACAATACTGTATAAAAGCACTAATTTTATCTCAAATAAAAATTAAGGAAATAGTATCCCTCAGTGTCAATCAGAAAGCATAATGCTTCAAAAATCTTGCTTTAATAGGTTGTAACAAAACAGCTGCTTTTTGAATATTTCAGCTTACTTTGGAGTCAAAATGTCTGAAACCAACTCACTAGCTATTTCTTTATGCTCCTACTCAGTTTGCCCTCTTGAAATAGATGCTTATTATCTGAGTTTTTCTTGTTCTGTAATGTTTTGTTTCAACTACATAAGTAGGCTTTAAGGATACTAATTGATTCTTAAGTGTGACTTCGAGGTCTTTGAAAGCTTCACTAGCAGCTAAAATTTATAATACTTTTTTACTGTGGTACCTATGAATAAATAGTTATTTTTCTTTTTCAACAGAAAAAAGACGAGACCCACCAAATGGTAAGTTTTTTGCATTAATTACTGCTTTTTTTTTTTTCCCTACCATAGTCATTTACTGTTTATGTATAACTTTGCCTTGGACTTACTCAGGATAGTCATGTGGTGGCAAAAGCAGTAAACTCTTATTGTGGTGTTTAGTATACTTGTTTCTGTTCTTTGAAGCTGCGATTAAACAAATACCAAATAATCGTGGCCTAACTGGCATTTGTAAATAATGGTTTTGGAGGAGCATGTTTTGTTGCAAATAGGACAGAGGCTCTTCCGCTTAAACTGAGAAAACTTTGTACCATGCATTTGCTGCTTGGTCTTCAGAATATGCCTATGTAGCATCACTATACAGAACCTTGGTGAGATTAGAAGTTACTCCATTTATCTAAAGGTAGGCATAATGACATATTTCAGTTGCAGCGTGTCCAACTAACTGTGTAACATAGCCTTTTGGTCATGTGTCGTGTTTGTCAACATTCAGCTTGTTTTTGCATGAAGATCTATTTGCCTCTCAGGAATGCATCTCACTGGTATAAAGATACAGGTTCTTCAGGAGATCCTCTCATTAAATTGATGGAAGGAGTCAAAACTATGTATCAACTTGATCCAAACATTTTTTTACCATCTATTCTAAAATCAAGTTTTAAAAGTGCATCAATGAACAGCAAGTTTGGAGTCTTTGTAGTTCCCAATTCACACTGAGGTTAAAAAGTGGTTTCTCTTGTGATATTTCTGTTGGTGATCCAGATCACTGGTCAAATCAGTGTGACTCTTGGTTTGCTGCTTGAGCAGGGGTATAGTCAATTGATCATCTGGGGTCCCCTTACAACCTGAGGAGGTAGTCTTAAATTTGTACTAACCAGGGCATTCAAGCATGTTGGTAGGTCACTAAAATAGGTAATCCTTAACTAATCCTGAATTATGGGTGCTACTGATGAGCTTTATACCCAAATAAAGCCTCCCTCATGCAGAGTACTTCTCCAGAAATTACTCTTTCTTGTTCATAAACATTAAGTTTTTAGGAAGTTAATGCAATAATTAGTTTAGGCCAGGAATTTTTTAGTATTGATTCCTTGAACTGAGACTAGGTAGTTTAGTTTTGAAACAATCAGAGTTAATTCCATCCATGATTGTTTTACCAGCTTTTCTGAGCTTGCAGAAGGTTTTAACTGTTCTGCCTCTTGAGTGATATCTGCTTCTGCTCACCTAAACAGAACATCCCTGATGGCAAAGTCTGCAGAGCAGATGGAAATTACAGCAGCAGTGATGACTTTGTAGTGCCACCTACCACAAAAAAGTTAGCCTTTGTCTCTCCTGTAAATGTTATCAAGAGTAACACAGTTTGTCTAGTTTGCTATCTGTGATTGGAATAATATTTAAGAAAATTAAATCTGCGAAAAGTTTGTGCTTAAAATTCTCTCATAATTCATCCCATAAGACTTCAAGCAACAACATGTTTTTGAGAAGAATGTTGCACACTAAACTTGAATTCCTTGATCCTATGCCTTTGTCTTGAATACTGTCTGGAATACATAGTCTTATGCCCAGTGTTTCAGGTTAATAATCATTAGTCAAAGCTTTGATATCTCATTTTTTTATTAAACTGTTTCACTGGGAATCCATGTACACTTTCATGACCTATTTTCCTTTTCTGATTCTGTCCAATTCTGTAATGCCCAGCTTCTCTGATGGCAGAGAGCCTGGTGTGTTTATGCTCTCTGTAGTTACAGGCGAGAGACATGCTCAGGACATGGTCTATAGCCCATGCATTTCAGCATTTGGAATTCACATTAAAGAAGATAAATCCTATCACCCTATAACTGGGGAAAAATAATATTAGATGTTTTTTGTTTTACTCTGCATATGCAGTAAAATTCTATTGGAGGGGTAAAAAAAAAAACCTGTTTTTTTGTTTTGTTTTTTTTTCTACTGGGTTTCAATGCATAATTACTTTTAAAACAAGAACAGTCACATTTCTGTACTCATGTGATCCATGCTTGAAATACTGTAGGGAATTTTGTTTTAGTGAGGCTTGTCTGGATTTTCTGCAGACATTGAAGCTGCATGGAAAAAGCTCTGTCTTTGTATGACGTTTTCAATGGCAAGGATTTAAGATATTTTTTTGGTAGAATTGCAGGATTAAAATCAAATTGGCATTAACAGTTATGTAAAATGTATTAGTCTGTAATTTCCTGGGATTTATATTCTACTCATTTGTAATAGCTAGGTCTCTCTATGCAAATAAAGAAGAGTTCTTGTGGTTGAACTGACCTCTTAGTGAAGTTCCCTATGAAACAAGGATTTGACAAGAATTAGATTTTATGGGAATCTTTAAGAACCATGTGGAAGAATTCTGTTTCAGCTGTTATCTAGAACAGTTTGCATTTATTGTTGACCTGTCTGTAGTCTAGGAAAAATGCCTGGAGAGGCTCTAAATAAAATACAGAGAATTTAAAAGAATTAATATTTGTTATGTTCTGTACTACATTTTCTGGAGCTCATTCTGAAGATGTCCCTGATATTAATAGCAGTGGATGTTTACAGCCACTGTACTGTCAGGTACTTCCTAACGATGAGCTCTATATGCCTCTCTCATCATCCTTCACCGAGCTGTGCACGCCTGATGGGGAAGGTGCATGTCGTATGATGGGAAAAATTTTACTGGATATAAACATGGCAGTTCTAGAAGAGTACAATCCTTTCCAGGGTTCTTTTATCCCTCGTGGACATCCGAGGTCTAGACCTGATGGTAAGAAAAATTTTCATCTTCAAGAGTTTACTGTGATCTCTTGTATGAATATTACTAGTATCAAGGAATCAGGCTGTCAAACCTTAATTTGAGCTCAGCTGCATAAAACTTCAGTTTGCAAATGGCTGCTGCTTTACAGGGTTAAAATCATGTATGGTTAGTGTCAGATTTTACATGCAAAAAGGTGCATTTTTAAAGATTGCTAGGAATTGTGAGAAAAATATCACAAACTTCCTAGTGTTGCGAAGGTGCAGGTTTCTTTTTGAACGTCAGTACAGCTGTTGAAACTGCTAATGTAACTATAATGGGTGAAAATAGACTATAATAGAGAAAATATAGTAAGTGATTAAAGTGCAAATGAACTGCAGAGTTTTTGGTTTTGTATCTAATAAAATTAAGGCTGTAATTTTCAATTCATCCTGAAGATTTTTCTCAACTCTACTTGTTAAGTTTTGGGTTTATAATATTTGATTATTAGTGAATTTAATGCAAACTTTAAGTGGAACTTTAACAATGCAGATTGCTTTGGATAGCTCTGTGTGGTCAATTTGTGCTTTGTATTCTCAAAGGAGAGTTGTTTAGATTATAACATTTCTAGATCAAAACACTTTTGCTTGGCAGAAAATGCTACAGAATTTTTTCCTGCAATTTCAATGTAGTTTTAAAGCTCATCCTTTAAGACTGCTAGAGGAATGGAAAAGCTGTCATGTTTTGTCTACCCACTGTTGTGTTTCTCTTGTTGTTTCTTGCACTAAGCACTTCCCACTGAGGTGTTAAACTCCAAATATTAGTTGTGTTATCCATTGTATTGTCTGCTTTGCCTGTTTTGGACTTTAGACTGCGAAACCAGAGGCCGTTGGTCTTTTCAGAATGCCTAGGAGACCTTTTAATTACCCATACAAAATGCAGTTATAAAAAAATAGTGTTAAAATAAGGTTAAGATTTGTCAAAGTCTGGATGCGTGAGTCTTATTTTAATTGATTTGCTATCTGTTCAGTAATAACTCACAAGGAAGATGAAGATTTTTTTTTTAAACTATTTTAGGCCAAGCTGGTCTTATTATAACTTACTATTTTTGCAGGTTTCTTTAAAAATATGTATGTCTAAACATACATACATATATATATATATGCGCATATATGAAAACTACATAAATTGACTCTTAGTATTTAAATACTTCTGTCAAAGTTAAAAACATCCAAGTGGAAAACATGTTAGGTATGTTTATTTGCTGGTATTACACAAGTAACATATTCCTGCCAATTTTAGCATTTTAGTATTATAATTCAGATGAATTTTAAATAACTAGAGTAATAGTTTAGATTTGTTTGTAATTAAGGACCAGGTTTGACAATGTAATTCATAATCTGAATGTCTTATTTGTGTTTCTCATGCTGTTTTTACTGTCACTACTCTGCAAGCTGTTTTTTATCTTGGACTTCAGTTATTTTGCAAACCTGTCAAAGAGTAAGGCACAAAAAATCCTGAATACTTTCATAGCTACTGTCCTCTGTTTGAAGACAATAGTGTGTCCAGAGTGGCATTCTAAAGTTCTTGTGATGTTCAGGTTCTGTGTGCAGGGGCATTCCCACTTCGGGCTTGCTAAGCCAAGTTCCCTTTCCTTTAAGATGAGCTGACTGTGCTGCCAAGGGAATGGCCTCCTGGGTATTACTGTTCATGCCACTCACTTCTTTGATCTTCTCTAGGATTGCAGCTATGGTGTACCTTAATATGTCTCATTCCATGTGTTCTGTGCACATGAAGACTCTTTAATTTAAAAATTATTTGTCAAATTCAGAAAAACCAAATTCTAGTTTATAAATTGTTTTCTGCCATCACTTTGCTCTTGCAACATTTATTTACTTTGCTTCAGCAAATCATTTGGTCTGGGCATCTGACATCCAGAACCCAGCCAGATGCATGTGGTATATAGAGCTATGGCTGCAGTACAAGTATTTTGCCACAGGAAAAAAAAGGTTATAGGTTAAATATGACTTTATTGAAACACAAAAGTAAAAATCTTTTACTTTACCTTCACAGGCCCAAATCTACCAATGGCAACTGTTGATATAAAAAACCCAGAAATTACAACTAACAGATTTTATACTCCACAAGTCAACAATATTTCATATACCAAAGAAAAGAAGAAAGGAAAAACTAAAAAGAAAAGGTTGACAAAGGCAGATATTGGAACACCATCTAATTTCCAGTAAGGACTTTTTTGAGTTTGGGTTTGATTTTGGTGGATGGGGTTTTTTTGGGTGGGTTGTTTTTCCTTGGTGTCAATTACTCTTCCTCAAGAATTAAATCTGTGACTGTTGTGTGTAACCTGAACTACAGAGAATGCTTGCTGGAATGCTGTGGGGTTTAAAAGCAATTTAGTTTATATACAGGTGAGGAGTTTACTGCAGCTGTAAACAAAAAGTAACTTGCTATCTTAAAACAGCTTAGAAAACAATGTAGCTGCATAAAAGGATGCCTTACTGAAGTAGTCAGCTCAGTGCACACTCTTATTAACCCTCAGTGGTCAGCTCTAACACTCTTATTCTTACAGCTGTGCCTGCTTAGCTTTGCTTTGACATACCATATACACATCTGGGTCCTGACTGTTGTCACAGCAGAAACGACATAGAAATATTTTTTCCCTGGCTTTCTGTTTACAGTCTTACTCTGATATGTGGACTAGCACCGATATCTTGTGGTGAAAGTCCAGCATGCATGAATACACCTCTTGGTAATGGGTTGTTTTTTTTCTAATATTGTTTCTTTTGTATTTTCAATATTTTAGAATAATTATGAGGCATTATTTTAAGTTTCACTGTCATGAAAACTTGGTTTTGGTCACTTTACTGAATTAATTCTTGTTTTCCTGAAGTATCATTTGGTATTTTAATCTTCTGCCTTTGAAAGTAAGTGTACTTTGCTTGCTAAAACAACAAGAATGTAAAGAGCTTCAGTTAGTTACAAAAAAGATAAGTTTCTGTGGGGTTTACATGCCAAGTGAATGTCTTGTTCTTTTGAATTGTTATTTTGCATCACTTCCAGTGACGTGCTTTCTCATAGTAAGACTCCATAGAAGTGCTGCTGGTATTCCCAGGTACAGTCATGTTACTGCACAGTGTTCGGAGACAGTGCTTTGTAGAATGGGACAGTGGACAGAAAGTAGAAGAACAGATAGACAAAAATGCTTCCTGAACCAGACTGTGTTTAGATGGTTCAGACATCAGCCATACTCTGAGGTATCATCAAAATGCTACACCTAATAATGCCCAACTGAAAAATGCGGAAAAGAAGGAAGAGTGAAACAAGGAAAACTGAATAGTGATTGGTAGCCAGTCAGTGCTGTGGCTCTGCTGTTGCAGACTTCAGCATACATGGACAAAATTGCAAATAATGATTTGGATTAGGGTGTCTTATCTCTGATCACAGTTTGTGGCAGGGGTTGTGTGGCAGCACAGATATAAAATGACTTATGTTTGTTTATAATGTCTGTCAGGGTCTGACCTAGAAAAGCTGAGAATAAGATAATAAAATACTTAATGAAGTTCAAACAAAAAATACATTATTAAATTTAACATCCAGTTGAAAGTGCTGAACCTTTGCAAATAAAGATTGGAAGTCTCTTTAGTTCAGCTTAAGATCTAGTTAAATGTCCTTAGAGTGCAACTATGTGTCATCTCACTGTGTAAGACACTTGGATTGCTGGTTTCATACAAATATATGGAAATTGGTGTTTGGCATTGTTGGGCAAATATGCCAGTAGGATAATTTGTATGTCCCTTGAGCTCTGATGCTGATGAAGACCAATACTGTCACTGTTTATGCCAGATTGAAGTTGCAATCATCACATAAAATTTTTAAATGCCTTCTGTTAAAAAAATGTGAACTTTCAGTGTTCTGGGCAGAAAAAAAATAATTGCACTCTACTTGGTGTGAATATAACTTACTGCTATATACATTACCTTAAGTAGCATCAGACTTGCATTTACCTGGCAAGGATGCATTTTCATTGAAAAGACCTCTGAAAACAAATGTGTTACAGTCAGTGTCTACAAGTAACCTATTTTACTCTAAGGGATGAAAAATAAGTGAGAAATAATGCTTACACTACTCCATATAAACTTTAATATCAATTAAGTGCACTAAGCTCTGACTTGTAGTCTCACAGCATCCTAAGAGAGTATCCTGAGTTGCACAGATGTGCAGAAGTATGTGGGTATAACTGCATTTGCTGGTACATTTTTGTCAAATTGTATGTGCTAGTTAATACATTACAATTGGATATGAGGCTATATTTTAAGAAATGCATGTCTAATTTATGTGAAGCAAGCTGTAGCTTAACATCCTGGACTGTACTCAATAAATCATCCTATGTTTTGTGAAAGGCATTTAAATTCGTAGGCAGAACAGGGAGGTTTCAATTTTTTTGCCTCTTCTGTAGTACAATGTCATTTAAAGCCAGATCTTTTAATTTTATTCTCGACCAGCAAGCTAAGTAGTTAACTAATCATAGTTATACAGAGACTAAAGTTGATCATTGAGCTTCAGTATTCTCATTAAGCCAGCTTGTGAAGTTGGTGGTACTAACAGACCCAAGCAAGAATATAAAGTCTGTTGCATTAAGCTCTATATAAGTAAAGAGAAACAGTCCTTGTAATTTCATAAGCTTAGCCTAAACTGGGTTGGGTACTAACAGCTTACCTGGCATTTTTAAACTTGTAGTTGGACTTCCTGAAGACTGACTTTCTACAACTGGCCATGGGCAAAAACAAACTCGAAATACAGAATGTTGGTAACATTATGGTTCTGTCTTCTATAGCCAGCAGCAGTTGCATGAAGTAGTTGGAGGGTCACAAACTCTTCTGCCTTTTTAAATGTTCTTAGCATTACATAAAATACCTCAGTGAAAAGCCACGTGAAATGGCTAGTAGAAGCCTAAGAAGATGGCAAATAAAACAGTCTTGACTTTTTGTCTTTGAAGGAAGGAAATGAGTGTGAGAAGGGTGATGAGAGAACAGTGATGGTAGGGAGGTGGTTTCCAACTGCATGACACCGAAAACCTTAGCAGTAGTTCCAAGTCCTGTTTCCATATAAAGACCAAACTCCTCCCTTGATCTCTGCACAGTCCTTCTATCATCATCCATGTGCATCACAGGGTGGCATGGAGCGTTCATGTTTTGCCACAGACCATAAGGTAAAGGGGGAAAACAACTTACTTGATCTTTTTGACACGAGACAAAAAGTGGGAGTAGAGGAAGTTTTACTGTTCCTTTCTCAGGTTGGGCACTTAGAATTGTTTAGTGTCTTATAAGCCTGGAAGTAGAAGCTGGTAGATATTTCTAGTTATCTTGGTGTCCTGTTATTTTAGTTAACAGGGTCCTTTTAATGCTAATTAAATGGACTTTTCTGCCTTTTTAGACACATTGGACATGTCGGTTGGGATCCAAACACAGGTTTTGATGTAAGTAATTTAGTATGTTATTAAAGACATTGAATAATTGAAAGCTTTAGAGGCTTTTTAATGTACATTGTGAAGACTGGTATTAAATTAACTGTATGTCAAGATAATTATAAATTATTATTTTAGAGTATGATTAAAACAGAGAGAGATATCGGAGTAGAAGGGAATAGGAGAAATCCATGACTGAGGGGAAAACATGTAAAACTTAAGTTGTTGTGCAAGGCGCTTACCTCTCCTAAAGCAGTCCTTTCTGACTGAAAAGTCAACCCAGAAGTATGTCCTTGGCTTTGCTGTTGCTTTTAACTACATGATTTGTGGGTTTTTTTCCCCATTACAAGTGATATTTTAAAACATTTTTCTTTTTCAGGGTACTTAAATCTAACGTATCTCACTTGCAGGTAAACAACTTGGATCCAGAACTGAAAAACTTGTTTGATATGTGTGGCATTTCAGAGGCTCAACTAAAAGACAAAGAAACTTCGAAGGTCATATATGATTTCATTGAAAAGACAGGAGGCGTAGAAGCTGTTAAAAATGAACTGCGCAGACAAGGTGGGATTCCTTTTATTTCCATGTAAAATTAGCAGGGTGTTTATTGCCTTAAGGATTAGAGTAGAAGCTGTTGATTATGAGCAATTTTTTATTCTCTTCTTAGGACTTTGTGTCATTGTCACTGCATTGGATTTCATAATGTTCCTGCATACCATACACTATGTAAAAATGTTCATGCATGACCCATGACAGTTCCCTAATGAATAAGGGTCTTCTCTATGTCCATTAAGTGATTTCCAGTAACAGTCTGACTGTAAAGCTATGTAGTATATTTCCTATAGATTTTTCAGACTGTTGCATAGTTATTTTATAATCTCACTCTTATAAATAAATTAAAATCTTAGAAGCCATGAAGCCATATTGCTGTTGTCAGCTGTAGTAGTAGCACATCTGACAGGTGTATGTGTGGTGCCCATTTAACCTGGCAGCACTGGGTAATGAACCTTGTAACAGCTACAGGCCTGCAAATTTTATATGAATATTTAAAAAAAAAATAAAATTTCCTAATTTAAATTTAAAAGTACTAGTTTTGAGCAGGCTGCTGCTGCTATAAAATTCTCAAATAATCCATTTCCTGCCTAACCTTTAAATGTGATCTCAGCTGATGCATTATCTAGTGGAACATAGCAAGTCAGTCTGAAAACTACATTGCTATTGTCAGACTTTCAAAAATTTGCCTAGAACATTTCTCAAGAGAAACAGGATATTAATGCCATTGAAATTAGAGCATTTTTAAACTAGTGGATAAATTGTTCAAGTGACTGAAGAGATACAGGTTCAGAGTACAATGACTTGTTGCATTTATTCCTTAGGTCCCCCACGGTGGAGTGGTATGTACTATGTGGCATCTAAGTGTATGCTTCAAAGTATTCATGCTGCTGTGTGATTTCTTTCCTAAATTAGAAACTTTAGTCCACATCTGTTTCAATACTAAAAATTATTGTCAAGCTTAGTTAAATTGCAAGAAAAAATTCAGTTATGATTTTTTTTCTCAGTAAGAAATCTGTCAGTTTCTTTATATAATCTTAACTCTGTTTAAGTGTTTGCAGAGTTGTTGATCCCAGATTGCTGACCATAAAATGAGATTCAGAAGACTTGCCTTGGAGTCTTGTGACTAGATTAAAATACTTCTAAAATGCGTATTTTTCTATTACATGTGTGTTAACTTCAAGTTAGGGCCATTTGCATGTATGCAATTGAAAGAAAAGCTGCCTTATCTTTAACTTGCATGATAACAATCTACCTCTGTGCTTCTTGGTAGAGGTAGATAAAATGAATCCAGTATTTCATTGGGTTTATCCACTGTTACGTTTTTTGATCTGTAGGCTTGACTGCTGTTTGAAGTGTTCTTTCTCAACTGAAACACATTTTTCTGTGGTTCATTGCAAGAATTTCTGTGCTTATATATTCATCCTGCTAGGATGCTGACTAGAGACTTGCAGGCAGCTTGTTCTACTCAGTTAGAAGTTCCTTTTTTGTTTTTTTTTCTTCCCTTCCCCTAGTTTTGGTACTGTTGATTGGGTGTTTTTTTTAGTGACAACACCATCAGTAATAACTTCTATGTACCTTTTTTAATAGCCATGTTCGGATTAATGTGCATGTATAAAAAACTGTATTTTCTTTCTTGTACCATCTGTTTGGGGGGAAGGGAGAGAGGATGAAGTAATGGTGCTCCCTTCTTCCTCTTCCTCCCTCATTTCACTCCAGCTGAGTGCAGACAACCTTATAAAAACTCCTGAAATCTATTTCCACAGACTCTATGTATCTCTCTAGATACAATGTAAATAAAATCTTTCCCCATAGGAAAATTTAAGCATTGTGTTCAAAATCTACAGTCACTGCAGACTCTGGAGCATGACCATGTTCTGTATCTTTTCAGTAATACAGAAAATCTGTCTGTAGTGCTTGCTGAGTAAATTATATTTAAAAATACTGGCCTCCAATGGCCAAAAAGGAAACTATGGTCATGTCAGTCAAGAAGTGGTGGAATTTTTTTTTAATCAAGAATTTTGGCAGTATGACTCTGCAAGACACATGAAGTTTGAGAGGAGAATCTCCTCATGTTGTTCTTTTGAAAGGATGGAAGAAAACAGAGCAGTTTGTGAAATTTAAGAACATAATTTTAGGATGGGTATACTTTTCTAAGATGAGCAGGGATGGAGGCACTGAGGCACTAGAATCTCTTACTTCCTCAAAATCCCTTTTTTTAGGGATGTCCCCCCTCTCTTCCAATGTAGACAGCCTACTTTCTCAGCATGTAGCTTTTTGATTTCAAAGTGTATACACTCAAATGAGAATTTCCTTAGTTGTATGCCAGCATCTGGATTATAAAGCAGTTATGTACAACAACCACACAACCTGAAGCACCATAAGCCATTAGAGGCTTAATGGAAGAGAAAATTTAACAGTGCTATTTAAAATGCCATTAGCGGAGTAGAGTACATTTCAAGGTTGTTTCCTATAGAAATGATCCTGTGCCTAGAGGTAGCCCTGAAGTTTGTTCCTTTCTGTGGTCCCTTCCATAAATACATTGTTGGAACTAATTTTCAGTACAAGGGAGTAAGAGTCAGGGTATGCCACATCATCATGTATTACTAGGGTTTTTGTTAGTTTTTGAAGCAGCATCTTCTGCTATTTGCCTCTGTAATTACCTAATAAAATAATGGATAGATCATAAACTGGAAGTTCTTATTTCACTTTAAGTGTATTTTCTAAAACTTCTTGCCTTCTGTCCTAGTGCAGAAAAATTTTAGATGACTCTTCTGACATTGTTCTGCTTTTTGTCATGAGAAATCGAAACACTAACAAATACACTTAGATTATAAAGGAAATTACTAGGACCAAATAGAACCAAACCAAAATTAATGACCAAGCTTATTCTGTGACTAATCTTTTTACATATGACACTTGCTTCCAGCAGTGTCAATTCTTTTACAAGATACACCACAGACACAGGGCCTATATTCAGCTCAGTTTTCATTCATATAAGCATAGCTTATATTCAGCTATATTCAACTTAATCCAGAATTGGTAAAACTTGCAGAGGCACAGAGATCCTTGCAAAAGGCAAGGCAAAGCCTTTTTTCTTTTTCTGCTAGTCTCTGAAAGACTTTGAGGTATGGAGCAGCATGTAATTGCAAATTGTTTTGTTTAATTTCAGCTCCACCACCCCCACCACCGTGCAGAGGAGGACCCCCTCCACCTCCACCACCTCCCCATAGCTCGGGCCCTCCTCCTCCCCCTGCTAGGGGTCGAGGGGCACCACCTCCACCTCCTTCAAGAGCTCCCACAGCAGCACCTCCGCCCCCACCTCCCTCTAGACCGGGTGCCACGGTGCCCCCACCTCCTCCAAACAGGATGTATCCTCCACCACCACCAGTGCATTCATCCTCTGCACCGTCTGGCCCTCCTCCCCCACCGCCACCACCAGCAAGTGGATCATCTGTTCCTCCACCACCTCCTCCTCCTCCACCCCCTCCTGGTCCTCCTCCACCTCCAGGCCTTCCATCAGAGGTTGATCACCAGCTTCCAGTTCCTGCAGGAAACAAAGCTGCACTCTTGGATCAAATCAGAGAAGGAGCTCAGTTAAAGAAAGTAGAACAGAACAGTCGACCAGTGTCCTGCTCAGGAAGAGATGCACTGTTAGATCAGATACGACAGGGTATACAGCTGAAATCCGTAAGTAAAAGCTTTTTCTTATCTCTTGGGACTTGGAAATGGCTGCAGTATGTATTGCAGTATAAACAGTAACTTGTGGCTCTGTTTTTGGCCTCATCATAACTTCTTGATTTTTTTGAAGTAATGCTTTGAACAGTCATATTGAGAAAATGTTTCAAACACATAGCTGCTATGGGTAAGTATTGGTGCATGAAATTATCCTTGATTCAGACTCATTTCTCACTTTTACTGAAAAGCTTTAAGCATAAAATCGGCAGTGATACCACAGTATTGTGGCTGTAAAGAACTTTTTCAAGAACTGTGAAAAATTGCTAGTCTCCTGATACTTCAGTAAAATAATCTAAACAACTGCAGGGGATGAGTTTGGCAATTATGGTAGTGGAAGGCAAACACCAGATTATTATTATTTTTATTGTTACTGTTTTTATTCCATCTTAAAATGAACCTGTGCTTTGCAAATGTTGGGGCTTGGAAGAAGATGGCTGCCTGTGTCTGGAAAAGTGCTGCCCTTGTGGGATGCCTCTGCTGTTCTGCTGCAGCTTAGGCTACTTGTATTACTGTTTCTTGTCAGTGAATTTCTTTAAAATAATTTTACTTGTAGGTAGAGGAGAGCTGTTAAGGTTGGGTTGCAGAAATGTGTTCACAGCTGTGTTGGCCAGAGAGCCTGATGACTGCCATCTAGAGGATGTTATACCTAGAAGGAGTTTCACTTCTAACCCTTCAGCTGTCATCTCTTGCCATCCCTCCTTGTGTTCTTTACACTTTTGGTTTAGATTGTTAGATTATGTGTTCTCATAGATGTCATCTAACCTGCAACTATTTTTTGCTTAACTTCATTTTACTGTTACAAACCCTAATCTAGACTCACTTTTGCTGTTTTCTGTTTTGTTTGGTGTTTTTAGCCACTTTTCTGCACTTGAGGCTTTTCACATAAAAAGCATGAGAGCATGTTAGTATTTATTTGCCATTACAGGTGTGCAGTATCAAAGTCTACTTGTTACTTTCAAAAGGTATTATCAGCCCAAATCAGACCTGGTTATCAAACAAAAAAAAAAGTATATTTTGTGGTATATATGAAGGATAAATAATGACTGTGCAGGCACACGAATCATGCCTGTACAGCCATATTAAGCAGCTTTCCTTTAGCTGAGCATTCACTGCCTGATAGAGCTGAAATACTTCATCTTGAGTATGGACTAACTGCAGTTGTGTTATATGCAAAAGAGAAAAGGTTGATACTTTTATAAAGAAAATTTTAGCTTGAGCTAAAGAAACAAACTGCATTTGCACTTTTCTTCTAGCTGAAAGTAAACCTGTTAATCTTTTAAGGAATGTCGAGAAATACAAAAGTGTTGTGCTGCTAATTGCATCTTTCTAATGTATCCTTTTTTTGAAGGTATCTGATGGCCAGGAGAGTGCACCACCTACACCTGCACCCACCTCAGGAATTGTGGGTGCATTAATGGAAGTTATGCAGAAAAGGAGCAAAGCCATTCATTCTTCAGGTGAACCTGATGATATTTTTCTGACTTCACAGTGGCAAGTTTTCAAACGTTAACACTTCTGTTCCACATGAAGTCCTGTTGGAAAAAAGCATGGATTTCAGCATATAGTCCAATACAGAACACTCCAGGCAGGCCCCTAGTGATGGGTTGAATGGTTTCTTTGTGCTGCTCTGAATTACTGATAGCTCTGAATTACTGATAATACTGAATTAAAAATTACTATTCAAGGTTAATATCCTTATAAAGCTTTTATATAGTTTTTAAACTACTGATGCATTTTTATCCACTAGATGTCTAATGAAACAAGTTGTCAAAATATTTTGAAAGGAAGGTTTTCAATGCTTTCTGTTTCTAGAAGCCAAAACTCTTCCAAAGATTCATGCTCTTAAAACTGTGGCTTCCAGTGTGCTTTGCATGCCACCTGCTGGATAATAATCAGATAACTAGTGTTACTTGACTAGTCCCGTATTAGTACTGAATCAACTTTTCACACTTCAGTGCTTGGAAAAAATAAAGCTGCAAGAGGATTTGCATTTCTCAAATACCAGTTTCTCAAATACCAGCTTCTAATCAATGTACTTTAGTAGCTGCAGTGGGGTTGTTTGGTTCTTCTGTTCAGGCTTTGGTATATTTTTCTCCCAGAGCTTGCCTTGATACCAAAACTGCACTCGCAGTCTGCAGACTCTTTGACCTAAGTGCAATGCAGTTTGTGGATTTGCTGCCCGATGTAGTAATCTCCAGTATGTGTACTTTACATAAATTCAGTGCCAGAAGAGTGCTAATTACAGCATTTTTCAAGGGAAGGAAATGACCTTGCCTTACAAATAAGTAGTTTAAAATTATCAGACTACAGTTTGTAAGTTATGAGACACATCAAAACAGTGGAAAGTTGAATATAGTTGACAACAAGCATTTATGTTGAAAATGATGTGCATTACACAGTGTAGGATATTCCAGTAACTGTAGCAGTCTTGAGCTCACAAACTTTTTTGTACCTGCTTCCACAGCAAACAGAAATTCCATTATGTAGTAAACCTGGGGAAGCAGTTCTTAAGTTTCAGAAATTAATCTGTCCCTGAAGTTTAAAACCCAGTCTGGAACAAGCTGGCCACTTACATTCTCTAAGAAAGCTAACAGTAGTGTGTGTTAATGAGAACTTCTGATTCTTTCCTTCACAGCAGAAAACAAGATACATTTTTTCCTACCTGGGTAAAGGAGTTAGAATGGAAACAGATTTAACTTTCAGCTGATACGTCTAAACCCAATGTCATGTCTAGCAATCTTTAAAAATAGAGTATTACCAAATGTATTGTCCTGACCTCCTTGAACTGACTGTTTTCAGAAAGCTGTGGGAGAAATCAGTAATGCTTTTGTCATGTTAATTTGCTGCATGTAAGTGACTTGCTCCTCTTCTGTCTTGCAGATGAAGATGAGGATGAAGATGATGAAGAAGACTTTGAGGATGATGACGAATGGGATGACTGATCATATGTTATTATATATATATATATTTTTTAAGGTGAATGATATACTAAACACTACTTTCTGTCTATGGATTCTGTAAAATTATCATGTAAATGTTCTACCAATTTGCTGTATATTTTTGTTGCCTTTTGCTTTTTTATTAATCTGTGCAATACCTCATTTAATCTGTAAAGGTTTGTCATAATCCTCTACAAAGCTACTCCCTGTTAATGTTCAAGTTTACACCTGGATGATCATGTACATGTGAATACTTTCCATTCCATCAATAAGGGAGTTTAAATGTAATATGTGAGACTGACAAAAACCTTAATGTAATTTAGTTATAATGCAAGAAGGAAAACACTATTTTCATACCCTACTTTTTCTGTATCTAAATTTTCTTATTAAAACCTAGTATAGCACTATGTTCTTTAAGTGATGCAGCTCTTAGTTTATTTAGCCCCTTTATTTCAAATGCAATGCTACATGAATGTTGAGGCTGGTTTATACTATTGCATGGTTTCAAATACATTACAACATTGCAGTTCAAATCTTAGCAGTATGCTTCACATGAAACAGAATCACTACAGCTAGTTGTGAAGTTTACCCTGCCCTAACTGTAGTAATACTGACTGTTATTGAACGGCAGCAGTAATTAAATCCTTCAATTAGGGAACTTTATCAGAAGTTAAACAGGGTAGCTTTTACATTGTAATAGTGGTAAAAGGCATCTTTGATGCTGACAAGTTCAGTCTTTTTCTTTTTTCCTTCCCAGCTCTTACTCTGAGAATGAAGAAGTGTAAATTACTGGGGGCTGTACCAGAGACTGGCAATTGCTACAGTTTGATTTCTTTTTAAAATCAATTTTATGTGGTTTTCAAGCTGAAGGGCTGCATTTAATGCTTGCTTCAATAATGTTTAATTACTTTTTAAAATTTGTAGGACATTGGTGTACTAATAAAGTAAACATAAGTGGTATTACTTTGCAGTCTTTGCGTTATGGTGCACAACAAATGCTGAAACACCAATCCTACATCCATAACGTTGGAAAGCCATTAACTCAGAATATTCACTTCAAATGAGTACTGAACTGTAGGACAATATTGTCTTCTTATGTTGGCTTTAAGACCAAGGGTTGTAATGAACATCAAGAACCAAATTCACGACAACAATATTTGAATAAGTGGACAGCAAATGGGATTCTCATTTCACAGCTTGCACATTTGTATAAGTTGTACTTTGTAGTGCAGTAAGCACTGCCATATCTGCCTATTAGAAAATACTAATCTATGCTATGTGGGTATTGAATATCTGCAGCATTAATTACTGTACTTACTGTAATTTTCAGGTAAAAAAATCTTTTTCAAAACCACATTATCTGACACGGAATGTTTAGTTAAGTAAGTCATATTTGGAGCCTAGTTAATGCATAGTGTCCTGGGTCTTTGACTGTAGCCAAGTCATCAAACTAAATTTAAGTTATCGGAACTGTGTTGACTGAAACCCAGTGTTGACCTGATCTTGACAGGCTGGACCTGCTTGGATTTCTAACCCAGGTATAACCTAGTCTTTAGCGAATTAATTTAGTCATATGAGAAGAAAGGAAAGTTGCTGAAAAGTAGTGGGAGAGGTAAGGTTGTAGTTAAATTATTCAGAGGATGCCAACTTCCTTCCAAGAGTAATTTAAGCACATAACTTGAGGGAAAAAAAATTTCAGGTTGTCTCACTTTCTTGCAGTAACTTGAGCATTGCCCTCTGCTGCTAGAAACAATTCCTGCTAGCTTTGTTGCTGTAAAGGCTTGTGCACTGGATCAAGTGCAAGTGCAGCCTGGAGTTGCTAATGGCAGTGGAGTTAAGAATTTTGTGCATAAGGAAAATACCTGTATGGCTTTCGTATAACTTCTGGCACTGCTCCCTTATTTTTTATTGCATATAGAGCATTTTAAAATTAAGCAGATGAGGCCTAGAGGTTTTCCTAACATGCTACTTTCTAGATATGTTTAGCTGTTATTTTCCCAGAAATGAAATTTCTGCAATGTAGTTAATAATTAAGCATCACAGTTCATTAATCAAACTTCTGTTCCAGGTTTTGGGAGCTCTGAAGTTACCTTATTGCATAAAACTTGGATTTGTAGATACTGGCCAAAGAGAGCTTTTGGGTTTTCTATTTCTTTTCCTTCATAAAAATCTACACTCATATTCTGTGGTGTCCAAGCTAATACTTACTTCGAAGTAGTGTTTGTACATGATAAATTTCAGGCATAAAGTCTCTGCAATGGCAGTTAAGTTAGTCATAACTGCATGCTTCAGCACTCCACCACTTGCACTATGAGCAGAAGACAGCATTTCATGATACTGGTGCATTGTTGCTAAACATTGTGATGAAGGCCTCTCTTATATATTCTGGTTAAATAACTGTCCAGATAGCCTTAGCAATTAACAAACTAGCATGAGGCTTTTGTATTTCAACACTCTATGTGCATAGACAATATCAGCTAGTGACTTGTACCTATGAAATCCGTAAGAACTTCTCAATCATTCAGTTTTCCATTTATCAAACTGAAATTTTTAGTATGTGAATTTTTGAAATGTACAGTGAATAGGATGTTGCACTGGTGGCAATTCATCATGGAGCATAATAAAATTAATTTGACCCAACTAGTGTAAAACTGTGTGGTTTTTAAGTGCTAATTGTGGCACAGCTTTTAAAATAGACCTGCATATTGATGACACTCTTTACAAGTAACTTTAGTTGCCTGGCCAAGTTCACAGAGCAGTAAATAGCTGCTGTCACATCCCAGTAGTTTTCATGTCTGGAAAGTTGGATTGTGCTAGTGAATAAACACAATGAGGAAGTATGTGACACCCTGTCCTCCTGGCAGATCTCACAGCTGCTCGGCAGCTTCTCTGGAAGCACCTACTGCTGCAGGCAAGTGCAATAATTCAGCAACATTTCAAGGTCAAACAAACATAGCTTCATTAATAAATACCCTATAAAAAATCCTAAATAGTTAACTCTTGTCAATTAATTCTGTAGATTATGAGGGTTTTACAGATTTAAATCTTTGTTTTGCATGTTGTGATGTTTGAGCTCAGGGCACAGTAGGAGTCTGCTTTCCTCCTCTGAATCAGCTGAAGAGTCCAGCATTTCAAATTTTTGTGTCTTGAAGTTTAGTACTTCTCTGATTTATAGGCCACAAGTGCAAGGCAAAGTTGGAATTGTTACTTAGAGAGTGTGTTGAGGTATATAATTATTTCTTCTCTACTTAGTAAACAGAAGCTTAAAACATGCTTTTGAAAGGAGGCTTTTATTTCCATTTTTTTTATTTGACAGTAATTACTTTGCCAAGTTAGATGTATGTAAAGAAGAAACAGGAGGAGAGATACTTTTGGTTTTGTTTAGGACTGTTACCAATCCATTGCAACAGCCTTTATCTAATCTATTAGAAGAATTCTTGGTCTAATTAAAGTTCCTGGAGCTTAAGTACAGTGATAAGCAGCTTTATTTATAGAAGAGTGAAAATGGTTTAGGGAGGCTTAGAAGATACTCAGCCTCTGTCTCTCAAAGTACTGGTGTTAGCGTCTAGCACTGCAGTTAGGCCTCCTGTCACAGCTTGGGAGTTCTCTTCTGAGTGAGAAGGAAAGAAAGGGTCGGGCAACATGAACTAGAACGTGAGCTGTGGAGGCTTAGCATCCATGTTTCAACTTGCTTGTCAGTGACACCAGCCTGACGCTTCTCTCTGAGGCAGTCTTTGAAAGCTTGAGGGTGTTTATACAGTTGTGGAGGAGACTTAAAAAAATATATTTTAAAAAATCACCAAACTGCTCTGGCACATTGTGCTGGTTTGTGCTTGGAAACAGAAACCATTAGATGTTCCAAGTCTCAGATTTGAAAGCAATGCAGATAATGTTGAGAAGATGATTAATTGCAGCAGCGTCCAAATACAAATAATGACTTGGTTCTTGACAGATTTTATTCTGTGCTGAAATTTTCAGTATTTGCAGGAAGAAGTAAGCTGAAATGAGCTAGAATAGTAATTTATCAGCTATTCAATTTTTTTTTCCTTAACATAGTTTTCGATAATACCTGCAGGACTTACCCATCTATAAACAGCTTAATAGACATCTGAAGCTATGAAGCTTGACATTTTAACATTTATTGTGCTTTTTATCTATTAGTGCTGACAAACATACTTAAAGGCCATTTTGCTAATACTCTGAAGAGTTTTTGGAGTCTCTTTGGAGTGAAGTTCTAGAGTCTTTACTTTGTGTGTGTTTTTTTCCTCCCTGAAGTTTAATAATCTTTTCTAAGTTTTGTTACTCAAGCAGTATGGAATTTCAACTTGTGACTTGAGGATTAGATGAGGAGAGGTGTAAGGTACAAGGTTTTCTGAGGTAAAAAAGAGAAGCTTTAAAAAACAGAGCAAGTTTGGAAACAGCCATCACCAGCCTTATATTTTTGTATGTGCCAGCTGGGGGACACAATATGGTCTCAAGTTTAAAGCTTAAGAAATATGATAATGCTTGTATCATATATCAGACACAAAGTTTTTGCTTAAAGGACAGCAGCAGGGATGCCAAATTGGGAATCAGCTTTTCTGGTTGTTGATGCCAAAAACCAGACAAGTGATGGAGCACTTGAGCTGGGTTTGGAACCCCTTGGTAAATGGGGCTTTCCCAGATGCTCAGGATACAAGGAGCACAGACTGACAATGTTGAGGATTTTCTGGTGAGAACAGTTTTTGGACTAAAACAGTGCTTATTTCATCTTCAAGGGAAGAAATCTTCAGCATATAGTCCTTGGTCAGGATTATGCCTGTTCAGCTGTCAGCAAAGAATCTGCCTAATTTTTAATTCAAAATGAAAAGCAGTCTAGACCCAGTTGACATAAAACACGTGTTCTGTGGTTGTCTCCTCAGAGTAATGTGTGTAAGCATGAAAGGCAAGAGATTAAAGCAGAATCTGCTGGGTCCTCTCTCAAGGACCTACATCAAGAATTAAGTTTCCACTGTAGTAGTTTTTAGTACCTAATCCTTACAGAACATGTTACTGAAACTTATCTGGTGTCCCCAAGACAGGTGAGAGGGAAGATAGCTGTGGAGAGCCAGCCAGCCTCTCTGCTGGCACTTGTGTTTAATAGCTCTCAGGCCAGGATTTGGTATTTTTGACCATGCTAATAATGGGTTACCTGGTACAGACACAAATAACAAGCTCTTTGTATCAAAGTTAGTGCCAAAAGCGCATGCCTGGGAAGATGCAGAGCATGATATTGCTGTTGGGTTTGGTTTGGAAGTAGTTCTCAGCATCCCATCTGGCTCCTGTCTAGGTTCTGTGCTGCCCTTTTCATAGGTGAGTCAATATAATGCCTGGATGAAAAGCATAGTGGGATGGTACCTGGACCTTTTCATTTGTATGCCATGTCTACACTGTGCCAAACAGAAATAATACATCTTTAGAAGTATTTCTAAACTGCTTTTCCAAAACTTCTGCCCGAACGGCATACTGTGGTTTGGAGAGGGAAATACTGATTTTCTTGGCAGGAGGTCTCCCCGCAGGCTCTGGTTCTTAGAAAAGTATTTGGATATGGTGCATTACACTGCTAATCTGCTCAGTAGCCAGGCAACACATCACATGTGGGTTACTCAGAATTCTTATCGGACCAGGAAAAAATAAAAGCTACCAACAAAATTTAAGACTTTGGTCAGCAAGATGTTGGATGGGGCTCTGAGCAACCTGATCTAGTGGACAGTGTCCCTGCCCATGCAGGGGGGTTGGATTTAGATGATTTTAAAGTCCCTTCCAACCTTAACCATTCTAAGATTCCATGGGAAGAAGGCACATCCCTACTAGGTTTTTTTAGTGACCAAAATGGAGATAAATACATATCAAGAGTGTTCAGAAACCTTTAAAAAAACAAAATATATCAGATTACAAGTTTGCAGAAGGACCAATAATGTCCAGTAAAGCAAGATAAAGAAAGGAAAAGATGAATGAAATAATTCTGTAATGTTTAAAGGATCACTTCTGTGCTAAAACATCCTTTGTGTTGGGCATATAGGAGCTGGGATACCCTTCTGACTCCTGCTAAATTAATATCCTACCCAGGTAACTGAAGTGTCTCATCTCAAAGATAGATTATTGCATCTCAGCCATTACTGCTGTCAGCCACTCTGGTCTTTGCTGCCTATGTCTTATTCCCAGAGAACTCTCCAAATTTACCTGAGAAATAAAGTTAGCATAATTTTCCTAACAAATACCTTCAGCAGCCCACAGCGTGTAGCTGTTGTGTAACACGAGCCATTTCAAAGATAACAAAAGTTTTGCCTCGGAACAAAAACATTAGGTAAGACTTCTTTATTTCTCCTAGGCCTGGTTTTCAGAATCAGCAGCCATTCTTAGTCTCTCAAAAAGAAAAAAAGCAGCCCTACACCTGAATTGTGTCTGTAAACCTGTTAATCTGAGCAATTCCATTAACTGTGCAAATTCTGTGTCACAGTCTAGAGTTGCCTTAAACAGCTTTTGAATTTAGTACCTCCTGTGTGATCAGAAAACTGGAAACCCAGCCACACTATGCAGTTCCCCATGGATTTAGTTTTAATAGACTAAAGTCTATAAAATTAATAAAAGTCTAATAAACTTTGTGAAATACATGAATTTTTGGGACTTCAAGTTACAGAGCAGTGGCTGAATCCCCTGCTTTACAAACCAGGTTTGCAGCACACTCTCTCACAACAGGTCGCATCGGGGGCACTTCACTCTGACTGACAGTGTCAGAAGCTTAACTGATCCTGAACAGGGAGTCCTGGCCAGGACGAGCCGCCCGAGCCCCGGAGCACAGGGGCTGCCAGTGGCAGCAGCTGTGGGAGGCCCTGCCACATGTGTGGCCATGGGAGCTTCCATGGATCAGACTTCCCTGCTGACTGGCCATGGACAGTCACACATTTCTCCCTAAACATATAAAGAACATTGGTTTCAGGGGTGTAAGGCATAAAATAATAGGAATTGGTGTCTCTTATGAACCCCTGCAGGTCTGCCAGACCAAAAGGTGCAGCGGTGCTGCTGCACTTTCAGAAAGCTCAGGGGTCTCAGAAGATACTAAGTACAGGAGACTTGATTGCAGCTCTGTGTGTGCTGGCTCCAGCTGGTTTTGTCTTCCTGCCTCATCTGTATCATCTTGGTTTGAAAGGAGCCATCCTGTTTTCATCAGGGTGCACGTTAAGGCTCTGACTTGGTTTGAGGAAAGGCAGCCAGTAGCTTTGAAGTGTGTGATAATATTTTTGCTGTGGGATGATAGTCACACTCTGTGCCCCCCCAGCCTCTCTGATCATCATGGGACATTAGGAGAAATTGTGACTGGATGTGGATGAAATCAGATTGATTTATGTTCCACTATTAAATTTATTTTTTATTATTTGCATTCAGCCACAGGGTAAAAACGTGTCAGCTATTTCAGTGGAACAAAGTGATCTGTGCTTACACGTATTGGACTTGCCATATATTATAAGATCCCAACTAAGATTTTATCAGTCTTTCCACATAATTTTCACTGAACAGCTGCACTGTGAACTTAGAGACAGAGAGGTTTTCCAAGAAACACAAGTGCAAATGTAGCTCTTTAAATCTGACCTCCTGTTTCATTACTATGAAAAAAGTTGGGTTCTAATTCAGCAGCATCTATTTTGCAGCATTAAAGAGGGAAAAAAAGAAACAAGAACTTGATATTTTGTGTTGCTGATTTGACTGAAATTGGCAAAATGTTTCTGTCCAAGACAACTTCTGAGGGGCTTGCTAAATGGAAGCTCATAGACATACTAAACCCAAAGATTTTCATTTTGTTTCAATATTGGTTTCTCTCTTCCTGCATGTGCCAGTGTTGTTCAGAACCTCTAAGCACTTTCCTAACACTAACCAGACTGGACTGCAAGAGGTTCTTATATAAGGTTCAGGCAATTAAATTACTGCTCAAGTTGCAAATGGGGAAGGTTCATTTCCTCAAGGCTTTTGCAAAAGTTTCTGGTTAACAGTATTGCTCTGCTCATTGCTTCTGATTTCCAGCAGCATTACATTTAATCGAGTCATGAAATCTTTCCACCAAGCTGTATTTAGAACTGCTAAACTGGAGTAAAGTCATGGTATGAACTGAAACTAACTGTTGGGATGTTCTGGAAATAGATGGGATGGGAGCTCTGCAACAGCAAACACTGTCTCAGAGAAGAGTATGTGTCTAATTGGTGTGATACTTCAACCATAGGTGTGATGAGGAGTAGAAATACTATTTTGTAGAGAGTTAGTCCCTACAGGGCTAGTTTTTATTATGTTCATTGAGCTGTTCTCAGGTACCATAGCTTTGTTCTGGGGACACATGCTGTGGGGTTGTATCTGCATTTCACCCCCATTTCCCCTTCAATGTGTGCTATCTCAGAGAAGAGTGCAGCTGATGTACAAAATCTGAGGTTACACTGGAGATGGGAGCATCTGAAGCAATCTGCACAGTGTGTACAAACAAAGCCCCGTACCTCTCTGTGTGCCATATGAGGGTTTGGCAGAACTCATAGAGCAGAAACAAAGACTGGAATTACAGGCTTGAGAAGGGATTTGTTAGGCTATCTGAGGCAGTACCCCATTACAGAGACACCAGGCTGTACGAGAATATACCTAGAGATCCAGGAGTTCATGTTACAGTTCTGGCATTTCTTGCAAGCTGAAAAACATTTGGCTGTTGTAACAAGGGTAATTGTTTGGCTGCCTGGAGGCTTGAGCTTCATAAAGGACACAACCCTCTGGTATTGGAGGAGGCATTTAAAATAAAAATCAGTTGATTCTGCATAGTGTATTTTATTTATAAAATCATTCTTATAGGAGTTTTTAATAACAGAAAAACTTCTTTTCCCCTCTGAGTTATAATTACACCTTTTGTATGTGGTGATTATGTAGCTGCTTTCCAATAAAATCTGTAAAAGATAGTTTCAGAGTACAGAAAAGCAGCAAGTCTACATTAAGAATGCTTTGTGGTTGGGTGTTTTTTTTTTTCTTCAGAAAAAATAATGCTGATCAACATTTATTTAGATCCATAGTGGAAGTTTCAGTTTTATATTCCTTTATCCATCAGAGAAACCTCCTATTTATCAGACTTCCAACCACCAGGACAGTACCCTTTATGTGAAATACATTCAGGGATTTAAAAGCCTGTGTGATACCTGCTAGGAAGTACTTTATTCATTGGTAGTGAGACATAAGAAGGAAAGCTATCATTCTTTGTTTTGGTTCAGAGCAGGAGAGAAAGAAGAAGCAGCTTGATGGAGCTATGGTTCAGACTGTCTTCGTGGTTTAGGCTTGGCTTTTCCTTACCTCGTGTACTTGCATCTTCCATGACCCATCACGTGCCAGATGAGGATTAAAGGGAAAGGCTGCAGGCTGTTTTTGTCATGACATTGTGGAGCCCAGCACAGAGAAGTGTGAGGAAAGGATTGACACTGATGAGAGCACCCTGAGCACAAGCTGATAACAGTTGGATCACACTGAGGATGTCTCTGAGAGAGTTATTGGACAAAAAAGTGTCCCAAAGGAAACATGGGAAAAAGCAGCTTCTATGCAAAACACTGAAATTAAGGGAAGGGGGGGGCAGGAAAAAATAGAAATTATGGAGCACAATTCCTCCATAATTTCAAAATTGGTAATTGGAGGAATGGGAAAAGTAATGAGAAGAAAAAAGAAAAACTCATCATAGTTAGACCCTTTTTGGTGCTGTGCAGCATGGACGCCAAGCTGGTGAAGAAGCCTTTCAAGTAGGAAGTCTGATCACCAGCAGCATAGTGCCCACCTCCATCTCACAGCAAAGTGATCCCTCACACACTGCTTGGTGGAAACGCAAATAAAGGGATATAGCATCCTCAGTTCCTCACATATTCTAATGTGGCCTTCCCCTGTGTACTGCAGTAGGAGGCCTGCTCACAAGCAGCTGTGCTGAGGCTGTACAGGATGTTCTGCCACTGGTTAGCTCAGCGTTGGCATTTTGAAGCATTATGGAATATCTGCTTTAAGAGGCAGGAGATCAGACTAGAGCTACAGCTTCAACAGCATTTCAAGACTAAATCCCTAATTTCACTTAAAAGCTGACTCTAATAAGTTGTGCAACTCCTGATCTGCCTTCAGGTCCCAGACGGTTTCAGCTAAATAAAGTGCTTTTAAAGTATGATGGTCTGTGTCAGAAATAACACTCCCAAGTCCAGTGCTTGCTTTTAAATGCCAGGAATGGCCCTGGAGACCTCCCATGACCTCAGGGCAGCAGGCAGCATCCCTTGCTGACAGAAAGACTGGAATGAGGTGAACACATCCAGATCTTCTTTCTCCTTTGCACAGAGATCACTGCAGTTCTTCAAGCCCAAATGAGAGGAGTGTATGGCCCTGTGGAAGTTTTCTGTCCCATGGCTTGTTGAAGAACTGAATGGTTTTCACCATTTGCTCCAGGAATAAATAAACCCAGCAGATTCCTTCATGACAAGTGAGAGAGACACCCTGAATCGGCCCCAAGAGACGCATTAACCTTGAATTTCAAAAAAGGAAATATCTTATAAACAAAGCTACAGTCAAACTGAAATTCTCTTGAGGCCACCACTCCACTTGGAGAGAAGGATGAATACTTATCAGCTCAGAAAGAGGCTGGCTGGGAAATGAGGCATTTAAGCATTCACTGAAATATGACAGAATGAAATTCATGTCTTCATTTTGAACAGTGTCCAGCATGTGTGCCTCACCACAGCAGCAGCACTCGAGACAGGGAAGGTCAGGCTGGTTCTCTCACTCAGACCAGAGATTCCACCCTGGCAGTGATGACTTGGCCCTTTCCTTATGAAAGAGCCACATCTGCACTCATTACCACTTACCCCAGGTGGCACTATTAGTGTCAATGCAATGACAGGACAGTATCAGAAAACTGACAGGCAAGGCAAGTGATGGGAGAGTGAGCTTGGGTCATGCAGATCCCCAAACCATGACCCCACATTTCCTGTTACTCACCACCATGTCCCTTCTGGTGGGAAATATAGCTGAGGAGCTATGGAGTGACACACTGCAGGGGGAACAGTTGGCTGCGTTGGGATTAATCATACTCTTGGCAGGATCACAGCTAGCTAACGTGCAGTGAGCTGTGGGATCTCTTAGCTTTCAAATGAATGACTGTCAGAGGACCCAATATCCTTAGCATTGAATAGGTCTCATCACTCTGCATTTAATTAAGCAGGAGAATGAGATACAGCATTTTATATTATAAGCATGCTGTACAGTCACTCACAGATGAGACCATGTATTGCCAGTCTGAGGTAACCAGACAACTACCCAGTGTGAATGGTCCTCCCTGACCAGTGTGGTTGATACAAAAAGTAATGGCTTACTTTCCACCTGAGAAGAAGATGAAGTGCTACAGAAGGCTTTCCAATAGATGGTTGTTTAGAGCCACTAGGAGCTCCACCTGTTATGCATTTTTAAGGTGTGGTTTAATTATGTTTTGTCTTCTCTTGTAGCAAAACCCCCTCTGGCAAATTCTTATGCTCTACAGACATAGGAAGCTGACACAAGGTGCTTCATGCCCTTGAGGCATGATGGGGCACACTGTGTCCCATCACATGGAGCTGGCAGAGCAGGATTAGAGTTTGGGTTTGTCTGACACCCAACTCTGAGCTCAGTTCTCCATGTGACCCGTGGGATTAATCTCAGTGGGAATTTGACAGTGGGAGCCAGTGGCATGGTGAGGTGGTGCAGGCTGCTCAGCTGTGCTGGCCTATCAAGATCCATGGTTCTGTTGTCACAAAGACCTTAAGGTACAGGTTCAGAACAAATTAAGCCAAGATAAATCCACACTGCCTAATGCTGTCCTCCCTCTGTTCCTGGCCAGAGGTTTTCACCACCTCCCCTGCACCAGCAACACAGCGCTGACACTGCAGTTACAGGTTTGGGGAACCAAACCAGCAGCAGAACAATTTTCCTTTTTGTTGTATTGTTCCTTCCCTTTCCCTTTCCTTCCTTCCTTCCTTCCTTCCTTCCTTCCTTCCTTCCTTCCTTCCTTCCTTCCTTCCTTCCTTCCTTCCTTCCTTCCTTCCTTCCTTCCTTCCTTCCTTCCTTCCTTCCTTCCTTCCTTCCTTCCTTCCTTCCTTCCTTCCTTCTTTTTCTTTTTCCTGAACTGACTGGTGGTGGGTTTGATGTCAGAGAGGGGGTGGCAATGCACAGACAGGCAGTCATGAAGCAGACAACAGGGACCACAGTGGTGTTGCAACTAAAATCCACCTATTAGGATGTTTGCAGTGATTTGATCTCCCTTTAACTATTTTTGGCCACTCTAAACTACAGCAGAGACTGAAAGTTTAACTCCTGACTGGCTAGACAGAAGATAAGCCTGGTATGGGATGTCAGAAGTCATGCAGAGGGGCTATTGACACAGTCAAACCTGTGTGATAAATGGGGACTAAAGGCAGGAGTATTTGCCCTGCCTGAGGCTGCCGCTGCAGTCACCCCCCACCTGCCCTGGTGCTGGTGCCTGTCTCACCCCTGCCCGTCCTACACAACTGAGACCAACCTGCTGCAGTCTGGGCAGACTTGGTGAAGAGGAAAAGGAAGAGCTGGAGTTCAGCAGAAGTATTTAAGAGCACAGGAAACATGAGCACTGTTGCCTTCCAGTCTGTTTGTGTAACACAGCAACACGTGCATGTATCGCTGATTTGAAGAGCTGTAAACTGAGACCAAGTGAAAAGGAGTGACCCTGCTCTGTGTACACATCAGCCCTTCCTTCAGGTGCCTGTGAAATTTGCTGCTTTGCCTGCAGCTCACTGACAGCCCTCAAAAACATTCAGGAGTATGTTAATGAAAAAATAAAGCTATAGCTCTGAATGTTTCAAGAAAAAAGCCCTGGAAATAAAAGCCCAGGAAATATTTAGCTCTCTATGGTTAAATTGAACTCATGCTCTCAGCAGTGAGGCATGATGGGGTGCAGAAGCAGCAAATTTCTATGGAATTGAAACTTCAGATTTCTCCCATGCAAGAAAAATAGTCTGACAGATACAGATTATATTTTGTTAGCCTTGTGAAATTGTCTCCTAGGAAACAGTCCAAATTTGTCCTCCTCAGGGTGTATAAGCATGTCTGACCATCCTTTCAGTTCCTATGTGCTTGTTTTTCAGGTGACTTAGTGATAGGAATATCCTGTCTTCCTTTTGATGGGCTTGTTGCATGGCCGAGTCAGCCTTGGGACTCCCATCCTCATGGCTTGCTGTGTCTGCACTTAGAAAATGTCCTGCACTGACTGGGTCATGGGCTGTGCTTCTCTTACCACTTAGAAATACAATGACACTCATCATATTCACTCAGCTGTTCAGCCAGTCAAAACATTTCTGTTAGCTTAAATTTAAAAACAAAACAAAAGCAAAAGTAAAAATAAAATAATTTTAAAAAGACAAACCAAAAAAACAACCAACCAAAAAAACCCAATCTAGTATCTCTTGATATTTGAGGATCCTGGAGTACATTTGAGTCTGTGTGAATGTAGCCTCGCAGTATTGTGAGGCAAATCAGTACTGATATCTCCAAGGCAAAGTAGAGGCTAAAGAAATTAAGCCACTTATCCAAAAGTACAGAAATAGCAGAAGCGCAGCCCAGGACATGACCCCCAGTCTTGGTTCTGGGATATATGTTCTGGCTTTTACCAGAAACCCACAGAGAATTTCCACTGTGACAATTTTTTAAAGAGAAGCCCCTTTCCCTGTGTTAGAATTCTGTAGAAAAGAATTCAGTTTTGCTATTAAAGAAGCTTTTTAAAAATGGTATTCATTTGAAGCTGAAAAAAAAAGTCAAATATTTCAGATAGAAAGGAACCTGAGAGGCAAAATGTTGCCCTGCTTTCAACAAGGGAAGATTTTTTTCATGTTTCCCTTTTTCTTTTGGACTGATCCTTTTTCACATGGAACAGTGATATCTGGGTATGATAATGCACAAGCTGTGCCACAGCTGCTTGGCGGTTCTGTTTTATCACCACCTGCAGGAAAAGAACAATAAACCCCTCAACTGCTGCATGATAACTGCAATTCACTCTTGTCACCTCCTGATTCCAGCTGTGGCCACCCTGCAGACCCACAGCAGAAGTGGATTTTCAGTCCTCCAAGTTCACACCTTCACTTTGCCTATGCAAGCTGCGATGGGATCCCTAACTTGCAGAGCAGCCAACACAATATTCCTCCTCCTTCACATCTCCAGGTCTTGGCAACTCAGGATGAGGCTGAGGACTGGGAAGCCAAAGTCCCAGATGAGAGGTGTGAAATTGAGATGTCTCCTCTCAGATGGTGAAGGTCTTTCCTGAGTAGCAACTCTTAAATATGAGTCCTCTGCACTTCCAAGAGCAAGAAAACTGTCAGATAAAATAGAATTACCAAAATACTGCAAAAATCACAGTTGAGTTCAGAAAATTAATTTAGAAGAGTCTAATTTGAAATACCAATAGCGGGCTGACATTTTGCTTGTCTGAAAAGAAAAATATCACATGCTACTTATAAAAGCAGACACTCTAAATCACTGGGTGCTTCTAAACACAGGCTCATCCTTGTGCTGAGCTTCTCCTCAGTGACATAAGCACACAATTTAATTTCCAAGCAAAGCTTTATCTCTTGGTTGCAGGTTTTCTCTTTGTGTGTAAGGCAGAATTATTACTATCCTATTCAAGAAATTTTAATTCAAAATGAAGTAATTGAACTGGCAAATCCAAGTAAACTTTTGTTGCAACTTTTGAAGAATTAATCTAAAAATTAATTCTGTCTTGAGCGAGGGGTTTTGGAAATGGAGACCTGTCAGACCAAGACAGTACACATACAATGCTGGGCTCATCAATATGCAAACCAAATTCTGCTCCCTCTTTCAAGTATCTGGCTCCAGTTGGTATCAAACATAGATGGTATCAAGCCACCATCTAGGAGAAGCCTTTGGCTTCCATGTGATAACTTTTTTCTGAAGTTGTATCTGACTTGCATGGATTTGAAAATAAAGCATCTTACCACAAATTTTTACATTTTTCAATACTCTTTCAGCTTCAGTATCCCGTGGAGTTAACACATCTAAGAAAATTAATATTATAATGACAGCAGCTTTTGTGTTAACCGTTTCAGGCTTATGCTGCTGAAAGCATCACACCATACTATGCTTTTCATAAGCTTCTTGCATTCTTTTAACAGTAAGTCGGGAAATCTGTGCATTCCTTTTTAAATGGAATGCTGTTCCAGGAACCTTCTTGTTCTAAGAGTTAAGAAATTTATTCTAATTTCTGATCCAAATGCAGTTATGAACAGTTTCTGTGCTTTCCCCCCTCCCCTTATAAGTGTCCTGTAGCTCTCTCCTCTTTGCAGTATTTATAGACATGAGCTGAAAGCCTTTTGAGCCTTTGTTTGGCTAGACTGATCCCACCACCTGTTCTCATCTCTCTTATAGGACAGCCTCTCCAGTGCCCCAGTTAGCCTAGCCATTTTCTGCCCCTCTTCTCATTAAAAGAAATTTTTCCTGTCTGTAAGTTACCGGAATTGTACACACTCTTCCAGATGCTGTTTCATTTGAGCCTGCACTTGGGAATAGCTCTTGGAGCTACTTCTCCCCTTGCGTGCAGGCATTGCAGGCACCCACTTCATGGCTGCCTCATGGTAGTTGTGTCACTCTCTAAACAACCTGCAGACAAGTCCTCTCTATGTTTGGCTCTGAAGCTGCTTTGCCTTAATCTTTACTTCCATGGATCTGATGGACTTCCGAGGAAATTGTATGGGTGATGGTGTGGAAGTCTTGAATACTCACATCCATGCTGGGAGGGTTGCACCTGCGTTGTGCTAGTGTGGGGGCAAAGGAGAGGCCTTGGCCAGAACATCCCACTGCCCTCCACCTTGCAGCCTCCCAGGCCACAGGACATCCATCCTCCCACCACACCATGCTGGACCATCTCCTCTGGCTTCCTGGTTGCATGCAGCACAGATTCAGGCCCCAGAAATGGATGTGGCTTTGCCTGGAAGGAGCCTCATTGGTCACCTGCCCTGTTTGGTGAGAAGGAAGCACTTGTGCAGGGCTGTTGGACCAGCAGCTCTGCTCCCAGCCAAGCCATCCAGCTACAGAGCAAGGTGGGTCACTGTCCAGAATGTCTAACAGGGGATCGAGCAGGAGGCATGAAAGTTCCAGAAGACCTGGAAATCAAATCTGATGGACTTTTATGTGCTCCTTTTCTTTCTATAAGTTCAGACACTTCGCTAGGTGCCAAGGCACAGACTGAAGGGCCATATACTGGAATTTCAGGTAGCAGTCAAGCTCTGATGTTTCTGGTGCATTGGTAGGTCAGCTCTTTGGCACCATGTTACATGGCATGGATGCTCACATGGATACATGTAATGGGGAAGGGCCAAAGCATGAAGCTGCAGTGGAGACAGTGCCTCCTTGTGGGACTATCCAGAGCCTGGGGCTTCACAGGGCAGCCCGGCCTCTCCCACCACACAAGGCTGCGGCGGCACCAGCAAACAGGGCAGGGAAATTTTGGGGTGGTAGGAGAACCTCCTGTCAGTCTCAGCCACAGTGTGAACTGTGTCTGGTCTGCACAGTACCCAGCCTTCCCCTCCCACCCCAGCCCAAATTTGGGGGAACACTCATGGGAAAGATTTAGCTCAGTGTAAATAAGGGAGGGAGGTTTGATTTTTTTCTTCCTCAGGATGCTACAGTATTTCTGCTTTTCAATGGGCTGGTCATTTCTGCAGCTCATGAGAAGACAGGTAAAGTTTTAAAGACATACAAAATGTTCCCAAAACATTATAACCTGTTGTCCTCACCTGCCGCTTTCCTTCTTCAGTGACAGCAAGCATTTGGTTATCCTTTGCAGGTCTTTTATTGCTGACCAATTTATTTTGACGGATTTTGGTGTACAGGTTTCTCTGACTGGCCTTGGAGAGAAAGTGGACATCCACCCACTGCCAGGAGCCCTAAGAGCAAAGGCTGTTCCTCACAACTCTGCAAACAGGAGACAGGCCTTGAAATGCCTCCAAGTGAATCCAATGCAAAATTGATGTAGTCAGAAGGTGATTGCCCAGATTAGACTTTGGCTAAGGCACAGGACTGACACTTTGCAAGGGAGTGTGCCACAGGATCTTAAATAACCACACATGTCTGCCAGTTCCTTGACCTTACATTTTATCTGGAATACTAATCTCCATCATCAGAGCAGGCCTCCACCAGAGGGGACCGATGAGCCACTTGTCAGGAACTGCATTGTTACATCCTCAGAAGATCCCAAGCTCCAGCTTCCATTTGGTTGTGGGAGACTGGCCATAGGCTGATTTTTATGCAATGGGAGCCTATGGAATTACAGACGCAGCTAAAGACTAATTGTACGTACCATATTTCCTATGATACTGGTCTGGAAATACTCATGAGTTGTGATCCTGAGACAAGAGGAAAAATGTTGGAAAGTGTTTCAGTTAGTTATAAATTGGTTTTGGTAGATTCTAGTCAATAAATACAAAAGCAAAAAGGTATCTTCACTGTTTTCTTGCCACAACAGTAACATTCCAGATGATTCATTAATGGATCCTCTCTGCATTGTGCTTAATTTCCTTCCAGTAATTTGTTCTTCTCTCTGGAGAAAATAGTTTCATTGATATTTCTAGCTACAAGCTTACTGGTAACCACTGCAATGTTGGGCAACCTTAAGTAATTAGTTCTCTTTGGTGTGGTTTTATGTAAAAAGAAATATTAATTCTGTTATTTATTGAAATGAGCAGACTAATATTTAGTAGTATTCAAAACATGTATCTCCTCTTGCCTTCCAACATGTTGGCCACTGCTCAGTTTTCTTCATGTTATCATTACCTTCACACTAGCTGAAGCACCCAGAACCATAACTGATTTGACAGAGGGAGATGTCTACTACTACACAAAGAAGGGCTCTTCATGCCACAGCCTGTGATGTGATACCTCTCACTGTGTATCTCCAAGTCCCACTGGCCCTGCTTCCACCATATCATATTGACAGTTCACAGCCTGCTTGTTGGTCAACTGATACCATATGAAAGTCTTTTCTCCTGACTGCTGGACGGCTCTTCAAGTTTCTCTGTCTGACTCAATGTCTGCACTGGGGTTAGTTCTGCCTAGATACAGTCCTGTGTACTTGTACCAAATGGATCTTGGTTAAATAAGTCTGCCGCATCCTTAAAATACCCACATTGTTTTTTAAGCTTTAAATCAACATGAATTGCAGCTCTATTCATCATCTACTTCCTCTTCTGTTAGATCAAAGTTTAGGACCTTGTATGCACACCAGTGACCAGGTACAGCCCACAGCTTAATTTTGGTTGCATATTGCATTATGAAGCATTATTTTTCCCATGTCAGCACATGGGCTCAGATACTATCCTGCAAGAGGCTTGATGGGTGCAACTGAGAGAGATCTGAGGTTCTTTCCCAGGAGACTTCTGTAATGATCATTAACTTGACATAAATGACTGGCAGGTTTTCACTCAAAAAAATCCAGTACTATGTGTCTGCTTGAAAGCTTCAAACCACATTTATTGTAAATTCATGGGAAAAAAAAAAAAGAAAAAGAAAAAGAGAAAGAAACCACAAGTTGGGAAACTATTACATCTCAGTGTGAAGAACTTGTCCAATGACGTGCAATCAGATATTGAAAAGAATACTTAAATAAGCAGCAATTTCTCAATAGAAATTTCATTAAATAAAAAAAAATATTTCCATATTTACAGATTACAAAGCAAATGTATCCTTAAAGCATTGTTTTGTCTGTAGCGGGTTTATTTCTTTGAAATAAAAGAGAAATAGTTTTAATCTAGGAGTGTACTTTGGAAGCAGCTTGCTAGACAGTCTATGTTACCATCAGTGAATGGATGAGTAGTCTCTCCTCAACCACTGCAGTGCTCTGCTTCTTCTCCTGCCCAGGCTTTCACCGAAGAGCTTCTGGTACCTCCACCTACGAAACGGGGGTGGGCAGGGTATTTAGTACATTTGCTCTACAGTCTGAATGGTCAAGTTCCTACCAGAAACACACTCCCAAGAGCCCTGTGCTACACACCATCTCCCACAACAAGCCTGAACCTGGGAAAGTACCCCACTTTATGTCAAAATCGCAGCCAAATAGAAATCAGTGTGCTGAGAAAAGCCTGATCAGAGGAAAGCCTCCTCCCAAGTGCTTTCTTATGCTCAGATGTCTAAGAACGGTTTTTAATTTTTTTTTAATAAATTATATATGTACTAAAATTAATTGAGCTTGTGAGACACAATCAGTTACTGAAATAGGATCTCTTACTCACCCGCTTTAATTGCTTTATACTGCTTGCCCGAATTGCTTCCATAAGGTTGTCATGGAGAGACCTTTGTGGGGTGGAGGGACGGGTGGAGGGTCGAGAACCTTCCTCTGATTTTCTGTCCGAGACTGACTTTAGAGAATCTTTAATTTCCTTCAATATGCTGTTCTCATGTTTTTTGCCTTTTTTGCTTTTTTTCTTTTTCTGTCCATTCTGTAAGGCATTTTTGGAGCTTTCTTGCTGTTTGATGACTTCAGCTATATTCCTAGTTGGTACCTTCTTCTCTGGAATAACAGGGGGAGGAGGAGGAGGTGGGGGTGGAGTGGGAGGGGGAGGTGGAGGTGGAGGTGCAGGGGCTGGAGGCTGACTTTTCACCAGTGGTGCTTTCTTAGGAAGCTTTGGAGAGGACCAAGGTGAGCTCTTAGGGGACACATAAGGTGAGGACCGAGGTGTCTCCTTCTGCAAGGCTTTGGTCTTTGCACTGATGGCTCCATCACAGCCAGACTCTTGTTGCCGCTGCTCCTGCATACGTTTTTGCCTTTGTTTATCCATGTTTCTTGTCAATATACTTGTCATGCTCATTCTTGGACCAGCAAGATCAAAGTGGTATCCAAGCTTGACCAGGGTGGTGTTCTCTTTCAACAGTTTAACTATGTCCATTTCCACCTGGCTGCCCATGATGTGCCTTTGATTGTGGAACCGCAGTTCTGTTAGAACCTTGTTACTCTGCAAAGCTCTCATGATGGCCAGCACTCCTTTGCCTGTGATAAAATTTGACTCAATATTTAGACTAGTTATATGCTGGTTTACCTTTAACATACCAGCAATAGCTATTGCAACGTTGTCATCAGCATGTGTGTTAGCCAAGCTGAATGACTTTACCACTGTGTTGTCCCTCAGGGCTTGAGAAAATTGTATAAGCATCTGTGAAGTGATGTTTTCAATGTTGTTCAGATTGACCTCTGTGGTGTCAGGGTCATTGCTCCTAACTTTTTCCAAAGCATCCTCAATAACCGTTGGGTTTCCACAAGGGTGGATAGCTCTGCTTTTTAAGCTCGGTTTATCAGTGTCTTTTCCATCATGGCCATTGAGTAAGTTTTCATTGTCTTTTGTACCATTACACCTCTTGTGTCTCGTGTGATCAGAACTCCTGCAATCCTCAGGTCTTTCACCAGCTGCAGCATTTTGCTTTTCCTCATTGTCTTCATCACTCTTATCTTCGTCTTCCTCCTCATCTTCTTCTTCTTCTTCATCTTCATCATCCTCTTCAGTATATGCTTCCTCAGATACTTCACTATTGCTTTCTGTGAAACATTCTTCTTGAATGTCTTCTGAATTGTCTTCTTCTTGCTCAGAATCCTGAACAGGAATGTAGGTGTAGGTGTTAAACACGATTGCAGTAATTAATATAGCTACTGCCTTTTTGCACAAAAACAATTATCTTGCAAGTATGTAAGTTAATGCTGAAAGCTAAAAATAAATCCCCAGAAGCAGACACAGTTAGGAGAACAGAAAATGTTTCATCACCTAACACCTTTTTAATATTAGCTATCTCATATTATTCTGAAGGCAAATGCTTTGTGTAAATTCAAACAGTTCTACTGATGTCTATGATTTCTGCCATGAGAAAATTTGATACAAGGTATTGCAACATGGACATACCTCATGATTTCTATGTGTTGGCATGTCCACAAGGGGATGTTATTTGGATCCTTGCCAGCAGAAACCTAAGACCACAGTGTCAGAATGGGCATGATCTGTGAGCAACAAGTTTCTTGAGTTCATAAGGATTAGACATCTGTGTCTATGCTCAGACCCCCTTGCATATGCTGGCTGAAGACAGGGTAGACAGAAGGCTGATTTAGACTACAAATAGTGTCTGTTTGTGTAAACATGCATATTGATATGCAAAATAATACAGAATTTCAGGAGTCATGTTGAAATTACTCTGGATGTGCTGCATGGGCTTTGCACACTTGGGAGCTATTTGTGAAGAAAAGATCCAGACACATTCCCACAGGTAACAACTAATCCCATGTAAACAATCCCCAAAGGTTTCCCAAGAGCTGAGACTGTGCTCATGAACAGCTGTCACAGGTCAGCTGTCATACTGTAACTCATAACTCATTGCCTACTGAGTAAAATAACTTTTTTTATAAACATCAGGGTTATTTTAGTGCATTTGGTGGGCACCAAACCCACAAATTTGGATCTACTTCTCAAATCTCTGTCTCATGTCGTCAGCAGCTATGATGGCAGAGAACAAATCTCTGTGCAGGAACATCGAAATGTCTGCACCTCAGGGAAGTCACGCTCTCTATCTGGAGGACTCCAGAAGTATGTAGGCCATGACTGAACCCACACACTATGACCAACCTTAAATCTCTAGCCCAAAAAAAGTTTCTTATGTCCCATTTCGTCCACTGAACAAGCCATAGCATAAGCTTTTTAAGTGACATTTGTCAGTGTTTACAAAATTTTTGATTAAACATCATTGTTCTGTATGTACTACTTTATCAACTTTCATATTTTAGCCTTTGTAAAAAACTAGGGGTATTTTACAAAGTGAGTACACTCTGCAGAGACACAGTGATTCTGTTTTCTGCTTCTGGAAAACAAAAGTGTTACTAAAGTGACAGCCTATTTTTAGAAAACCTGTGCAGTTTTAGGTTTGCTTAATTATCTGTCTCTAAAATACAAGAAAAGTTTAAAATTCTAGCAATGACAGATTGCATGGTACTGTTTCACAATCTTAAGCAGATTTCTGAGTTGGGACATAATTAAAATAGACAGTAATTGTAATGCTTGCAGAAGCATTACTCCAAGTAAACAGGACAGGGAGCTGTTTCAGCCGGTAGTTCCTGAACATTCAGCACCTGGAGGGCTTGCAGGGTCTGGCCCCGTTGTGCTGCATATGGAGGTCTCGCAGGATCCAGTCCTGTTGCTCCTCATGTGGATCATGTGCAGGAAGGCCCTTACACCAAGACATGCTGTGCTCCATGCAGAAACAGGGCTGTGTTTAAGTCAGGTTTATTGTGGGATTGAGATTTATAGCTGTGGCTTCTATGCATACATTCAGACTTTTAAAAGCTGAGAACACAGGTGGCCAGGAACCCATCTTCATGGCTGTGCTTTTATCTGTCCAGGAGTATACACCACAGCCTTCAACACAGCTGTAGATGAGCGAAATCTGGTGCCTCTAAAGGCACTTCTTATATACTCAATTACACTAGATTAATATTTTTTATTTTTATTTTATTTTATTTTTTTTAGTGGGATTTCCAGGGTTAAAGGGGGAATTTAGTTTCCTGTCACACACATGGTTTCACACCATAAAAATCTAGGCAATAGTTTTGAAATCAAATACTGTTCTCATTGCAAATCCGAAGAGGAATGTTCTGCTACTGTGGCAGCATTTCAGCTCAGGACTGCTGCAGGCAGCCTGCAGGGCTTCATCTTCCTTCAGACTAGTAACTCGATGAAAAGTTAGGACTAAGATTGTCAATGCAGAGAGGTAAATACCTCTGAAGAGTGAGTCATTCACCCTTAAAGGCTATCTGCGAGATGTTCTGCTGGGGCTGCTCTCTTACCACTAGCTATAGGAGAAGCACAAATAACTGTTGTAGATAAGCTGTCTAACTTTCAGACAGTTGAGGACAAGAAGAAAATTGCTCTCATGAAACTCAGAAGGAGCTTTCTTACTGCCACCAGTGGAGAGAGCCTTTGTGTCCTCTACATGAGCATGTCAACATTTTTCTATTTTTGGATGCATTTAAAATGTTTTTTCTGAGATCAAAAAGTACAGAGGCTTTTGCTCACACTGAGATTTAGCCAGTACCCACTGCTAATGCTGTATAGACATGAAAAATAAAAAATACTGCCTTTATATAAGGCATCAAACTTAGACCTGTTCAGAAGGTTTTTTTGGAACTGTCCAGGTTTCAAGTTCCAGTCTCAGCTGGAAATAAACATTAATCTTGCCATTGCCTCCCTAGGACTTGACAAACAGGGAGTGAAATCAATGTCTGCAAGCTGATACTAATGGTCTGATGACAGATAATGGTCTGTGCACTTGCCTGCAAAGATGTTACACCACCATTCACAAGCAGGAGAAAATACTTATGTTTAAAGAAATCCTGGATATTATTATTGCAGACTAATTTCATCCAGGTGATTTTTCTCTAGCACAATATTTTATCTAATGTACAAACTGCAGTTATTTCCTTGCAAATGAATCAAGCTTCTGAATCAAGGCTGTTAGAAGTTCTGAGTCCAGTTTTGCCGTCTTTGCCTTTGTTGTATTGTTTTCTACTTCCACATGTGAAAAAGTGTCTTTATGAACAGAGTCAACACCTGGTATTAAGCAGTTTAAAAATCAAAAAGCTACTCACATCTCCAAGTCCCTTCATTGCTTTGAAATGACATGGACCCAGCATGAAAACACCAATTGCTTTCTGACAGAGCTCAGTCTCACAAATTTTTATTTAACAAGGGCCCAGGAGATGCCAACATGGATATTAGCTTAGACTGAGAGTGCTCACCACCTGCTGGAGTTGAGCCCTTCCCTCCTGCCCAGGTGTACTGTTCATATATTAACATGTTCTGGGACAAACTGGCTAAAAAGCACTATTGGGTTTTTTTGGGGGTAATAGAGATAATGGTTTGGCTGATCAATACACCTCAGGCCCTTTTTAAAATAACTTACTGTTACCCTCTGACAACAGTTGCCAGTAGGCTCCTGAGCCGTGACAAGGATCAGCAGCAGGAACAAAGCAATATAAGCTGCTGACTGCAGTGCAGCTTCCTGCCAGAGAGCATGAAGACTCATGGCCACTTACTTGATTTCTGACATAACACAGATTCAAAATTATCTCCCAATGTGCTTCACAGCAGTCAATACTGACTTTTTGAACGTAAGGAAAAGGCATTTTTTTAAGATTTTAAACAAAACCAAATGTTATCCAAAAGTCCACATCACTACCTGGCAATAATTTTTAGCATGCCTTTTAGTATTTATTCCTATTTTAATCATTAACGATTGTTTTAATGGGATTTTCTTCTGTTCTCAACTGAGTTTTTAAGGAATCCCCAGAAGGAGAAAAAACTTTTAGCACCCACAAAAGTCTGGCTAATGATGGTCTTAAAAATGTTAAAAGAGACTGAAAAAAAAATATGGAAACAATCTATGAGATCATGCCAGGAAAGAACAAGCCTAAATATTTCCAGGAAACAGCAAATGCCTCAGCGACTTACCTTGTCACACGCGCCCAGTCTCTCTTTTTCTAAGAGTTTCCTGGTCTCCCTCTCCCAGTAGGCCATCAGTGCTTCCCTGCTGAAAGTCCCTGTGGGTGTTTTCTCTGTCAGGCTCTTCTGCCGTTGTCCCACGGGAAGGTTACGGTCGGGCTCTATGTCCTCCAGCTCCCGCTCCAGCTCCTTCAGCTCCTCATCAGTGAGAGAAGCGAGGAGCTCATCTTCATCGATGTCTTCATATTTACTGAGCTCTCTTCTGTAGCCAAAGGTAGACATGGTCCCGCTTGGTCAGGCTGGTACAAACCTGAAGTGACTGGGCATTCAAGAAGGCTGAAGCAAGCAAGCTGTGTCTCGTTTGGTCAGCAACTGTTTCCCTGTGTAGCTGAGGCACCCTTTTAAGAGTAATCATCAGGGGCTTACGACAATGCACGAAGGGATGAAAGCATGCTCCGTTTTAAGCATCAGACGTCAGCTAGACATCTGAACAGCAAGAATGTCCCAACACTAGTGTTTGCAGGTCCCTTAAAGAGGGGGATTATTGACACACTGGCCATGGCCATATTTAGAGCAGGCAACTAGTGGGAGAATACCAGCCTCGTAGATGGGGGGGGGGGGCACAAAGTAAAGCCCTGGGCACATTTACACTGACTTCATGTCCAGACTGCAGTAGGAAAGAATAATGCAAATCCATTTAATCCTGAGCTGCCACAGGGCTGGGAATAAAAAAACCCACCCTGTTGTTCACCAGACTTCCTCGTTTCCATGGTTTTTGTGTGGAACTGTGCTGCTATCCTGTCCAGGTGTTTGCAGGAGGTTGGGATCAGCAGGGAGGCAGCCCACGGGGAGGAGGTCAGTGTGCCAGCACCCGTGGGGAGCACCACTCCCACAGTGTCATGCCTCACCGGTAACAAATCATACAACTATATTATTTAATAGTTTCCCCCCTCCCCCTTTTCTTTTGTTTTTCTTTTTTTTTTTCTTTTTTTTTAAAGGATGAAGAAGCAGAAGTAGAATCAACTTCACATATCCAATTGGAGCTGCTGTGAGATTTTTTTTCATGCCGAGAATTGCACTCTGCTGGAGGAGGGAGCAGAGTCTCCCAGAACTTTATGGGAAGCAGAACTGGGAGAGCGGCGGGGCTCTGTCTTCATCACTGCTGACAGCCTCTAGCAAATGAAGGCCTCTAGTGGCTATTTTAGTTAACAGCCATTGCCTGCTGTAGCTGGCTGATGGGCAGCTGGAGAGTGCCCCTCAACGCCTAATTTTAAAGGCATACCTACATTATTATGTCCATTAATAAATTATATATTATTTTGATATTATTTTTATAGACAAGTATCTTCCAATGTAAGAAACCAAAGAATGAAATGTTGAACTTCACACTGTTTTTGGTTTGGTTTGTTTTTTTGATTTTCATTTTTTCTATTAGCAGTGAATGATGGTGAATTAACATTTTCTGAAACATGTAGGCCAGCAACATCTGCAAACCCGTGTTGTGGGAGAGACAAAGAAAGGGAGGGAGGGAGACAGACACAGGAAGGTTGATTTAGTAGAGGGAAGAAGGACCACATATACAATGATAAATGTCAATCTTATTAAATGATAAACATATGATGGGTTTATTTTTAGATAGTCAAGTCAGTATTGAGTGGAAATGTAAGTGAAAATAATTTTAACTATTGTTTTGTCCAGCATGATCTCTTTTTGGTTGGTATGGAGTGCATGCTAGAACTGATGTATGATATGTAGGCAAATTGTTAATTTAGTTTTATCATTATGCATGTTGCTTTACTGGCAATGGGGAGAGGACACTGAGCATGATTTTCATAAAAAGATTTGGTAAAGAAATTAAATTAAAAAAAAAATAATTCTTCCATATGCATTTCATCCATCTTAGCTTGTCTATGTGATAAGAGAATTTCAAGATGTTACTAAAGATGGAGAAGGTATTTTATTGTCCATGTTTTCCCCAAAGCAGAGTAGAGACTGGCACAGTTAGGCAAGGTTATGAGAGGTCTGGGTCCTTTCTTGATCCTGTACATGTCATTCATGATAGTTTAGGATGCTTTCTTTATAAGGAGATGTCGAAGGGCAAAGACCCATGAATAGTCTAGAACATCGCAGATGGCAAACGACACACACAAAAATTATGCTAAAACTGTAAAGCTAAGCACTTACAGGTCAGAGAATGTGGGGGTAATATTTGTCTTTGCATGTTGATGAACACTGAAACACAGTTCTTTATTACACAATTATGTAATCATATACTTTGATCCTGGAACCATGAGTCCCCAGGACCTCTACTCTTCTTCATTGTACAAGAGAGATCATGCACTTCATAAATAGCCTTTCAGCATTTTGTTTTGCTCCTGTTCTTAAGCATCTCAAGACTACCAATGGCTGAATTCCTACAGTAGCCCTTTCAGGAGATGTGAAGGTATTACCACCACTGTAAAGAGGAAGAACAGAGGTACAGACACATTAAGATAAAAAGCACCTGCTAATTTGAAGTTTAGAACTCCCTTTAGGAGGCTTTTTTGGCATTATGCAGAATTTCATCTGGTCAGGGTTCAGCTCCTGTGGGCACTAGCTGACCACCACTTTGACAGTTCAGAGCCCAGGTTATCACCCAAATGATTTAATTATTATTAAATTGACCTGTACAACTTCCCAAGGAGCTCTGCTGAAAAGACAGAAGGGATCGTGTTTTCCTATGACTAGCACTCCTGTCTGAAACCTTTTATTCTCATTGGACAGTCCCATTCCCCAGACATTAGACATGTTTAGATTTCAGAAAAAAACAAGCAAAAAGTAACTGTCTGAGCATCCTGTTATACATCCCGGTCTACATGCTTGGTAGCACCTTTATAAACATACTAGGAAGAGACTTTGTGCTAAAGAGACCTTCCACCACAGAAGGCACAAGATCAGAGTGTGAGCCTTATGTATGTAGTATGTGAGGGCAGGTTTATGATGGCTTCATTGACCGCTGTTTAGGATGAATCCTCTCAAGTGCTCCGAAGTTTTCTGTCACCTCCAGACAGAAAACCCAAACTCACCTCCCTCCTGCCCTGCTGAAATCCTGAAAGCAGGGAACGAACTGTTTCAAATATACACCATGAAAACTCTTCACTGATTCAACAAAATTATAAAAATATTTGTTCCCTTCAGGACTTGGGCTAGGATAAGAGAAAATGAGAACTGGGGGCACCCACTTTATAGCAGAAGAATTCACACTGCCGTTGCAGATACTTGGCACCCAGGTTCCTGGCTTCAAGTGGGAGAGAACCCACTGCTAGATTGCAGACAAGGCTTTCAACCTCTCAGATTACCTATTTTCTTAGTTTTAAAAGGGGAAACACTTCTAAATGTGGGGGGTTGTTGTGTTGTTGGTTTTGATTTTGTTGTTTGTCTGTTTTCCTTTCCAAGCAATTGGATATTCTTAGGAAATGTTGTTCTGCTTCTCATGTGTTACCACATTTTGGGCCTGTAGATTCTTTCAGCTGAAAGACTGAAAGGATGCAAATAACACCTGGGGGTGGTACTCACCCCCCTGCAGGGAAAAGCCCACAGCTTGAATTCTGCTTCCACTTGGGTGACTGCAGGGAAAACTGCAGGCAAGCAAAAAGAGGGCTGCACAACCTTGTCCTCAGGCCCGGGACACGACTGGCCCCAGGACAGCGGCTATTTCAGTCATGGCTCTTGAGGCCAGCCTGTCAGACAAATGCATTGGCTCGTTCTGAGCTGCAGTCCCACGCTGGAGGAACAGGTCCAGTTGCCATAGAGCACATAAAAAACAATGCACCACAGCACGTCTGGGCTTCCACCATCTCTCCCACTGCCCATCTGCCTGTGGCACTCACTCCTGACTCCCCCTCTGCTTTGGCACCCCTCATTCCTCAGCCAGATCCTTCCCTCCTGCCCCCCCGCCATGCAGACCCCAAGGTGCCAGCCCCGAGCTCTCTCACCTTTCCCTCTCCTGCTTCCTTGCTGCTGTGTTGCTTTCTCCATCCCTGACCCCACGGGCCCCCTCCCCCTGCCCACTCTGCACAGCCCCTCGCTGTCCTCACCTGCCACTGCAGCCTGTTCCATGACCTCTCATATCCCTCCCTCCTCGCACATCCTGTCTCTGGCCCTGTGCTCCTCACTGCCTGCCTTCCCCCTCCTGCCTGTATCGATTGAGATATATATATATGTGCTGCTTGTACAGGCCCAGGTTGAACACAGAGCCCAAATCGGCCTGGAGAGACAAAGGGTCACCAACCTGGCATCCAAACAGGACTGCAAGGCAGACTGATGGGACAAGCTGTAGCTCTGTCTCCCATGAGGCTGGTGTAACTTGTGAAAATTGTGCACACCGTACTGTTCCTGAGAAGGATGTGTCATCACCTACATTTAACAGTGGTATCAGCAGGGCAAATGGGATAAAGTATGCACTGAAGGCATTTGAAAGAACAATTTTTCAGCTGCTTTCCTCTATGGCAGATAATTCTGTTGCCCACTCCATCTCTCCTGGTGATGCTGTAAACAGGGAGTCACACAGGAGAAGAAGATCTTTCCTTTCATCTATGCTGTGGAAACAAAAAGTGGGGTAAGGTTAAATATGACCCTGGATTCACTTACTAACTTGAAAAAAGATTCTTCCCATTGGTGCCCTGCAGCACGCCCAGGCTACTGGGAGGGCAGATTCCAGGTCCGGATTGTAGCTTAACAACTCAGACCTATCACAAACAGTGAGCAAACAGTGAACAGTTTTTGAGCTTTCACTCAAACACATGTGAATGTGGGTTGCTTTATTGCTCAGATTAGTTTTGAAAACAGCATTCCCAACAGCTGCTGGGGACATATCCATAAGTCTATATACCACACTATATACTAACAAGCCATGGGGCAACCACTAATGTAACATGTTTTGATGGTGGGGGTGTTTGGGTTGCCTTACTTATCCAGAAGACAAGTCATAGTGAGTGAGGAAGTGAATGGTCTCTGATAGTGCTGCTGATGGGAAGAGCATAAAGATGTGCCTTAGAAGGTGAGACAAGAGGTCAACCTGGCTGCAGGGAAGGACCGGGTTAAAAAATTAATCTGGGTGCAAATAAGAAGGTTTCTGGACTACCAAATGTCTCAACTTTTGATTAAAAGAAGGAAAATCCACAGCCCACAGGCACCCGGTGTCCTTTGTGCATGGATCCTAAAGGTCTACAAGATTACACAGAGGCATGCAGCTGGGTGCCAAGGGTGCAGCAGGCTCAGGATTTATTGCCCCTTCTGCCTACCTGATTCAAACTAAAATAGGGAAGGCGAGAGGGACAAATATATTTTACTGAATAACCATCATTCCCAGTTTTCTGTTCTTCTTACACAGCAAATATTTTTTAATCATCTTGTGTCAGTACAATGTCATGTTCTGTAATAACAGCATGAGACGAACTTGCTTATCTTTGACAGCACAAACCATTCCTGCCAGGTTTTTGCTCAAAGCAAATGCTTATCCACATCTCTGCAGACTGGCCATTTCCTCAGAGCCAGTTTCTGCCACAGCAAAAAGATAAACTGCTCTGGACACAAGGGTAATCTTAATGCTCTTGCTTTCATATAGCTGCTCTTATCCCTCAGGATGAACCTCTGTGTGCTTTACAAACATTGCCAACAGATTTACAAGCTATATATAGAAATCATTTCACTCGCTACTGATGTACAGCCATAGGGTGACCACAGCAGCTGTTGGGAATTACATGGCAATATTATTGCTCAACAGGTTTGATCAGGAAGCAGAGGCCACTGTATTGCAAAGGAAGTAGCAGAGGAACTGCTGCATGAACAAAAAATGTGGTCTCTGGAAGTGCAGTTTGAATGAGATGCTGTTTAGGCAGCTGTGATTAGTCTATTCTTTCTCAAAATAGCACATAATAAAATAGGTAACATCTGCCAATGTAAGCATTATATTACTCACTGTAGTATTTGCAACATTACAATATTTGCATGTCCAGCTCATGCAGCAGTACTAAGTCAAGTCTCTACTTTATTGTCTATATTTATGTCTATCGGAGTTCTGGGCATCATACCTACCATGTGCAGAATATGCAGACAAAAGGCAATGGTTTTGCCCAGTTAAATGTGGAGATTTCTACTGAAAATTTGAACTTTGAAAATGAAATGTAAAAATGTTGTACATGTCACTAGAGCTACACTGTTATACCAGTCTTTGACTACTAACAGTTTACTAATATATTTTTACAGCTTTTCAGGAGAACCGTAAAACACAGGTTCCTCAGGGAATTTCTCCTGACCTAAGTACTTCTTTCAATGACATGAGTGACACTTAAGGGATCATTTTGGAGGGAAAATGCTTCCCACTGCAATATAGATATTTAAATATTTATAAAGTAATCCGGTGCACTTACCCATGTACTTCTTTCTGGTTAGTGTTTGCCCTGGTAAAGAATTGGGATTAATTTATTTGAAGATTGCTCCATGCATTTGGAGACAGATGGTCTATCTTTTGAATGCAGGGATGCAGAACAGGCCCCTGAAGGTAGACACTTTGGATGGCAAGATGACAGTTTTAATTACTGCAGCCTAAACAAACAATTTCCAATGGAAAGGTCAGGGAGAGAACATGTCAGAATAAGGCCATTAAGGCTGAAAATCACTTTGGCTGGAATTACTTTTATTGATACAATTTTCCTGAGCAGAGATCTATCCATCCTAAGGCTTGAATAAAAAAAAAAAATTGAAGTGGGAGGAGGCTTTAAAAGGGCTGATTCAGCAGGTAGAGTACATGGAGAAGGCAAAGCTGGCTACAAAGAAGACACAAAGATGAGGGCAAGAAACTGTTAATTAGCTGCATGCTAAAGGGACTGATGGAAAAGCAAGAGACAGGACCTGTTCTACAAGTTAAGTGCTCATGAATTTATGCCACTTTTCTGCATGCAAATCATAAACAGCTGGATATTTTAGAAGCCCTTTTCTGCTCCAAATAAGGATCAGAAAAAAATCCCTTTGTCATACCCCACAAGGTAGACACAAAAGAGCTCGTGGTTTTGTGGCTCTGTTTTTCCATGCATGACTCCTGTACTGTCAACAACAGCCGGAGAAAGGGCAGCTCAAGAGACCAAGCCAGGACATGGACTGTTGCAGTGAAACAGTAAAATTCTTCCCCCTTGATACCCAGAACAAGGATCTGCTGTGCCACCTCCCAAGATAAGCTGGTAGCCAGTGCATGGAACTTTTATGGAAAAGCACACAACATTATGGCCCCTACAGGGAACAGCTGGTCATATACTGAAATCATGGCTATGGTTTGGTCCTTCCTCAAGCTGTGAAAACACAGCTACAACATCCATGTCACTGGTGCTGCAAAGGCTGATGTAACCACTCCTGAATGTCTGGCTCCTTGGAGGGCTCATCAGTCTGCTGCAGCTGCTTGTGTCAGATTTTATGAGAAACAGACACCAAATGATACCTCTGCTTTCAAACATTGTCCCCAAACTGATAGAAATCCCGACCCCAAAGCATGCCTGAATCATTGCCAGGGCATTTGATTACTTCTAGCCAATGTCACCCATGGGGTGGGCGTGCCATGGAATTGGGTTGCGGTGGAACACCCCATGAGTCACACCCAAATACCGGAGAAAATTAAATCCCAGCATTGCAAGGGTTCAGTAACAGTCCAAGCAGGGAAAAAAAGGAGTAGTTTTTTCCTACTAATTTCTTCTTCCAGCTGGGGCTGCTGCCTTTGCCTCTTTTCACACAACCACCAGCCCTGGACCAGTTACATTTTCTGCTCCTACGAGCTACTCAGCTCCTTAAAAGTAGTACTCAGTGGTCTATATGCAAAACATGGGAGTCAGAAGACTTGAATTCAATTTCTAGCTGTGCCATAACCATGCCATGGGGTAAACAGCTCCCTTCCTGTGTCTGTCTTGCTTTATATCCCTTTTAAAACAAAGTCTTATCCCTTCTGCCTCCATTCAGTTGACAGATGCCTTCAAAGCATTAAAGATGCTTTCTCATAATGTTGTACTTCCTTTAGCATCCAGGGAGCAGGAAAAGTCTTCAGTAAATAAACAACTTAAATATTGAAGGACAGAAAAGCTTTCAATTAAGAACAGGCTACCAAACAACAAAGAGGGCCCAGACATACTGCTTCAAAGATAGAAACAGTAATAATCCTGTCTTTTTAGCTTAATTAATGATATTCTACAGACTAGTTCATGATATTTTAAACACATGGGGCAATGCTCTGTCCTGGAGATGAATGCTTTGGTGGCACAGCCTATATAACTTTTGCCTGAGGCGTATATAGGGTCCTAAATATAAACCTTGGCCCATGAACTAAACTTACTAATGGAATTTGGCTCTAGCCACAGAAAGGGTTTAAAATCTCCTGTCTAAAGCCCCATTTGATCATGTTGCCTTTGCTCATTGCAGATACTGTATCAGATATGTGACTAGCCCAGATGCTTGCATTGTGGTCACTGTATTCATTAAAATTACTGCTGTTTAAGATTATTAAGCCCATATTTCTGTTTAGAAATTCCCACGTAGAAATATTAGTGAATAGGTTATGTGGCATACCTGCATTTAGCCTGCTACATCCAGGGTATTTTGGTCAGTGGAGTTTTGACTGCAGACGGCCGTGTTGGTTTACTGGGCACTTTGTGCTCAGGCCATGCTGGCAGTCACCAGTCACCCAGGTCATCCTCCTGTTAGGAGCCTGGCACAGACAGCAGATACCTAGAAATTTTTCTCAAGTGACCAAATTCTTCATTTTTATCCTGGTCAAAATTTTTGGCAAAACAACAGATGATGTTTTGGATAGTCAGATGAATAGTAGTTCTCATGAGAGAAGTAGCAATTAAGCCTTCTGTTCAATCCTCTCTATGGCCCAGGCCAGAAATTTTCACTCCTTCCATTTGCTCCTGTAAATCCATTGCTAGGAAGGACAGACCAACAAGGGATTTGGGAGTGGAATTTTCATCTCTGACGGAGGTGTTAGTAAGTTTTAAATGACAATGACACCTAGCAAATAAGGAGAAGTTCTGAAGAACAGGGAGAGCCAGTGTAGAGAGCAAGGCAGAAGGATGCTTCAGCTGATCTTTCATTTGTGTGAGTCTGTGTATGTATGACATAACCAGCATATCTCTTAAATTGTATTTAGCTAAACTCTGATTATGCACTCTGTAATCCCCACATCCACCAACTGAATTCTGCTTAGTTTAGGAGGTTTGGATTTGTTTTTTGTTTTTGTTTTTTTTTTTCCCCTGAGATGGAATGGATGGTAGAACAAAAGGAGTAAGAACAATCCACTTTTAATATAATAATTTACAGAATATGTCATTAGCTGTGTTTTCCTCTAGACCTGCAGAAGCATATTGCCAAGTGCATGACTGCTTGTCTCAGGGTGTTGTTCAGTCTGGTGGAGAAGGAATCTGTCAAAACTGTAGGAAACAACTAAAGTTATGACACTGCAACATTTCTCAACCAGGGGGATACGCTATTTGATTTCCTGGCTTATTTGTCCATCAAAATCTACTTTCTTTAAAACATCCTGCTTCAAGTCCCTCAAATTTTGCCAAGCCTTGAAATACACAGTACTAGCACACGCCCCAGTTGTACCCAGGAGCAAAAACTTTGCAAAAAACAGCGAGAAAATAATTGTTTAAGTGTTTGGAGAATTTCATAATAGGACCATGATCTTCAAAGTAAAAAATGTGCTGCGTTTCAGGCCAATTACACGACAGCTAAGCCAAGCTAAATTAGACATTTATTTTCTTGTACAGATAAACTAATGCCACAAACTGAGAGCTGCAATTGTATTTATCATCCTCATTGGGAAGTCCATCATGAAAATTTTTCTTTTATCCTTTATTCATCTGAATTCCCATTTAGAATGTTGTGTTTTACATAATTATTGTAGCATCCTTATTCTGATTTTAGTCCATAATTGGAAAGTACAATGTTTTGTTAAAACACAAGCTTTAACATACTAGTTTTGAAGAAAAACTTGTTCCCTTAAAAGAACTATTTATAACAAAAATCAGAATATTGTGAATGTATATGAAACACCAGCAGCTCTTTGGCTAGTAAAAAATAGTGAGGAAACAAGTCAAATGACAGACCGTATGCAGTTATTTTTAAAAACTATTCTAAATGTATCCCTTTTCCATACAGATCATAATCTTTATACAGGATATAGTTCTTGAGAAGTTGGGGAAGTGGAAACTTCTTCATGGATGACAGTTTCTGGAGTCTCCTTAACCCCAAGAGCTTACGTATTTTCAGACGACACAGATGTTTCAATGGACGAGGATTATCTAAAAATAAACAATGAGAGAGAAACAGTGGAAAAATCAATGCCTTGAAAAACGATTGTAAGCCAAGTTTGCCATCTCAAAACATGCTCTAATAAGCTTAATATAAAAATCTTGGGGAGTTATTATTTTGCCACTTCTGAAAAAACACCATTCTTTTAACTTCAGAATCATGATGACATACAATGCTGATATCAATCAAACTTCTTCTGCCAGGTATCTGCTTAACATTATTGACTCACTTTTGCAAATATGCACAGTGTACTCTTTCTCCAAGCACTGATCTAATCACCTAAGCCAGGACTTTATTCAGCATCATCAATGGTAACTGATGAATGATCTCTCCTTTCCTTAGGTGCAGCTTCTAAAAATTGCATGTTGAGGCCACCACACCACCTTCCATTTCTGCTGTATCAATAATGCACCAGGACCAGATCTTACCATGCTTGGGCCTGCTGAGTCTTCTAAACAAACACTTATCAGAATTTACATCAGTCAAATAGCTCAGTTTAATTTAGTCTTCCTGAACATAACAAAACCTTTCAAGGTACTTGAAATATCTGTAGTTAAGACTACCAAATTATTTTTATGATCCTGTGACATTAACCAAAAAAATTTCCTCTGCATTCCGGTGTAAAATACTAAAGCAAAATGAAATACCACTTTTAAACACAAATATTTTGCTTTTTAACAGCTCATGTTAAATCAAATTATATTTAAAATGGAAAAAAAAAAAATCAAATAAATTAATTAATGCAAAGAGAACATTTAATACATTCCCCAACAGATTTTTTTAAATTAATTTGAGTGAAACCCATCACTGGTGGTACCAGTGGTGGAAGGTCCAGGCTAATGTGTAGAACTTCAAAAGTAAAACATACACAAGAAATATTATTTGATTATGGTATTAGTAATTGCAACTCTAGACGTATATCATGTAAATCAGATTTAGAAAATGATGGTGCACAGATTGTGGTGGCACTCTTGTCACCGCCTTGAACATAATGGGATCTAAACCATGCACTTATAAATGTCCTTCGACGATTAAGACTTGAGAGATCAAGCGAGCAAAAAGAACAGTGGAATTGTGAGCAATATTCCTCAATAAAAATGCAATGCCCCATAGCTGTGCAATGACTGGTGTCACACAGGTTAATAAGGAGTTTGAGAAGTACCTCAGTGGTCTTGACTAACTAAAAGGGCTTCCCACACAACAGTGACATTCCTTATGAGATTATTTGACACTAGGCGTATGTTTGCCATATTCCAGTCTGATTAACTAATTTATGACCTGTGGCAATAGGTAAAGACCTGTCTCAGTAACCTGAGTGGATGACAGGCACAACCTGGTTCTTAGCTAGTACACATTTTGAGGGCTAAAACACTGGATTAATGTGACTTGACATGAGCAATTAAAGCTTCCTATAATAAATCATAACATCATTAACTGGAAGTTAGATATTTACCCAATATCTGACGTATCTCTGTCCATTCTTTCTGTGTTTCTAAAACAAACTTAATTTTTGTGCATAGAGGAACATAATCCATGTAATCTATAAAAACACGAACCACTTTTCCTGCTAAATGTTTCAACCACGGAACAGCAATAAAGTCACAGAACTGAAAGGGAAAACATATCAAGCCATAATTTCAAAACAATGTGCAGAGGAATACCAAAATAACACATTTTAAAGCAATTACGTAAGAAAATTTAAACAAAGTATTAGCAATTACTTTTTACAGTCATAAATTCATGCCTAGGTAGGTTACTTTAAAAGCCATTTTCTTCTATGCTTAAATTTGTAATCCCTTAATTCACCTGGACAGGCCTGAAGGTCAATAATTATTATTACACTGCTGTAATTTGTGGCACTCTTGCTCAAGAGCAATACCTCTTTGGAAACTCATCTGTTCCCTGGTTAGGATAGGAACAGGAATTCCATAACTCTGCCTCCTGATTTCTTAAAACTTACTTCCTAAATCTCTGATCTATGAACCCCAAAAGAAAACCATTCATAATTTTCCCTACCTCAGAGTAGAAAATGAAAAATGGCTGGTTTATTTTTAGGGTTCTTTAAAACAGGATTTTGCTATTATGTTAATATTAATTCTGCACATTAATCTAGAATATTTCAAGATGGCTGATAAAAAAAGCAAGGTGAAGAGATGAGAGGAAGGTTAGGTACTTACCGGATTATCCTTTATTACTGAAGAAGTCCACCCGGGGAGAATCTCTTCCTCTGGAGTTGACCACACAAAAGAATTTCCAAAGATATCTTGGTGCATACAGTCAAAACACATCTGCACATTGTATCCGTGATTGAGCAACAGCCTCAGCATCACCTCATCGTTCAAGGCGTACTGAATGGCGCTGGGGAAGTGCGTGTCGTTCACCAGCATAAAGTAGCAATTGACATTTGCTCCATAGGATAGGAGCAGCCTTACAATTTCATGGTTGCCAGCTCTCACTGCCACAAGAAGACAGTTTAAAGGATCCTTGTTTGGATTTGCCCCTGCTCTGAGCAATATTTCAGTGCAAAGAATGTCATTGTTAGAAACAGCAAAATAAAGTGCGGTTTTCCTGTTGTCATCATAACTGTTTGAAATGTGTTCAGCCAAGAGAGTATTGACATCAAAACCATTTTCAATGAGGAGCTCTACACACTGTGAATTCTGGCCATCTGCTGCTGAGTGAACAGGGCTTAACCCACTTTTCTGGATTGCAGTTCTGGATGTGACTGGAATGAGATACTTCAGGGCCCTAAAAAAAAGTGAATAAAACTAGTTCAGCATCCCTTCACTGCAGGAAGAAACAACCCTCATCCAGCTACATCTTAAATTACCAGCTAGATGCTTTACACAATGAGATCCAAATGCAAAAACAACAATTTTGAGTGCTGTCAAACAGGACCTTGTGTTTAAGTTGTTTCACTTAATTCTAAGGAGTAGGTTTTTCATTTTGCTTTCTTTATGCTAAAAAAGACTTAAAAGTTGATCAAACCAATGAACACAGGCACTTTTGAAATATAAATGATCTATACATTTGCAAGTTTACCACAGTTGCCTTCAATGTGACTTTGTGCCACTTTGTATCTTAAAAAAAATGTAAAGCCCAAGACCATACTCACAGGTAATGCCCCTCATAAGCTGCTTTGTGTATGGGAAGCAGTCCTGCCTTACTAGGCACATTGCCACTTCCTCCATATTCCAAAAGAAGGGCTATGCAGTCTGGATTACCTCCTCCAGCTGCTTCAAACAGAATCGATGTACCATCATCTGCTAAGGCCTGGACATCTCCACCTTGAAGGAGGATAGAGAATGTATAATTAGATCCAAAGTGATCTGCAGATCATTATAAAAACAAGTTCAGAGCACTTATTTCTTCATTTTGAGATGTATTTAAGTTAAAACCTTACTAAAACAAGAAGTATTTCTTGTGGTAAATTTAAAATTCAAAGGCAAAACAAGAGTTGTACAGATAGAAGTTCAAATGCTCACCTGAGTGAGGTCTGCTTTGACTGTGATACATGAAAAGCTTCAAAATTCTGGCAGGCAGGCAGGCGGGAAGGCGGGAAGGCAGGCAGGAGGGCAGGCAGGCAGGAAGGCAGGCAGGAAGGCAGGAAGGCAGGCAGGAAGGCAGGAAGGCAGGAAGGCAGGAAGGCAGGCAGGCAGGCAGGAGGGAAGGGAAGGGAAGGGAAGGGAAGGGAAGGGAAGGGAAGGGAAGGGAAGGGAAGGGAAGGGAAGGGAAGGGAAGGGAAGGGAAGGGAAGGGAAGGGAAGGGAAGGGAAGGGAAGGGAGAAGGGAAGGAGGAAGGGGAGAGGAGAGAAGGGGAGAGGAGAGAAGGGGAGAGGAGAGAAGGGGAGAGAAGGGGAGAGGAGAGCAAAAAGAAATAAAGAAGGGCAAGAAGGGCATGTAGGTCCCTCCTTGACTGAAATTGATTGGTATCAACCCTGCCACTCCCACATGCATTATGGAAAAGTGCAAGCATCACTTCAGTTTAGCAGGAACACACATATATAATTCCTTTCCTTCCAAGAAACCAAATCTTCTCATCACTACTCTTTCATTTTCCATTATCACCCTAAAGCACCTCAGCAGCCAGGCAAGACACATGCTGGTGCAGAGGTCTTTTACCTGACTACATACCTTTATGAATAAGATGCTCCAGCACATCACAGTGACCATATTCAGCAGCAACACCTAATGGTGTTACTCCATATCCATCCTTAAGGTTCACGTTTCCACCATTCTTCAGAAGAAGAGCAACAATGTCTCTGCGTCCCTGTTTTGCAGCTTCATGCATTGCTGACCAACGTTTGATGCAGGGCTGGTGGATGCTGCAGTTGTGTTTAATCAGAGTGGACACCATTTCAAAAGATCCCCTTTGTACAGCTTGAACATATTTTAAACCAGGAAGAAAATAATACAGTTACATTTTCAGGTACATTGCCTTGAAAGTTAAATACATCTAATAAGTTTAGAAAAGCTCTTCCTTGTGTATTGAAATGAGAAAATTAAATAGATTTCCAGCCAGAGAAATCCAGGGATTCAATTTACTGGTAAGTAAATGGTAATGTCAACTTCTTAGGAAAGCAAGGTAAATACAAGTTGGAAAATGTGTCAGTTTGGAGCACAGGAGGCAAAACCAGTACTGCTTTGATTCTGAGAAAGCAGAAGCAGGTGTATTACTAGGAAAAGCAACAATTAAAATAACATAATGTTTGAATATAGTCATTACTTCTAAAGTTAATGTAAACATTGTGGTGTCCCCAGAAAGTGCCACTTGTGACTTTGCCATCTAGTAACTCTAGTCCAGGTGTGTAGACTTTGGCTGCTGCCAGCCAAAGTACAATTGACATCTGTCATACTTAAAGGCCAGGTTCTGCTCTTTTGAGGTTCCAGGCATATCTCTCCCCTGATTGGTGGGGCAGCTGAGAGAGATCAGTATCACAGGGTTAGCAAATTTAACTTTTGTCAATGTCCCATTATACAAGTAAGGTTTTTAAGAGGCAAAGGTCTTCATAATTATCCCAAATTGCTTTGAAGTAGAGTATTACAAAATGCACTGGAAAGCAGAAATCATGCCACTAGATAGATAATTCTTCAGCTTAGAATAAAAGAAGTATATAAAAGTATATAAAAAGAGCCCTTCAATCCAGAGCTTTAAAATTAAAAGGAGAAACTAAATCAGCAGCATTATCCATTAAGTGTTAAGAACCTGATCCTCTTTTTCACTAAGATTGAAACATATGATGCACAGCAGTATCTACATCCACATTTTCAATGCCACATGACACAAAAAAGTATAAAAAGCATCACATAAACAATACATAGCTGACAATACATAGCTGAGCTTGTACAGAGAAAGATTTAAGAAAATCAATTGCCATGATAAGGGGAAAGACCCTTTTCATAAGGTCCAGTTATTCTTTGTAGGATTCATGAAAAGTAAAGGCTGAAAACAGCTCAAAGTTTCACAGACTTAGAATTCCTGAAAACAGCTGAAACAATGCAAAGACATTGCAGAGGACCCCTCTAGAAATGCCTCAGGGCCTTAAAATGTTACTACAGCAATTGCACCTGATGAAAGTTAACAAAAAAATCAGGTAACTGAATATTTTAATACTGAAAATTTGTATTATATATTGTATTTTATTATACTGTATTTTTATATCATATTAATTTCCCAGACTGATTCTCTTCAGAAGAATGGAGATGTTCCAACATTCAACAGAAATTAAAAACTGATATTGCTAAATTAATCATGTATATTAAAGCTCATTTAAGTCTACCAATAGCATAAAATTTTCCAAAGAAATTGCCCTCTTTTAGATTGGTGCATTACTTAGAAATGCTGTTGAAGTTTATTTTCAGTGCAAGAGGGAAAGGAAATGAGACAGGAGATTTTGAAATTGAAAATACCTACCTGCTCCTGAAGAAATAATCTGATAAAACTGAAAGTCTACAATAACCCTCTAGAAAAGGTATATCCAAGTTAAAGCAACGCTTTATTCTTTTACCTTGGTCAATATGGTCAATTAGGGCCAGGTTAGTAAAAGTCTTACAGCACCTGAAAATGCCTTAAGCAAAAAAAAAAAAAAAAAAAGGGTCTCATTTCTTAGGAGCAGCTCAGCAATCACCTAAAGCACAAGGAACATCTTTAAGAGCAGCTCAGTGAGCACCTCAAGCATAATGAGTGCTGAACTGAAGGCTGGGTACATTTCACCAAGTGCTGGGCATTTGTTTCACCTAAAAAGATGAGCAGCATCAAAATCACACAATCACACACAGTCACACACACTCAGTTTGCTTAAACACAGGGAGAGGAGGCTGTTACCAATAAGAAGTGGCGTTTCCCCTTTGTCATTTGTGGTGTTGGGCCAAACACCCTTTTCCAGCAGCGTCCGTACATTTTCTACAAAACCAGCTTTTGCGGCCAAAGTTAATGGTGTTTCTCCATCACATGTTTTGTATTCCCACACGGTTTTGTAAGATGCTAGAAGTAAGAAAGTAAGAAAAGATAAAGCAAAAGTAAAGCACGAGGCTGTTAACACATACACATGTATCAGAAATCCTTAAATGCTGTCTTTCTTTCTATTACTTGCAATTATATTTACCCTGACCAGTACTGCCAAATGCACTGAATATTGAGCAGTAATTTTTGCTCTATCTGTAGGTTTCTGAACAAAACAAAACATTTAAAAAAGAACCAAGTTCTTTGCTGGTGTAAATTGACACAACTTGCCCCAAAAGAAAATTTATGTAAATATTTTACAAAACATAAGGAAGATGCTCCACAGAGGATTTGATCACACTTTTTTTTTAGTAAACAGCTCTAGCCTGTTATTGTGGATGGGTGCTATTTGTTCTATGTTTCTTTCCTGCTCCCTTTATCTTGTGGGATATTTTGTTACTCACCATCTAAAATTATTTCAAGTATTTGCTGAATTGGCTGAGCTGCAGCCTCATGCAGTGGAAACCACCCTTTTTCATCAGATTCATCCAACGCGTATTTCTGTTTCACAAGTTCTTGGAGCCCAAACACTTGACCTTAAAAAATCCAAGGGATAAATAAGATGCTGTTGGAAAAAATAATGTAAGGTAAGCCCCGTTTTGCAAAGGGACTATTTTATTTTAGAGTTTTTACCTTGCTTTATGGATGTCACAATTTTCCTATTTTCCTCACTAGGTGGTACAAAACTATCCAAAAAAGAGCAGAAAACAGTAGACATAAACAAAAAATAGATGCATTGTGTTATTTATAAATTATTTCCCATTAGGTTCTCATTTGAGGCAACTTCCCTTTGAATAAATCAACTACAATCTTGATGAGCCTTGCAACATCTTCAGTTACACCTCCACTGTGGACCTTCAGAGTAGTCAAATTTCTTTAGTTAGGTGCAATTTCTGCTGCAGGCTGACCTGAAAAATCTCCCAATTCAGTAAAGAATTCTGATGTGGAATAAAAAGTTGCATATGCTTCATACTACAGACACAACCCCTTTAGTTTCAGAAACCTTCGAAAATTAATGAAAAAGTGATAGCATCAAAATGTCAGTATTCACTGATGAAGGAGAGTTTGATTGTATCAGTGGTACCATTTTCTCTGAAAAAGAATTGCAATGTTTCTAAAAATATTATTTAAAACTCCATGAGATGGAAATTACATGCTGGTGCCTGCTAGTTTCTTAAGGTATTTTGGTGATAAAAGCATATTAAAAAATATATCAGATTTAATTAAAAAGGTGGGGGGGGGGGAAAGGCAGAAACATCAACAAAACAACAAAAAACCCTAGCCAGATAACAAGAGTACCTAGGGGCTCTGCAGAGAGCCTTTGGTGAAAAGGGAGGTTCCAGTCCTGCAACAAGAGCCCCATGAGGACCCAAACCATCATGAGATTCCACAGGAAATGAGGAAAAGTTAATAGTCTCTGAAGACTTGCAGTCTTTCATTTTAGACAGAGCAATCTACAAAACGTATTTATGGGATTATTGCTGAAGAACTTTTATTAAAACAAAGCTTAGTCTTTTTATAAGAAGGTAAATGGCCTGAAGAGCTAAGGGAAGAATTAGTTTAGCTAAGTGAACCTCATGTCCCTAAGTTGTCATCACCCCATGCAGCTCAGCTGAGCCCTATATTTCCTAATCACAGGAACCATAACCTTAACCATAACATTAATGTCACATATGAACTCCTGTTGGAACACTCCTATGGGGTTTTTTTTGTTCTTCCAGTTTGGATTTTTCCTGTATATGTATGTATCTGAGAGCACAGGGAAAGACTGGGATGCTGATACAATTACAAAACAAATTACTAAAAAATCCAAATGTATTTTCTTTAAAGTATGAGGGTTTAGAAGTGTATGAGAAAAACAAACAAACAATTTATTTTGTTTACACTTTTGAATCATTGCTTCAGACAGTGCTTCACTGGGAAAGGGTGTAACAGTGTAAGAACTGTTTTAAGCATGATATAAGATACTAAATATCCATGTCTCAAAACACTGTTCCATATGCCATAATCTCTAACACATATTCAACTGACAGTACCTGTCATTATAGCAGGAAGACACTAGTGATTTGGCCCCATTTGATTCTTGCATGCTAAGCTGTATGGCATACTCAGTGAGCAGATCTTCAACCAGATCTTCTCTTTCATCCATCATTTTTTATGGTTAGCTGTAATGATGAGCTATTTTGAAAGATACACAAAAATATACTGTTAAGGATCATATCATTGTTAAAGCATTACACAGATATAAAAAATTATACTAAGCATCTGTTGTATGCTTCTCACAGAACAATCACTGTGGGATGTCCCAGTCATTTTGCAAATAGAGAAGAAATTATTGCTGAATTGCAGGAATTATTTGGGGGCCACCTTCTGAAAGTGCTAACCAGATATCTTTTTAGACTAATTTGTGCATTGTTCCCATAAATAAGAAGTCAGTCAAAGTACCCTAGCCAGTGTTATAATCCCATCCACAAATACATTACTACTTAGTATATTATGATAAAACTTGCAAACCAAAATTAAATTAGTAAGGGCTTAAAGTCAGATCAACTCAGAAGCTAAAGGTTTCTTGGATTCAGATATCCACATAATGTAGTTTCCCACCTCTCTCAATATTTACTGGAAAAATAGCCCAGGTTTTTAGTTGCACAGACAGACAATCTGAAGTTAAGTGGAAAAAAATCTCCAGGCCCATTTTCTTTGAAGGAAAAAATATACAACTTTGGTCTTGAGTGCCACCTCTGACTGCAGAAAAACTTCCACAAATAGTACTAAAAAATATTCATGGACACATTTTATTTTGGGGCTTAGAGAAACAGACCTTTATGTTGTTCACAAAATACAATGCTTCTCTGAAGGGTTCTCTGTTCATTCAGCATAATATTCCAAAAGATTTCATACCTAGGTTAGACTGATGAACTGGTCAGCACAACGCAGACACATGTAACCAAATCTTTCACATACTACCTAGTGTTAAATCTGCTACACATCCTAGTAATGCTTAGACATTCTCAAAGTTATGTTCTGGGATAGTGAAGTTTAGGCAGAAATTCTCACGGAAAAAGGTTTCTGAAATTAACAAGAACACTGACTGAGTGACGTCCTGCTGGGCAGGATGGACAATATGAACTGCTCTGTAATTCTAAAAACAGTAATGATGTTCTGAAACTCTTGTGATCAAAACAAGCTTATGAAAGCCTATCAAGTTTGTTGCAGCAAAAAGAAATCAATAAGGATTTGTGTTTTTTTTAAACATAGTTTGCTTTATGTGGCAAGTATCCCATGTCAGACTTCCAAGGTGTAATACAAATGACAGAAACTTCAAGAAGCCACACAAAACAAAGCAGCTAACCGTATTTTTTTTTTCTAAATGCTGCCACAAGTTTCTTATTAACCAGAATGTAAAACTCTCATCATCAATAAGGCCACAAAACTGAGCCTCTTTTCTTCATCTCTTGTTGGCAATGCACTTTGTTGACAGGCAGGAGAATTCTGAGTTGAGGTTCTTTTGTATGTTTATCTTGACGTTTTCATAAACACTTTTCCAATACTGACAGTACAATAAGCTTCCATCATTTAACTCACAAATACACACTGTTCTGAAGACTGACAAACCTTCTAGACAACAAAGATAAAATCTCTCTTGGAAGAGCAGTTTCAGAAGGGTATCTCAATAATCATATCTACAAGCTGTGCCATAAGCTAAAAGGAAAGTATATTTTAGAATAAATTAACAATTCACTGGCAGCTGAGAGGAGCTCGTAATGACACTAAACAGTTAATTTACATAAGATGACTCCTTAAGGAAAAATATGTAGTGTTCACGATCACCCTATCAGATCCACATCACGCCCTGCAAGCCCTACTGAAATTGCTGTCCCTAGGAGAATTGAGACTGAAAATTATTCTAGTACAGCCCATCATATTATATTTACTCTAGAGCCTGAAACAAAAAGACTCCTGAAGATTTTGGCCTTAGGGGTAGGCCCTCACACTGCAAAATCTTTATGAAGATGTTCACATATAGTTTATTCCTGTGAGGTGGTAAATACCCTCCAGTCGTTAAGAACACAGGTCATCTTGCAGGATAGTAATTTAGTAAAATAACATTTGGGGGTTTTTTTGGGAAAAAAAAAAATATTGCTTTTCTACCTCCCCTTTATCTTCAAAAGATCAGAGGAAGAAATCAATTTATGGGTCATCATAGAAACTTGTGTTCTTTTTTCTGGTCATACAAATCTATTTGGTTAGTTATCTCCTGCTTTGCTATATTGCCCATAACTGATCATGTCACAGGCAGCATAGAGCTCTGCTTGAACACAACCAGCAACGTCCCAGATAAGCAGTGTTTCAGAATTGTTTTGTGTACCGCTTTCAAATTCTCTTATCCCACAAAAACTAATAATATATGATAAAATGAGAACATTAGTAAGGTAGCAAATGATGGTGATATGGTACAGCAAGAATAAAGCAAGCAGCTGAACACAGCACAAGCGCTGGACACATTGCCAGGTGTCTAAGCGTGCTTTGAGAGCCTGATTTGCTCTATCACTGCTGGTAATACACTGTGCTGAGGTGACAAGGTCTGACTGAAGCATGGATGTTCCGCTAGGATCACACTGGAATATAGCAGCATGGCCCTGGTACACATGGAATATAACAGCATGGCTGGTACACTCAGCAGCAACAGCAGAGACATCGCTGCTACATTACATGATGTGGCCATGAAAAGGCAAAAAAGTTCAGCAGCAAAATTCTTCTTCTATCCAAGAATGGAAGCTTTGTGATTACCAGACCTAGGCACTAGATGACTAGAAACAATTGCTAATGTTTCCTCTAAACAAGTTTTAGTGTTTGCATAAGAAAGTGTCTTTTCCTTACACATTTTGAGTAGTCTGTTATTTTTCTGATATTTCTTTCAATATATCCCTGAAAAAACCCCACATTACTTCTTGCTGTTTTTTGTTAAAAAAAAAAAAAAAGTTTTGATCTCTTTGAGTTACTGTTTTTTTATTAAAAAAAAAAAGTTAACTACTTGCTAATCATGGAAGTTGCTTCTTTCCTTGGAAAGAAGGGTATCAGGTGTTCATCACTGTTAAATGCATAGGCATAAAGTTAACTTTATATGAGTGTTAATGTTATTCTGCTTTCTTCATCCTTAAAATAAACTAGACAATCCCAGCTTTACTCTCTATAAATAGAAGGCCCTTAGGCATGCAAAGAGGTTAGTCATAGCAATAAAATAGTTAATAGCAGCCTAAAATGTAGGCTCTGTTTATTAAATACTACAGTTTTAAACTATTTCACTGTTAGGCTAATTGGCGAGCATACCATATATTCTCACCTTTTCAACCCATTATCTTGCCACTGCTACTCTGGGGCCTGCATTTTGGGCAGCCAGGAATAGTGACCTGCAAGTCGATGTGTCCTGTGATACTTCTAAAATTAAATAAGCAGTTGCTAGATAAATAAAGGTCTGACCTTGTACAACTGTAACATAATCAGACTCAAGCCACAGGAAAGTATTACACGACTTCTCTAAAATCTCATCAAATGTAACACGAGGTCCAGATGGTATAATAAGATTATCTATGCCCTCATTGGTTCAACAACTCTCATTAGGAAAATAAATGATTTGCCAACTTAGTCTCAAGGGCTTCATTAATAAAATCTGGTAGCGTATTTGCATAAACTAAAACAAATCTGAGAAGGTTTAGCCTTTAACTAGTTTTAGCTCCTGCCATATTACATCACCAACCACGAATCTCTCTCACTAAGGCCAGTATGATGCAAAGCTTTACAGATTCAGTGACAGCAAACTATAGTACTTATTTGACTAGACATAATTACTTGAAATTGGACAAAGCAGCAGGAGGAATGGCACCACAGCCAGCAGTGATGCACAAGCAGAATAACCCAGGAGTAACATTAAGAATAGCAGTACCCAAAAAGTTAAATTGCAAACATGAGTTGAGGGAGAAGCTGGATTTTTTTTTTCTTCAGCGAGACATACATATCACTGATGCAATACTTCTGCCTTCTTTTGTTTTAACCAATTAAATATTATCTGTTCTAAAATGAACAGACAAAAAGTGAACGTAACAAACTGAAACAACAAACTTCCAATGTACGTTTAATGGCTCTGATGAAATGAAATTGTACACTGTGAACTCTTCCATGCCTGTTCACTTGCATTTATAGAACCATAAAACTGTAAGCCTAACTAAGACACTATATGAATCTCAACTTTGGACACAAGATCAATAAAACCATTGAATGATGATAAATAATAGTAATTGCAACTTTTTTGCCAGTGCAACCTAAGTAAGTGTCGTGAGCCTCCAAAAAAAGTACAACAGAAACAGACAGAAGCAGTGATGAGACCCTGCTCTACTGCTGGCTAAGGGATTGTAAAAACAGAAATATATTTGTATATAGTACAAAAAAATCTAAATCATATATTTATTATGTGTATTTAAAGAATACAAATGTTTTAATTACTTACCTTCAGTTCATTTCCTTTACATGACCAGGACACTATCAGAACTAGCACATATCCACATTACAAGCATGGTATTCTTTTGCTTTTCAGATCTTTTTACTACAATTTGCATTGCTATGTAAACAGTGTCCGATTCTGCTCTTAAGATTACTAGCTATATATCCATCAGTCAATGATGTTCCATGCATGTAAAGCCAGAATAAATAAGACTCTTGTCCAGACATCAAATCATATGGTAATTTGCAAGACTTCACAGAGGTAAATTCATTGGTGAGACAAAAAAGGGAAGAGAAGTCACAGCTACAGCAAGGCTTTCTTAGGGTGCCTGTGCTCTGTATACTAACTCATAGGATAACACTCAGAGTCCTCAGTGCTAAACAAATAATGAGCTGTGAAATGCTGTGTGGGTGAGTTTGGGTTGCTTGGGGTTTTTTTGTTTTCAAAAACAGGTAATTATTGTATATTCTCTGATACTATTTCTTAGATCTTGAAGCTCTTATACTTTTAAGTAAACATGTATTGAAGCAGAGTTTGGCAATTTGGGAAACCTCCTACTGCATCACTTCTGGATTGATTTAATTAACTGTCTCACAACATGGCTTAGTTTTTTACTTCTTGTACAATGATGTAGCAAAGATACCTACATTCTTGGACTGTCTAAACAGATGGTTAGAACCACTGTTTGAGTGACCCTTAAGGGAGCTAATTTGGCTAAAGAAGATCACCCAGCACAGAACAATTTGTTCTGTGGTCAGCTAATGTCATCAGGAGATTGATCCTCTGGTTGAATCATCACAAAGAAGGTAGAAATGCAGGGACGATCCAATAAAAAAGGCTGAATTTTTAAAAGAATGTCATTTTTATTGGAGAGAGAGACAAAGCCTTAGGAAGAAAATCCCAGGTCTGTCTGATGCAATCTGAACCAACACTTGGAAGTGAAGAAGCACAAACCTTAAATTCTGATATAATCCCTTTGCTTTAGTTATGGAATGGATGTAGCATGTGTGTTATTAAAATACTGGCTTTCAGTGAGAACTCCACAATGTTCTGAAAATTGGGTTGTTCGGTTTTCTTACCAGATAGAGAAAAGAGCATCTCAAGAGCAGGCCAAAGGAATAATAAAGAAAAATTTGCCCAGAATAAATACAATCTAAAGTTACAACACAATTAGTATAAGATCTTACTATGTAAAACTTACCCTTCAAATTAGCAGTTAGGTCATAAAGCTAAGACTTAATAGAAGGCCAACTGGAACTTCAAGTGAACATTATGTTTACCTCCAACACCAATTTAAAATGTCTTTTCATTGCTCTTTTCTCCCAGTCTCTCAAGTTCCTTAACTGAGTTTGCTACTCTGTCAGTAATTTACAGTTGTGTTTTTTTCTTTATTCCATTCTACTTATGACTCCCCTGAGGTGGAAAGTTATCAGCCTCAGGAAGACTCGACTAATAAATACATGTACATACAACCCTTTAACATAATGATTTTGCTAAAAATATATATATACACACACACAATCTTCTAATGATTTATAAGATTCTGCACTATTTCTAAATTAGACTCTATTCCCAAGCATAAAAATGCTGGAAATGCATAAACACCACAATTCCTGTACTTGAAACTTCTGCAAGCCCTAAATGTTTCATGAAAGAATGACAGACAGCAACACGCACTAAAATCACATCTACTACACCAAAATCTCGAGTACACAGAAACAGCTTTATTTCCAAGTAGGCATCACACAAACCTGTTCTCAGCAACCACCACACATACTTCTGAAGCTTTGAAGTTTGAAACAGTTGTTGGACTCTTGAAAGGGACCTTTGAAATGAACTCTTAATTTGGACTATGCTTTTGACATTTTTGGAAAATAAATGAAAGCCGATGCTCGTGCAGTAGCTCGGGGAGCTGCCCGGCAGGCGGCCCCCCCGGCAGCGCCGCCCCCCGCCCGCCGGAACACGGCGACCACGTCTGCGTCTCCGCCAGAAACGCCGTGACAAGCACACAGCACTTGTGACTTCCGTGTGATTCATTTCTAGTAGCAAACCCTTCAGCGGGGTACTCCTCCTGCAAGCCGATAATAATAAGCTGTCTTTAGCAATTTCATGGACGCAGCTTCACTAACGGCATCACGTAAAACCGGGTGCTGAACCCGCGCGTCCCGCGAGCACCGCGAGGCGCGAACTGCGGTGCCCTGCGAGGGCAGCCCCAGCCCACCCAACCCCACCGCGCTCCGGAACGCGGCTGCCTGCCCACGGCAACACCGCGCAGCGCCGGCCCGGCCGAGCAGCCTCTCCCCGCGGCGGGACCGGCCGCGCTGCCGAGCCCCGCCCGCACCGCGCCCGCCGCGGCGGGGCGGCCCGCGGCCGCACGGGCGGCTCCACGCCAGGGCCCCGCCGCCGGCCCCCGCAGCGGCCGCCGCGCCACACGGGCAGGAGACTTTCTGCAGGGGTGAGGGCGCCGAGCCGAGCCGAGCCGAGCCGGAACAGGCACCCCGAGCCGGGCTGACCCCCCCCTCGCCGGGCCCGTCACGGGCCGCCCCGCCGTGACCGGGGGCGGGGCGCGGGGCGCTGCGCACGCGCAGCCCGGCGCCCGTGGCCGCGTCCTCCAAGCGGCCTTGGCACGCGCAGGCGCCGCCGGCTGCGCCCAGGCCGGGGGAGCCGCGGAGCGGGGCGGGGCGGCCATGGCGGGGGCGCTGCGGAAGGTGAGGCCGTGGCGGGCGTCCCGGGGCCGGGCGGGCTGCCCTGCCCTCGTCCTGCGCGGAGGAGGGCTCTCCTGCCGTGCCCTGCCCTGCCCTGGCGGGTTTCTGGGGAGAGGGTCCGAGCGGCGAGGCGAGTGGGCGCGCCGCCAGGAAGGGTGTGAGGGGAGCGTGGGGCCCGTTCCCCGTCCCGCCCGGTGCCGGCAGCGGCGGCCGTTAGCGGTGGGGCGGGCCCGGCCCGGCGCGGGGAGGCCGGAGCTCCCCCCGGGGGCTGCCCAGCAGCTGCCGCGCCGTGCGAGCGGCGCCCGCCGCGCTCCCGACCCTCCCTCCGAGGGCGCTGGTGCAGCCGGGTGGGGGGGAGGCAGGGGCTCGCGTCACAGAATGGTCCGCCAGGTGTGCGTTGTATCAAAACAAAATAATCAGGTAGTGTGGGAACAGATGTGTAGGTGTGTTAAATACGTTTGTGTCCTCTGCGCAGACCACTGGGCTCGTGGGATTGGCTGTAGCTGAAAACCCTCACGAGGTAGGTCGCGTCTTGTTCTGTACCTAAGGGAAATGTCAGGCCTTTTTGCTCGGTGTTTGCATGTCAGGGAATGTGTGCTGTGTGCCTTGCAGCGCTGCGGAGTAATGAAAGGGTAAAGATGTTCCAAAGTAATGATGTAAGAAAATTAAAGGTAGAATTCATAGAAAGTTCTTCAAGGAGTTATTTTGCATGTATCCCTTTTGTTGCATGTGCTGATTTAAAATACTCCTTTGTGTAAGTACTGTTATTAACCAGTTTTTGCTTTCTTTCATTTCCAATGCAAAAGTAAAGAACTCTTTAAATTCACTGATTCATAAATGTACTTTCTACTTCACAAGCATACAGAATTTTGCTGCCTTGCTATGTTGTGTTTCCAACAAGTAGTGAAATCACTCATACCTATGCTAAGGGGATACCTTAGTCTTACATGGTAGAGGCTAAACATGTGGTGCAAAGCTTCATCAAGGCCCTGTGGTGGCAAGCACTGTTGAGACTGGAATGCTTCAGTGGTTCTTGGGGAGCACATTAGGTGATTCTCATAGCAGTTGGGTACTTTCTTTTTACTTCCTCAGACTCGGTAATGAAAGTACGTTTGCCACATCTTGCTTTCTTACTCAGGAGGCACGAACTTTGGAAGGGCTTAAGTAATTCTTTAATTTCTTTGTGCTTTGAAATCTCTCCCTATGCAGTGATTCTATTTTGAAAGTGCTTTTCCCACCGAAAGTTAGAAATAGCATCAGAAAGAACCCCTGAAAAGAAATTACTATTGTTCTGTACAAATGATGTAGCTCAGCCTACAGCCTTGTCAGGCACTTTGTGGGTGAGCTTAATGAATTTTGTTTTTTCCAGTGACTTAAGGCCAAGAGTAAGGAAATCAACAATGTTTTAGTTGAGGTATAGATACTGTCTAAGTCCCCTTTTTGTTTCCTGTTTTTTTCTTCTTTGTATTTCTTTTGACTACAGTATTTTGCTTCTATTTATTGTAATAGAGGACATCCATTCCTTCAGTTAGATACAGATACCCAGCCAACATGTGGCCCAAAAGCTGCAGTTTCTTCACCCAATGTGTCCTTTATCGCTGCATTTAAATCCAACAATAAAAGTTTCAGGGTTTAGTTTAATTCTTTCTGTCACTCAGAACTTTGCATCAGCATGAGAAGTGCAAAAAAAAAAAATTTGAATCCCATTATGGTTTGGTAGCTTATGTGCTTTCTATCTTTCCTGTGTAATTTTTTAGAAACTGATGGTTTGGACATAAATTTGCCTCATTTTTAAAAAAATATGGTTATTATTATTAGAAACACAACTTTAATTGCGTATATTTTGCATCAGATGTCCTTCAGATTGCAACTTTTTTATTTTCCCCTTTTTGTTTTCTGAGGAATCTGACAGCAGCAACTTAGCAGTTGGGATAAATCCCAGTCTTAGCCACAAGAGTTCTGTGGTTCAGACTTATTTTGTTCATCCTGCATTTCTGGATTCAGTACTATAACCCATTACATTTTTTGTGTAGATAGTTAGCTAGTAGGTTGAGTAGGACAAGAAGTTAAATAATTCCAGTTGTATATTTTAACCATGTCTTGTCATCTCTTCAGCGCCTGCGAATACTGTACACAAAAATCCTTGGTGTCCTGCAGAACATTCCCAAAGATGCAGCCTATAGGAAATACACTGAGCAGATTGTAAATCAGAGGTTTAATTTGGTGCAAACGGTAAGTACAGTTGTCTTCCATAACAGCTGCACATGAAAAGATTTTAAGGATGAGAGGAATGATTTTCAAAATGACTGGCTGTTTTTCAGGAGTATTTGTAACTTTCAGAACGTTCAGAATTGAGGTTTATTTTTGATACAGACTGGAATACTTTGATGGTGTATTATAAAGAAGTGTTAAATTCTTACTGATGTTTTCTGTGACAATAAGAAGATAGTCTTCTTGAAGATTAGCAGAACAGTGGTGATTTCCACATACTTGCACAAATGCTGCTTATGCTCTTACCAATATGGTATCTTTTCACAGTCCTTACTGTGGGAAACCTTCAACGTTTTAAAATGCTTTTGGTACATTAAAATATACAAAACTGATATTGTGTATTCAGACGATAATTGGAAAGTTGTGTGTCGTTTTATAAAAAGCTAAGATTAAAATTTTCCTTCAAGATACACACTGAAGCCCTTAGCCACTGATGTGTCTTTAGATGTCATTAAATAGTACTTGTTTTTTGTATTTATCATTGGAGAGTTTGATGTTTGTTTTCCAAAAAGTGCAAGAGATTACTTTGGTAATATAAAATTACAGAAGCCAGCTAATTTGATGGTACTTTTGTGAACGACTAGAGTGTGATCTCGTTAAATAATTGTTTTCATGCTTTATGTGACCTTTCTACTTCTCAGTAATGCTAAAATGAAACATTTCTTTGTATGTATTTCAATACACAGGAGACTGATGTGCAAAAGCTACAGGAGAAACTGAACAGTGGTCACATAGAAGAAGTCATTGTACAGGTAAATTGGGGCAGTTTAAGGTTAGGTACTAAAGGAAAAAGTGGTTTTCAGTGTTCCTGAGTTTGTGTTCAGAAAATTGGCAGTTTTGCATATCTTCATTTGCTGCGAAACAATCAAACAGAAAAAAAAAATAAATTAAAAATGAACCTGTCATGTAGTGATTTGGATTACCATGCTAAAACTTAACACAGTTAACATGTGTTTACTGTATTATGCTTACATGCATACCTGTATTGCTTAGAGTCTAATCAGTAAAAGGGGCAGAGGATGATTGAATAATGTTGGGAGATAATCCAAATAGACTGGAAAATTGTATACAAAGTTATTGGACACGAGGTAAATTTTTCACCCTGAGGACAGTCAAACATTGGAATAGTCTCCCAAGGGAAGTGGTACGTTCCCCCCATTGGACAGTTTTAAGTCTCAGCTTGACAGGGTGCTGAGTCATCTCATATAAACTGTAGTATCACTAAAAAAGGTTGGACTAGAAGATCCTTGAAGTCCCTTCCAACCTAGAATTCAATGATCCTATGAAAATGTCATGAATGACTCGGTGAACAGACTGTCTGGGTATTTGGAGGTGATGCAATTTGTTTTTTAAAAACAAACCCCCTCAAAACTGAGTTCCCTTTGCTATTTAGAGATTAAATCTCTGGAAGTTCCTGACTGTGATAGGTAGTGACATTACTGAGCTAATTAACTGAAATAGAGGTAATTTAATACCTTGGCAATTGTATAGAATTTAAGAATTTGTGTATGGTGTTTATCAACAGGCTGAAAATGAGCTTTCCCTGGCGAGAAAAATGATACAGTGGAAACCATGGGAGCCTTTAGTTGAAGAACCTCCTTCTGACCAGTGGAGATGGCCAATATAGTTTTCAAAATGGTGTCACCTCTTGAAAGTAAAAAAAATGTTTAATTATTAATCTATTGTTACTGACAAATGTCTTTAAATTAAAGATAATAAATTCATAAAAACGGTTTTTGCTCTGATGTCCACTTACATTTGGCAGTCTTAACAACTACTTCCAATTTTTTGCAAAAATGGTTTTAAGATTATTATTCTTGGTTGTTGTACAGTATTTGGTTATTTTATTTTTGTCATTTATTATTAACGGTATTTTTGCCTCATTCTGAATTATTTTTATAATCTCTATTTTTAACAAATCTGTAAAAAATACAGATATTATAGGCCATTTGAAAACAAAGTTGCAGAAAAGTATGACCCCTCCCTTCTATCCCACCTTTGGCTGTGTGCTTTTGCCAGCCACTGCCAGTGGCTTTATGGCCATGCAGATACTGAGATCAGGGTCTGATGCAGTGAAATCTAGGCTTACCAAAAATAACAGGATTTTTTGTATAGAAACACTTATACTTTACAGATTTATTTATATATTATTCAGACCTTGAATTTTACTTAGCAATATGAAAAAAACAGTGAATCTTTCTTGACACATCTGGCTAGGTTTTTGGAAACATTTAAATGGAAGCAGTGCCTGCCTCTTCTGAAAACTTTTGGTAACAGATCTAAGCTTATAAGCCCCCATTAAAATATTCAAACTAGATCTGAGGATACTGTGCAAGTTTGCCTTTACTCATGTGTTTTCATTACCATTAAGTTTTTGCAAGTTTAAAGATAAGAACATACAGCCATGTGACAAAAATTTATGATAGTGTACCACTGCACTTCATTACATACTTTGTCATAGCTATTTTTTTCATAGTCATTAGGGCTGTAAGTTTACCTGTGACATTAATATCTTACTAATACTGTAATCTATATAATAATCATATATTCAAGGTATTATGGAAATAGAGCAGTAGAAGAGAAAACCAGTAAGTATTCCTAAGGTATAGGCTAGCAACTATTTTCACTGTGTCCTTTAGCATTTATTTTTTTTTTTCAACTATTACTATAATTATGGAAATTGTAGATTTTGAAAATCCAAAAAACCAGAAATACTTGGCTTTGTTAGTTCATTTTGAGGACTTTTTCAGTCTTGAAAAAGGTGGAAGCTGGTTTCTTCTGTGGTAAAACCACTAGATGGCATTCCAGATGAGGACTTTGCTAAAGTCAACACACAATTTTCACGTGAGAAGTATTAAAAGATTACGAACTTGAATAAGGGTGAACGATGTCATATGAGAAAGGAAGACTTAACGGGTTTAGATAATCAGTATTGAGCTGATGTGAGAGGAAGCAAAATAAAAAATCAACTGGTATCCAGTGCTTGAGGCGGGGAAAAAATGTTGCCAGAATACAGTGACAGCTCTTGTAATTCTTTCTGTTCCTTCATAACTGAGACATTAGCTGAACTGTCATTTTGCTCCGTTATTTTATCCACTTTTAAAGCTGTATTTGTCATGTGACTTAAAATAGCTCTCCTATGAGCTCACAAGTTGCGTTGCTGGGGAGAGGAACTCTCTTGGTCCATTGCTGCTGAAATTTGACACCTTGTCTTCTAAAACTGAGTTTCACTGAACGAAAGTGTTCTCATCTTCCTTTCACAATTATGTCCTCAATACAGACCCTAATAGTTGCTTACTACCCTGAGGATTGGTTGGTATTTTTTAGAGCTGTATTTCCTAATTTATATGCTCAGTGATTTTTCTGGTCTGTAAATGTGTCTTTGATGTGACTCAAAATAGGATCATTTTCTAAATCTATCCAAAAACACTTGATTAGCCTTCACAAATGCTTTAATTTAGAAGTCAAGTAATTTGAATCTTAGATTCTACTGAAGCAAAGTCAAAGAATCATTAAGAAGGATTTTTCATTTTTCAGAGCTTTTTATCAAATCTCAGAATGGATTTTTTTTTTCATTTTTCCTTATTTTATTATTGGATACATTTGGTTTCATTCTCTTAGCATAGCATCTGTGCTACCTGAGATTACTAAATTAATTAGTACTATGTTGTAGCAGCAACTTTAACTCGCAGTTACTGAGAACAATGGGAGAAAAGAAAATGGATTGCAGTTTTGAGATGTAAACGTTTGCCTTTTGTACAGTGTTGTGTAGTTCACGTCATCTCTGTTCCTGGCTAATTCAAAAATACATCTTTGCTAAGAAAAGAAGCAGCAATTTTTACCTTGCTATTAACTCTGTCACTATATATTTGATATTTAAAACCACACTGTAGAAACAAAACAGTACACACATTTTACAGGCAAGTGAGAATCTGTATTAGGAGTACTATGTTGCAAATAATTTATTTTAGGATTAATATACTAGTGAGGCATAATTTGGAGACTATTTTGCTTGATTTTTCTCCATTATATTGAAAATACATGATGATGCAAAAAAATTTATCATGATCTGCTGTGATATGGTAAAGTAAATCACTGCAAGCCTTAGAGTTAACAAGCTTCAGATCTTTAAAACACTCTGAAATCATCTTAACAAAGTAATTGAGTGAAAAATCATCCTAACTGCAAGGATGGGACCTAAGAGACAGAGTCTGTTAAACCAGAGAAACAGCTCTTGCATTGTCATGTAGCAGCAATACTGAGGGTTTTTTTTATTCCTGCTGTCTGTGCTGCTTAACCTATTTTGAGTGGCTGCATTCTGAACAGGACACCGTTTTAACCTTTGACATTATTTCTGATAGTGTTCAAAGGGAGAGGAGTGAAAGCAGCTGGTTTTGTTTACAGCATATATGGTATTTCATTAGAAAAAATAGGAATATCATCTTCTAAACTGAAATTAGTTTGAATGTTTAATCAAATTGACTATATAATAGTGACAAGGTGACACAAAATGATACTCCAGTATCTCCATAGAGTTACTGCTGGTCCTATTCTGCCCTGCATTCAAGTTCAATCCAGGTTTTAGGAAAAAAGAGCATTTATAGTAGGGGAAATTTCTGATAGGAAACAGGCCTGTGTTCAGATACCTAACAATGTCTGTGGAACACAGTAGTAGTGATAATGGCATACTGCTATTGAGTATGGATGTAAGTTCAATGCCTGCTGAAAAACACCTGTTTTTTCAGCATTCTCCCAGAGTTGTGACACACAACAGTGTAGTTTGCCTCTGAAAGGGCTGTGTGGAGCGAGTGTCATCTCAGTTTTCCTGCAGCAGGCTGAAACACTTGTGATAGTTGTCTCAGAAATGCCGCATCAAACGCTAGGAAATTGTTTCTCATGGATTTAAGCTGGTGTAAATGCCTGAATTTCCCCTCAGCAGTCTCAGTCCTCACACCAGAGCTGCAGACCTTCCCGGGCAGGACACCGCGGTCAGGGCGAGTATGTCCCACAGGGAAGTGCTGCCACGCAGCCAGCACTGATGGGCTGTGCAGGGAGGGCCACACCGACTTGTCATCCCATCCAGGAAAAAGTCTGAGGTATTGGCACAGCGGCTGCTACCATCTGCAGTACAAACTGAAAGGAAAAACGCTGTTTTCTTACATTAAAGCCACTAGGACGTGGCAGCTGCCAGGATCATTGGTGTGCTAGCGCACTGACCGACCTGTGCCGTGGTGTTTCCGTTAGCCGCCGTGGGGTAAGATGCAGCCAGGCAGGCCCCTCCCCCCTCGTCCTTTCACACCGCTTCCCCCTTCCCCTCTTTTTGGCCATCCTGTCCCCGGGCCGTCCACAGCAGACCGGCCCGGCCCGCACGCCAGCCGCGCAGCTGGCAGGCCCCGCGCCCCGGCCCGGCCGCGCTGCTCCCAACGCCCATTGCGCATGCGCGGCCCTGTGGGCGCCGCCCGTCCCGGTTGCTATGGCTACCGCCGCCGGGCCCGCGGACGCGTGCGGGGCCGGGGGGTGCGGGGCCGGGCGGTGCGGGGGCGCTGCCCGCGGAGCCCAGTGCGCCCGGGGGCCGGGCGGGTGCGGGGGTCCCGTGGCGGTGCCCGCCGAGGTGGGCGGTCGGGAGGGATCACCCGTTGGCGTGGGTCCTGCTCGGAGCGCCCTCCTGCTTGTTTTGTTTTGTTTTGTTTTTCACTGATAGGGGATTTGGCCTCTTCGGGCCCTGTCGTTTTAGTGGCAGCGTGGAAACCCTTAACGGTGTGCTGGCTCTGGCTAATACTGCTCTGTAAATATCTTATATCTCTGTTAAGTACTTGTAGATATAAATAATTTATCTATATTTTTCATCTAGGAGTTATGCTGACTGCCTGCTGGTGATGCTATGCAGTATTATTTCTGTTAAAGACCAATGAAAAGATGTTAAATGTTTTGCGTTTGGTGGAAGCAAAGACCTTGTGCTACTCTAAAGAGGCTATTTTTGGGGATACAGAAAGAGCTTTTCAGGATAATGAGTTGTCCATATGTTTTGCAGTAGCAATGTGCTAGCATACAATTTTAAATAGGTACTGTGATTATTCTTGCAGAAGGGTTAAAAACATGCAGCTGGTATTTTAGGAAATAGAAGATACATCAGATAGTTCCTTTGAAATAGTTATAATGAAAAGGTCAGGTGGGCCATCTGCATCTTCCAAAAAGATGGACCCAGCAGAGAAGCCTTTCCTTTCAGGAGCTACATGAACTGTACAGTCAGAGGGCTGTGAGCAGCAATCTTCTCTGGAGCAGTGGAAACAAGCTGGAGAAGGAGTAGGCAACCAAGAAGCACCTGAAGTAAGAAATTCAGAAAAGGAAGAACAAACATCTCAAAACTCAGTACTAGCAGTGAATATGGCAAATAATTCAGAAACAGGTAAAGAAGTTATCAAAATGTTGGACATCAAGGCTTTCAAGAGATTTTTTTCTTCCAACTTGATTACGGCTTCTTTTGCCCTCTACGCCCTCACTCATTGTGTTCATGTTTTCTGGTTTCTAGTCTCAAAGTGACTTTTTAAATTCTCATATAAATCATGCTTGAAAACATGTTGAATGTACTCTTTCTGTTAAGTTGCAGTAGCAATTTGTAGATTAATAATGCATTTTATAGGGGTCTTCATTTCCTGAAACATGTGAGTATGTATTGGTGTTTTTACACACATTTGCAAAACAGCAGTGAGTGCATAATTTGCATGAGTATGTGAACTACTAACAGTTTAGACTAGATCATAGCAATTTCTTTACTATTTTTCCTCTCTTGGATTCCCCTATAGCTTACCTGCCACCCTTGCATTGTCAGTGCCTTTCTCCTGCATTCCCCAAGACACTCATCATTTCCTGCACTTGTGCCTCTGCACTCTGGGTGTCCTTTGCTATTTCCTTCCCCTAGTTCAGTGCCCCATTTTCTTAGGTATTCAGAGGAGAAGGGAGTGTGTCCTGTTCAGCAGGTGAGTGCCCAGAGGGACCCTTCGGAGCATGGACCTGCTGACCACCTTCCTCTTGGCCGGGCTGCAGTCAGATGCTCTCATTCTGAGTAGATGGCAGTCACATCCTAGGAAAGGCACTGTACCAAACCCAGATAGAGTCTTATCTCTAAATCAACAGGAATTCATTTCTGGAGCTTTGAGTTAAGTAGATCTGGTTCAGAATATAGTCTTTGAGTAACACCACAGCATCGAGTATTGTGAAAGACAACAGTGATTCAGCTGTCACATGCTTAGATCAGGTCTAAACTGAGGCAGGTTTACAGAACATTTTTCAAAAAATAGTTGGCTGTATAAATGGGTATTTTTTATTTAAAATTATGCATCTGTAAATAAATATGTTTACTTACTGTAACTTTTAAAGAATTGTAATATGAATGACTTTATGTGGTTACAGTATGAAGTATCTCGAAGCATGTCATAATACTGTTTTTCACCTTTCAAGCAGACTGTCTTTCCAGCTCAAAAATCTGTGATTATTCTGTGTTGCAGTGTTTCAATAAAATAATCTCAGGTTAAACTTGAAAGAGTTATTTATATGTTTGTTTTGCAAAGCTTATCAGGAATTAATTTTGGGTTTATTTTTAGAATCTGTGATTGAGGATAATGAATCTCATGAGAAGACCAGCGCTGACTTGGATGGAACAATCCAGTCTGAGAAGTTATGTTCTGATCAAGAACATTTTCCTGGGAAAGGAGTTCAGCAGGATTACCACATGCCTGATGTCATAACTGTCAGAGTGAAAATAGGTAAATGGTCTTTTCACATGTGTATGGATATATATGGTTGTGCTCTAATCTCAACTTGTTATTAAAAGAAACAATATTTCTATTTTGGCACTTCCCTTTTAACAGATTCTGATTCATTCCAAGACTTAGCTGTCAAAATTGAAAGACCTACCTATCAGAAACCATTTCTGGGTGGATTTAAGAACAGGATAACAGGAGCTGAATTTCATAATGCAGGATCGCAAACAATACCCAAAAAGCTACCTGACAAGGGAATTCAGATATTCTGTAGAGAAACACAGGTAATGGCTCTGCCGTGTCTTTTTAGAATGTATTTTTTGCCAAATTGAATACAACATTGACACAATTTTTTCCAATAGGAATGAGGAAGTACATCAGAAATAAGAGTGCAATTGAAAATATTTAGTGGATGGGTATCATTAGTCTTGTGATTTTTGTTACAAATAGCTAATTTTGCCACTTACTGTAATGAGGGAAAACATGCTCTATAGTTGGTTATAACCTGACTTGCACTTTTTCTCCAGACAGTTTTTGAAAAAAATAAGCCACAACAAACACAAAATACAACATCAACACAGATGACTAAAATTGGACTGTATGTATCAACTGTGACTGACAAACCACTAAGTCCTGGAAAGTATTTTACAGCAGAAGAATACCATAAACGTCGACTTGAGGCAGTAAGTTCTTATCTATTTGAAACAATCTATAACACAAAGTATTACAAAGGTTATCTCTATATCATGAGTGTTTAAAGTGTTCAAAGAGTGAATTTAAAAGTGAACTTCAAATTGTCTCTTAATGTTTGCATTTCATAATCTTTCAGATATGGGGGAGGTATTTGCTCTGTGTTTTTAGCAACATTTGAGACCTTGTGATTCCTTAACTATTAAGAATTTACTGTTTTCTGTCTTACAGTGACAGTTAAGCTTCTATATAAAGCTCTGGGTATTAAAACGTTGCAGGGCTTGTCCCAATGATATTCTCATGATGTCTTTTGGAGGACCTAAGTGACATGCTTAATGCATGGCCTCAAATGGATGTATTGGATTAGGTTTAGGAGACTTGCATTCAACTTTTGGATTTTGTGTTTTCTGGGGTTGTTTGTTTGTTTCTGTTAACAGACTTGGTAGGTTACCTTTGGTACACTGATCCATTTTGGATTGTGTTCATGCTACCTGCTTTGGCATTAAGACAGAACCTAGTTGTTCAAACACATGCAGTGGGTCTGTGGGGTTTTCTGGTGCACTGAGTTGTCTCATGCAAGCTATTCCAGTGACAGATTCTGTAGATTAATTGTGCAGAGGATGCCATTTAGGTATTCCAAATTGCTTTTTGAAAACCACGTATTCAGTGACTGCACATGTAACTTAAGTATGCCCAGCATCATATTAGGTGGGGCACTGCTTTGCAAATGCTCTGGTTATTAATTTGATTGATTAAAATAGACAGTCTAAATTGGACTAAATGACGAAACAGTTGATTCCCCAAGTGTCTGAGTAGCTGTATTAACATGATTGGCAAGATGCTTTGAAATCTGGGTAGAAGTTTTCTGTAAGAACTTGTTATTTGCTCGGCGTCAGCTGAGGGCAATAAGTGTCTTGTAGAAGTGGAACCCAAATAGATAATTGTTTCCTCAGGACTACCGATATGTTCTGCTGTGATCATTAATGCCAGTAACTGAAATCTGAAATGTATCCATAGGTGATCTAGAATGGAATGTAGAGAGACATCAATGTGGTGTTGGGTCAAGTTGCTGGATTTGCACAGTGCAGTGTAGTTCCATATTGAAATACTGGCTGAAGACTTGCTCAGGAGAAATGTTAGATTAAGGTATCCCTAGAGACAGTATAACCGTGTTTGTCTGCTTTTGTGCTTGGTAGCCTTCAATGCTAAACAATGCTTGTTGACCTGGCTAAACTGCTTGTGGTGCAAGTGCTAACTGAGCTGGCAGAAGCACTCAGCCTCATGCATTGTCCCTCCTTAGCATACAAATAAAATGCAGCTGATCTTGTGTGTATGTGTTGTTTTTTGTGTCTAGAAATTTAAAATAATTTAAAAAAATATGTGCCTAAATTCCTGATCTAGACACTGTAAATTGATAGTAATTTGAGGACTTCTGCCTACAGGCTGAACAGAAAGGAATAAAAAGCAATACATGGCAATAGGCATTTTTTGAGGGGAGATTTGAAAAAGAAAAATAGATTTGGTAATTGCAATTTATATTTTGACTTGATTATTTGAACCTATTTTCTCCACTGTACTCACTGGTTAAACCCCTGCAGTTACCTAGATAGGGAAGCACACTAGTGTTTAGACTAATAGTACATGACTGGTTTTGTAAAATTTTAATTTGTATGAGCACAAGACAAATCTTAGAAAGTACAGTTAAGTAGCTAGGAAAAAATAACAGTTAAGAACAAAAAATTATGCTGTTTTGTTTTAAATTCACGCTTCTTTGGTATTGTATCATATATAGGTAATAGTATTACAGAAGAATTTCCGCCGTTGGCATTCTATAAATGTAGTACAGAATCTGAAGGAAAGAAAGAGGTTAAGGCTGGAATGGGAGGCACAAGAAGAATTACGGAAAAAAAAGGAGAAAGAGGAAAAACTGAGAAGGGAGTACGAGCGAAAAATGAACCCTAAAACGAAAGAAGATTTTGAGCTACTCTTCCATGATTTAGAATGTAAGTTTTTTCTTTCTATTAATCAGCAAAACAGTACAGTTTGTTTAAAAAAAACAACCCTATGTTTTTTATGTTTCTATAGAGAGTTCCGTGATTATTTACTTTTTTTACTTACAGTGGAATTTCTTTCATTTTTAAATAACTATTTGACTTTCATAGATGACTAGAAGCAGAAAAAATGCCTTGATGCTGTGTAAGCACTGTTCAACAAGAACAAAAATATTGCTGTTTTCTCAACATCCAAAATAGAGCACCATACAAGATACTATGAATAAGATTATCCCAGCTGAAACTAGTGTACGATTTTAGGAAACAATCAGCTTGTAAAATAGTGCTATTTGGCAGATTTATTATTCTATTTTTTAATTAATCTCTAATGTTAAGGGCAGCTAGAGGAACAGGAAATTTTTTTTTTAATCGGACTTACTTTAATCTTTTTATTCTACATTCAAGGTGCTGAAAATAATGCAATTAAGAAATTAGTCTTAAGATCTATTGTCACTTAATCTGGACATTTTTTATAAAGGATTACATTTTTGCCCAGAATTTTACAAAATATGACTGAGGTTATTTCTTTTGTCCTAGTCTTCTTTTACTGGTGCTTTTTTTCCTTTCTAATTTATTCCATGTTTCACAAAAAAATGTTGTCAAGTTTTTTAAAAATAAATCTCTTATGAGTCCTATGGCACATCTTTAAAAACTTACTTTTCTTGTTTGAGTGGATGTCTAGTGCAGGCAAGCACCTCTAAACTTTCCTGAAAAAATAAGGTGAATACTGCAGATAAGTGACGTAAATCTTTACAGGTAAGTAATATTGCAAGTGTAACAAAAAACACTGAGTATGTCCTATTGGAAAAATAAAACTAATAGAAAAAAGAGAGCTTGTACCAGCATACACTGAAACTGCAACATTCTTTTTAGTCTTGTATCATCTTGTAACAGCTCATATGTTATCTAGGCTGGAGTGCTTGCTTATGGTAAGACTCTTTGGGAGTTCAGATGTTGTTGTCCCTGAAGTAGAACTGACCTGATGTGTTACCTGCTTCATTGCAAAGCTACCTGGCCTACCTTAAACTATCTTAGCTATTTCTTCCATGGTAAACTGAGCATAAATTTGATGGCATGAGTTATTCATAGAGCTTAGGATCATGATTCAATAATTCCCAAGTCATATGCTAATCTTTTAGTACTGTCATACTTTGTGTGGCATTGAACAAATCACTCCGTCTGAATGTATAAATGACTTATAAATTTGTGGAAATGTAAAAATTATTACTGGTCTTAAACTGAAGAATTTTGGGAATGGTATTGTCATGAGATTTGTGGTCTGTTAGGGTTTGTTTCTCCCACCCTTCCTTTTTCTTCATAGATAGTTATTTTTTTTCTTCACAAGAATGAAGTCCTTTAAAGCTGTGTCTGAATAGGAAAAGCCAGGGCACACAATAACTTTTTTCTTCTCCACTCATGGCAAGTACTACTATTTGGTACCTGATTTCCTGCAACATTTTATTTTAAAAACTGCTTCCTGGCTAATGTGATACCAGATATATGATACACTTTTTTTTTCTTTTTTTTTTTTCTTTAAGTGTGAAGAGTCTTATTTGCAATAGAAAAAACAAAGCTGAGTTAAAGTTGTGAATGAGTGCTGATATTACCAGTATTTTTAGATTTAAAACTTATGTGTCTCTTTTGCTTAATTTAATGTCATTGGATTCACAAGTAAGAAACCTTTCAGCTGTTCATGTTCAGGAATTTAATATCTAGGCAACCTGAAAAGCATGTGCCACTTCTACACTCGAACAGAGCAAACTCCACTATTTGAAATGTCTTCTTAACATATATATTGTTTTTAATGTTCTAGTATAAATCTTTTTGTTGTTTTTGTTTATTGTTGTTGACTTGTTACTTATCTACATGGGGACTTACGGTCATGCTCTTTATTCTGAGAGCTTAGTGGTTCTAGGAAGGTTTTTTTCTACCTGCATCTGAAGCTACTTTTGCATTCTTACGGTGTCAACAGTCTACACAAGCTAAATCATTGTGACAGTACTAGAATGAGACTATTGTCCTCCAGAGATCTGTGAAGGTTATTGCTGCTGATCACAACAGGGGATACTATTACAGGGTCAGCCAGTACAAGCAATTCCTGTTGGTACAAAAACTCGCCTGTTGACTGTATGGTACAAACAGGATGTATCTATATATTCAGTGACATTATTTATTTGAAAAGTATGAACTATGTTTATAAAAACTAGGATGAAAATTGTAATGAGTAAAATCTCTACCTGTAGAAAGGATAACCTAAGAGTGTTTTTAACTTGGTTGCATGTATATGGTGAATCAGGAGGTGAGTATTGATGATAACTGTCAGCTTCATTTCTGTAAGTACAAAATTGCTTACTGTATTTATTAACTCTGCCTTTGAAGTTGCTGCCCCCTTCAGGCATACGAACCTTCATGTCAATTAATTCTATACAGAGTTTTTGTTTGCTGTCATGGCTTTATTGAAAAGTATATCTTTGGGTACTTAGAACTTGTCAGACAGCTGTCATATTAATACCGAAGCTTGGAAAGCCTTAAGGAAATGAACTGAAATATTTTTAAAAGGAAAACAAAAGGTATTGTAGATAAGGAATCCACAGGCAGAAAATAAACTTTCCTCTTTTCCCTTCTTTGCCTCTGGTCTTACCTGATACAGGATGTTACAGGCTTTTTCAGTAAGTGTGCATCACATGTTGGATTGTTTTCCTTTACACTGGGTCTCACTTTTGCATAACTGTTCTGAAACAATAACAACGCTTAGAGACATTATTCAGGAATGTTGAAGTTTTGGATCTTAAAAAATTCCTCAAAAAAACTTCAGTGGTATTTGAAATGGAAACAGATTCTTCAGATAGGCCCAGGATTGTTACAATGTATGCAAAGGAAAACACTATTCAGTAAACCCAGTTTGATTTTCCTAACAGATTTCTGTAAAGGCGTGTAGTCTGTGTATCAGCAGTAATAGTAAAAAACTGGGTACTATGAAATAAACCATGATAGACACGTACATATACATCTATCTGTATGTTTCTGTCATTAAGTAGTTGAACTTACGAGTGCAGCCGGGACCTGGGGTTTGATGATTTGACCGTAAGAGTCATAAGGCCAGTTCCTTGTACAGCCTGTACTAATTCACAGGCTGCTGTTGTTGCCCTCCTATGGTTTGCATGACACTTCCTCCACTTGAAGGGCTTTCTTATAGAAGAGGAAGGGGAGAGTAAAGCAATGACTTTCTGATTATTAATACACATCCATCTGCCTTTGATGGCAAAAGGTAATACCACTGAAATACTCAGTGTAAGACCTAGAGTGCTAGACGTGGCTGTCAGTCAGGTATTATCTCAAGTTTAGAGGACTTAAAACCTCTTTAGATTTTACTCATTTATATAGTAAATGCTCAGCACTGTGTACTAGTGGTACCACAATAAGATGCCATCCTTAATCTGTTGAGAGAATCTCCATGGTATCTTTTCTTGTGACTTTGATGAGCAGTTGCTCAAACAGTTCCTCTTGCTCATACCTTTCGGAGCTCTTTGAGACTCAGTTAGTTTAGTTATTTTAGGTGCAAAATTGTGAAGAAATAATTTCAACACATTTGCGCAGGAGCTACATTATTTCTCTCTCATAAAGCTCCTTTTTTTCCTAAGCCATCTTTGAGTTTGGATTACAAATTGGCATTGGAATTGATGTTTGGAATTGATGTAGGCACTCATACTCTCACAGAACATCTGTATAATTTACATAAATTTCTGGGCCATTTTATAGGTATTGAAAATATGCATAACAATCAATTCCCTAACATAGGAACTGGCTTTTAATTAATATTTAAAATTAAGTATGTTATTTCTTAAATATGAAACTAGAAGTTTCAGTGGAAAACATAAAAAGACCCATCGTATTTGTATCTGTAGTATGGAGGCAGGAGGAGATTGAACGGATTAATAAAACCCTTACTGGAGCTGAAAGAAAGGCAGCACTTTGTGGATTATTTGAAGAAGAGGAACAGCTGATTGCTCTCTTTGGGAGAGAGAAACTAAGTGCAGATGAGGAGAATCAACAAAAAGCAATATTTCGCTTTCTGAATAAGGTCAGTAATGTAATTTTAGGCTGAATATAAAGAATACTGAAGTACAGGAACAGAAAAGACATCTGCGAGCTACCTGCCAAAAGGAACTTTCCTAACTTAAACTGTTAATAATTTGAATGCTGTTTCAAATATCCAAACTATATAGTTGTTCATGTCAACACAATTCAGTGTATTTCTTTTTCCAAGCTCTGTGACTAACTGAAGGACTAACAGTGCTAAAAGTCTGGAAGTTTTATTTTCCTTGCATCAATCTTGAATATATGAATTAGTCCTGACATTGGAGAACTGGTGATTTTTTCTGAAATGCTGGAAATCTTCATATTGATGAGGTCTCTGTATTACTTTTTTCTTTTTCCATAGAAAGATGCATAATTTCTTTTCAAGTTATTTTATATAATACCCAGTTACGATGAAGTAGTAAGAACTATTTCATAAGTTACAGATGTGGTATCTTGCTTTGAATAATTTAGACATTATATAGTTGGTCTCTGTTAAGGGCCATTTGCAGAGCGGAATACCAAGACTGCTACTTCATATATAGGTTGTGCAAATTTATCAGAAAAAACTAATTTTAATAATCAGACCTTTCTGTTTTGTAAGTAATTTCATTGGACAGGATCAAATGTAGGTACTGATTTCTGCCAGTCTGCCACACAAAGGAATTGCAGCATGATACAGCTTCTAAGTTGGTGGGGATTTTTTTGTTGTTGGGTTTTGTTTTGGGGTTTTTTCTGGTACTGTACCAAACAAAGTCATGACGTTACAGTAGAATGCTCCCCTTTTATGACAGAGAGAAAATAATCTCTCTGGTTTTGAAAAAGTTCAAAGATTTCACTAAAGAATTAAGAGTTCTATTTTTTACTAATATCTGGCTTTGTTAATGCATTTCTTAATGAGTTTTGGATCTGAATTGTGACTTCTGATTAAAAATACCTCCTTTAATTAGAGTTTCACCCCCACTGATAATGTTATTAAATGTCAGTTATTCAGTGTTAAATCCTTTTTTCAGTTATTTTGTCTTGCTTACCTAACTTTATAATTTATTTATTTAAAATTGTGGAAAGCTCTGTTTTGGTTGCAATGGTGATTAATCATATCTAACTGTCTAATATTCTTGGTATTTTTATGACTTACCACCATAGCAAGCCTGTATATTTGGTTAAAATAATGATTACATCAATGCTGGGGTCATATCCAGTAACCTGCTCATCATGTGAATGCTGCATGAAGTGTTGCTGTCATTAACTCTCATCATGATTGCAAAGTGAAGTTCACAAGTGTTTGTGAACTTCCAAGCTCCAAATACAGTGGAAGAGGATACTTAACAGACAGATTTAAGTTCCAAATAGCTGTCCCAAATAAGGAAAGGGAGTAGAGTCATGTAATGATGGGAAGAGGGTTTTGAATACCATCTTCCTATTGTATTTAGATACCCACTTCCACAGTGAACTAGCCCCCTGCATAGCAGTGTGGTTTGCAACCAAAACCAGTCCTCTGTAAGTAAGAGAATGCTTGAACTTTTCAAACTGAGTGTGGCAGCTGACACCATGCAACTTCTCACTACCTATAGAAGTTAAAGAGACAACTGAAGTAGTAGGCATATGGTATGTAGTTAAGTTGGCAACAAGAAGCCAGCTGAAGTATCTGATAAGCTGCAAACTCATGCTTGGCCTTAGTCAGCTTTAACGAAGTCTATGCCTTCTATCTATCTGTATAGCCAGCATAAATATAACAGTTCCCTGGAGATACTTTGTCCTGCAGTAGACTCTGAAGCCTTAAATTTGCTATCTTTACATAGTCAACAGTCCCATTGATTTTTACGGATAGTTTTGAGGGATTTATGACTGCAAGATGAAGTACAGAGCAAATGTATTGCAACACCATATCAGTAAATTAGCTTTAAAGAAGTAGAGCATATCCCTGTAGGAGAATATTATTTACTTTTAATATACTCTAAGTAAAAATTTTCATGATCTGCAACTTTAAACAAAGGGTGTGATTGGGTACTTGCTCTGGTGGAAAAGGTACTGTATAAATATCCACAATAGAATTAGCCTTTTGTGTTAGTCAAGCATTAATATTAAATCCCTATTTGCTCTAGTGAAACTTGATAAAACCTAATGCACTTGTTCAGCTGGTGATCAGATTATAATAGCTCAGACTTACACAAATTGTTTCTGAAGTGTTCTCAACCAAAGAGGTGGAAAGCATTTGATGGAAAAATCACTGAAATGGATACACAGTACACAATCCATGCCAGAGAGCTATTTGAAATCTACCGTAACATTAGTATGAATGGCATCCCAGAAGATGAGAGAACAAATGTACTGTTAACACTCAGAGGTGCAGTCAAGGTATGTTTTATTTTTCTATTTATGTTTACCTTGAAGCTGTATTTCCCAAAGATACAGTGACTTAATTATGTTGACACATAAGCAATGCTTCTTTTGGCAACAGGTGTCAGGATGATCAGGTGGCAGCAAGAGAAAGCTTAGTGTGCCACCTGGCATAAGAGTGTAATTTACATGCTAGATAAACTCTAAATTCATATTTCACTTCGCTATGTGCACATTTTTCTTCAAGTTGTGTTAGAATTTTAACCCCATAGTTTTAGGGATTTTTGTATATTAATACATAATATAATTTTAGCACAAAATTTAGTTTAGTACTCACAACAACTTGATGAAAAACATTGCAGAGACGTAAGTGGCTGTTACTTTTCTTTTTCCTCAGTTCTTTGAAATGTCTGTTTAGCATCTTATCTGTTGGTTTCAGTTACCAGTTTTATGGCTCGCAAATATTGACTTTATTTTTTTTTCCTTCCCCCCCTCACCCTCACTGTTGCTGCCAATGTTCTCAGTGACTTAGAAGCTGGCTGCGTTACTTTCAGTCATTCAGATTTGTTTTGTGTATTTATTTATTAAAGTACACAAAAATAACACTAGTTTCAAGGTACTTTTGGGATGATACTGTTGATGTCAAAGTAGAATAGAACGCTGCTTAGTGGTCATATTAAAAGAAACTATCATCTTGCTGTGTGCTTTGGTAGTACCAGAATTTGATCTAAAGCCAATTATTGTGTTGGGAGCATTGCTGGTTTATGGACTTCTGCCCATCTTAATGCAAGTTAATATTGCTGGAATGAACAAATGATAGAATTTCTGTAAATAAGCACTCTGGTTTAGGTGAGAAAACACTGAACTCATTCACCTTTGCCACTTCATGGAGAATCTCCGGATAATCATTTGAAATTTTGAAATTATTAATTCCAAACATACTAATTAAATCCTCTGTGCCTTTTGTGTGGTGGTTGGTTTTTTGGGTGGTTGAGGGATTTTTTTGGTGGTGTTTTGTTTTTTTGGGTTTTGTTTATGTTTTTTGGTTAAAAAACAAAAACATCTACTGTGTATATACATTATAACTCCTATCACAGAGCCAAAGAAGTTTTCTTATGGAGATATTTCTTGGTGCTTTTGGAGACAGAGGCATGTATTCTGTGCCTTGGCTTAGCATTTTTTAATGCCTCCAGGTTCACAGTTCCTCACAGCTTTGTTACATATACAGGCCCCTTAAAGCAGGCTCTGTAAGCATTCTGAGTTTTTAGTTCTTTCCACCAGTTTTCTTGGAGGTTGTCTTCCTGAGACACCCAGAGGTTCTTACATGAACATGTTCTTACACAAGCATGCTGAATGATGGTTGGCGAATAATCTATAGTTTGCTTCTATATCTGTGTTATAATTACACTGTTGTTTGGTTCCTTATTGTTGTGGAGTGTGCTTTCCTTTTTAATTGTGTTTTCTTTCAGGAACATGAATGTAAATTAACACAGGAAATAGTGGAATTAATTGACAGGGAAGTTGATCTTATGTCACGGAAGGTGAAAGATTGCAATTTAGATGGACTGAGGAAAAGAATTTGTACATTATTTCTTCAGTATTTTAAAACTCCAAAGTTTAACCCTGAAGTTGCTAAGATACTTAAGGTATTTCTCCTGTTTTGCAGTCTGACATAGTGGCTACCAAACTAAGTATGGTGGAGAAGGGGAATGGAAAACAATGAAAGCTTTTTAATTTTTTTATTTTGCTATGGAATTTCTGGAGGAGTTCCTCAAGAAGTAAAATGCAGCAAGTAGACAGGCTTCACACAAATAAGCTTATATAGTCATATATGAAGCATGTGGCATAGACATGGGTATAAGAAACTGTCAAATGGCTGGTGGCACAGAGAACACACAGGGACATTATGTATGAAAGGAGAACTTGAGAACTGAAAATTATAGTGGTATAATGTGGCAACAGTAAATTGTAATAGCAAATGGGGAACCAATAGAGAGAACAATTATCTTTTTCCCACTGGACAAGAGGCAGCATCCCATGTGTCCAGAAAAGAACAACATTGCCATTGTCAAAGTGATGTCTAATGAGCTTGCACCTAAGCAGGAGCTGTTATGAGCTTCTGTTGTACAACCAGTTGCTGCTTCATGAGAAGCAGGTATAGCCATGGAGATAGTGGTGACACTTCAAGTTGTGTGATTGCTTTTGGTTTTCTGTTTTGTTGTTGTTTTGTTTTTTTTTTTTTTCTGGCTACAGATTATGATTAAAATTTGATTCACTTCATATATTGCTGCTTTAGGCAGTAGTATGTATTCTGCATCTGCCAGAAGATGATTCCCCTTACAGAGGCTGATGGTATCTTAGTAGTGGAGAATCTGTCAGTAAATGTTAGTGGGATTTAGAAGCATTTAGGAGTTATTTTACACTAGGTTTATGAACAGTTACCTAGATGGGTCCCAGCAGAGACTGAAGCTGAGAGATCTTTGTCTTCTGTAGCTTTTGGTTAACTGTACCTTGACTTGAAGGCTGAATTGCATCTATATTGGTATTGGAATCTTGTAAGCTTCTGTAGACCATAAAAAAGATGGCAGTTAATTAATAGACAGTCAAGGCAACCAAATCCTCAGGGTGCTTTTAAAAAAAGGCAGATGACCACAATAAGTAGCTGACTACTCAAACTACCTAACTACAGACTTGGGCCCTCTGCCCAGAACACATTAAATTCTCTACTGAGCCCATGAAGCAATATGTGGGTGAGGAGGTCATTAGCAAATTTAGATTAATATCCTCCCCTATATTGTTTTTGGACATGTGGTTTTGATGATTTTATATTCTTCTGACAAAATATTAATATGCTCATAATCTCAGAGTTTTATCTTTGACATAAAGAGCAGATTTTTTATTAAAAATTAAATGTAGAATAATTAGTTTCTCTTTTCTCTGTGTTGTCATCTTTCCAGAATGGCTGACAGTCAGCATACATAAAATCACCAGCAAGACCACTGGAGTGTAATGTCTAGTATCTTCTTATAGTTTAACAATTAATTGACTGATTTGTATAACTGGTTTTATCAACTACAGTAAGAAAATAGAATGGCTTTTGATCTTCTGTTTAAAAAACCCCAACAACATATTGGGTATTTTAAAATAAACATTACTAGGTTTTTCATATTAGCATACTTGCCTGAATATATGTAAAATGTATTCCGATAGACTTAGGGTGATACACAAGTAATACAAAGATACTTTGTGGTAAATTAACATTTTTTTTTTTTTTTAATCTTTTAGGTTCCATCAGATCCTTTAAAACTTTATAAAAATGTTCACTTCTGTCATAGCTGTGAAAATTACTTACCGTCTACAGAGTTTCCTATTCCTGCTAATTCCCACACTATTGGCAAATGTTACTTGTGTTGCAAGCTTGAAAATGAGGCTCACCAGCGAAAAGCATTTTTGAAGTACAGACTTATCCTAAAAAAACTCAGAAAGTCTGAAGCTGATTACGAGGATGATTCTAAAGTTGTTTTCTTAGTTCAGGTACTGTCTGAAAGATCATTGCTATTAATGAAAACTGGTTGCTTGGACTACAGTTTTTCTTTCATAATATAATGCTAGAAAACATTTTCAGCCCCATTAGTTTGGACTATTTTATTAAAACAACTAAATTATTTTGTGTTCTCAGAAGGAAAAAAATCAAAGAAGTTGAGGTGTTGACATTCATGTTCTATGCCAGTAGAATATCTGTACAGTTGAAAGTATTACTGTTTTGCATTTATCAGGAAAAGGATTCACTAAATATTTTAATTTTCTAAATTTTTACCATCAGCTGTAATAATCTGTAATCTTTTTGCAGTATTACTAGGTAGCTAATGTTTCTTAATAATCATTACTGGAACAACTCAGTTCAAAGACCTTCTTGCCTCTGTTTTCAGCAAATTCTCTCTTTTAGTTTTTATTTAGTTTTTATTTTAGTTTAGTTTTTATTTTGTCAAAAAAAAATCTTGACATCCAGTATCCACTTGAAAAGTTTTAATTCTGAGATAACTGCAAATTTATTTAATGAAAGTATTGAACAGCCAAAATTTATTTGAACTTTCTTAGATTTAAAAATAAAATTCTCTACAGCATCAACATTTAAAATAGTTTTTGAACTGTATTTTCAGTATATCTGAAACAACCACCGAGCAAACTAAAGCCAGTCATTAATATCGCACTGCTACCAAAACAAGGCATGCTGTAGTTTAGCATTTTGCCAATGGCAGCTGCCAAAAGGAAGATTAGAATTCTTTAATTATCATGCCTGTATTAAGAAATGTTATCAAAGAATCTAGATTTTGTAGATATTAATCAATATTAGTTTTCACTTAAGTGGAAAAGTTTTTTTCCTGTGTCTAACTTAGTGTATCTTAATATCTAAACATCCTCCAAATCCATTGGACCTCTCTCACATCACCTCTGATGGCTGGTGGCCATTGATGCACTGAAACATGACTGCTTTTGAACTGCAGACACTGAAAGCCCTCACTTGCAGTTCCTTTTGTGGTTGTACCACTGCAACATGTCTAGATATTGTGTCATTTTCATTCAAATTAACTTCAAATTCTTATCTTTAGAGTAAATATCTAAACAACAGAGGCTTGTATCTTAAATTACTGTTTTCCTTGGGTTTTTCCTACAACTTCCATATTAATTTTTTTTCTCCCAACAACTGTCTGTCCCCTACTTCACTTACATCCAGAAAACAGCTCTGAGGCATCTTGAAATTACTTGGGTGCAACAAAAAGGCTCTTGCAGCAGCTATGACAGCTTGATTAATTGCTCAGTGCAGTACCATTATTGGCTTTGATTGTATTGTCTGTGGGTAGATACAAGATTTTTGTGAGGATAGAAGATTTTTCTTCAAATGTGTTGCATACTGATTCTAACTGTGTTTGGGCTGATCACCTCTTAGTGCTGCTAAGGTTTAAAAGACAAAAAGCAATAGGTGAGAATTACAGTAGCTCCACTAATGCTGCTTACAGCAGCAAAAGACCTTTTTGGGATCAAAATGAACTAGTTCAGCAAATGTGTCAAGTCCCGAGTCTGTCTTGTACTTTTCCAGGGTCAGTTGACAGTTGACTATGCTATGCGCTTTAGAATCAATTATACCTACTATGACTTTGATTTTTCTTGATGAGCAACATCCTAATAGGAATCTTGTATTAACTTGAAGTTGAAAATGCATTTAACTCCTTTGCTGGTTTTCTGTCTACCTGTGTTTCCCAGTCTCAGCTTCTGAGCCTTCAATGATACTTGCTCACAGCTTATCAGATGACAGTGCTGAAGGCCTTTTCTGTTTCTTGTGGGCATAGAGCAAATTATTAGCGAGTGGAAGGGAAGCATCATTCAAAATGAATTAACTGTAAAATGTCACAGCAAAAGGCATCTAAACTAACTTTAGAAAGTGCAGAAGTTGTCTCTTAAATTAAACTCTTCCCCAGACCCAGCGAAGCTTGAACATTGAACAAGGTTTTGTGTATTTTTAAGGCAGAAAAAAAAAATAAAATAATTGTAATAAAGGAAAAAGGAAGAGTAGAATTATGGATCTTCTTTACATGGGCCCATATACCTATGTATAGTTTTTTGCAAGTTCTGGTAACTTTCAAGATGTGTAGCTTAGCATAAATACAGTAATACTTGCTAATGTGTCTGCTTGCAAATTTCTGGATTCTAAGAAGATGTGTTTGAACAAGTGTTTGAAATTTTGTGAAAAGGAGGAATTCTTGAAAACACAAACCAATACATGAAACCTAATAAAGGATGCCATGTAAGAGCAGATTTACAAACAAATGTAGGAGCAGTCCTGTGGTCCTGAAATCACTAGGCACAGACTTAGTAGTGGAGGTTCTAAGCCCAGCTTATATCTTACAGTTTTCCTGTCAAGAATTTACATGGGCTCCTGGATTTTGGAAGCAAGTTGGATGAGAATACATAAGTTGCATTTCACTAAAGCATGGTAATGATAAACTTTTATAGAATAATAGTTTGGGTTGGAAGGGACCTTAAAGATCATCTAGTTCCAAACCCCCTGCATGTGCAGGGACACCTCCCACTAGATCAGGTTGCTCAAAGCTCCAGCCAGCCTAGCATTGAACACTTCCAGGGAGGGGGCATCCAAAACATCCCTGGCAAACCTGTTCCAATGTCTCACCACCCTCATACTAAATAATTTCTTTCTAACATTTAACCTAAATCTCCCCTCTTCCAGTTTTAATTAATTACTCCTTGTCCTATCACTACAAGCCCTTGTAAAATCCCTCCCCAGCTTCCTTGTAGTCCCACATGAGGTACTGGAAGGTGCTATAAGGTCTCCCTGGAGCTGTCTTCTCTCCAGGCTGAACAACCCCATCTGTCTCAGCCTGTCTTCAGAGGAGAGGTGCTCCAGCCATCAGTTCATCTCCATGGCTCTTCTCTGGACTCGCTCCAACAGCTCCATGTCCTTCTTGTGTTGAGGCTCCAGAACTGGACACAGTACTCCAGATGTGGTCTCATGAGAGCAGAGTAGAGGGGGAGAAAAACCGCCCTTGACCTGCTGGCCATTCTTCTTTTGATGCAGCCCAGGACAATGTTTTATTAATTAATAGTTTCATTCATCCTTTATTAGAAACTTAGTGACAGGCAAACACCATTATTTAATTAAGTAAAGATTTCTTTTTAGAGGAATCAATCTTCTTCAAATGGCTAGCTTGGAGGAAAATGTATTTAGTGTTGTTTACAGACACCTGTAGATAAAAATCTTCTAATAATTTTCCATGACTGATACAGAGAAGAATTAATGGAGGGTGACAGAAAAACTTAAGAAATACCAGTAGTAACTGCCATCCCAATTATTTTTTTCATTCAAGAAGCTGTGTTTATCAAGATGTTGTAGTGATTTCAAATGACTAGTAATAATTAAATTAAGATTTATGTAAATTAAGCTTAGGTATAGGTTAAAAGTACATTTAAAGGCCTTTCCGTACTACAGAACGTTTACAAACAGACTTTCTATTATTTGTTAATATTGGAGTATAGCTACTTGATCTTATAATCTCATTTGGTAAAATGAGAAACAGCATCATGAGCAGAATAAACTCTTTGTATGTCAACAGCAGAGTGAGAGGAACAAAGCCAAACAGGCGGTGATTTGAGGTCTGTCACAGGTGGGAGTTTTTCTTGTCCTAATTCCACACATTTTCCAGGCCAGATTATTCTGATTATATGTAACTTTAATTTATCAGTGTAATAACTTATTTACTGAATAACATTAGTTCTGAACCCAAGAATGAAATTGTGTCGTTATCTCAGTAATGACAGAGATGGATTATTGTTATTAACCAGGAAGGTCTGAGCAGGCTTAAATATGCTACAAGAGAAATATCATGAGATATAAGAAACTTTATAAGAGCAGTTAATCAGTCAGGATCTAAAGGGAAGGTATGAATTGCCACTGGCTGAGACAATCAAATTAAGAATGTAGTATTTTAGACATGATACAAGAAAAATGCAGTTAATAGCCATGCCATGCTAAAGGAACATGTGCATGCCTGGACATCATTTTACCAAGTGATTACATGACATATGCATAGAAAACTTTTTCACTTAAAGCATTATTTGGATTATACAGTTACAATGCTGCAGTTGTGGAATGAAACATGCTTCTTCCTTCTTGACCGTTTTCCATTTCAGCTTCATGATCTGCAGTATCTGATTGAGAACATATGGGGCTGTCAGTCAGCTCTCAGTGCCTACAATGATGATTTGGTCATGGTCAGATGGGATAAGCAGCATGAGTGGTCCCCGTGGAACACTATTCTCCTCACTGAAGATGAGGCAGAGGCACACCTTAAGCTGCATAACCTTCAGGAGGTAAAATCTGATGGGCTTAATTTGTTACAATATTTATATTATGTTTTAATAGAATCCTGTGACTAATGATGTTTGCCCAAATTTAGTCTTTACGCTCATCCATGTTTAAATTGGCCCACTGTGACTATTTAAATGATTGCACTGGTACTATTAAATAAAACAGGCACTAGTCTAGAGGGCAGTTGGCATAGTACAGCTCATATCCATGTACCTAAATACTGTCTTGCCCTTATTCTCCCTCCTGAGATGCAGAAGCTCAGTGGCCTCATCCATGCTGCCTACTGAGAAGAGTACCATGCCTATGCTTTTCCCTTGGCTGTGATCAGATAAGAGCTGGCCTGGATGAAAAACATGCTAAGGACTAACCATAAATACTGTGACAATTGTGTATCTGTGCTCTTGCACATGCTCTGGCCTCATTAGTTTGTGGCCTTATAATTTTCTCATCAAGTAACAGAATGGCTCTTTGTCTAGAACTTAACCATTTGTCATAGTAAAATTTCTCTCCATTTATTTTCTTATGTAGAGATGTTTTAAGTACCCCTGACAATGTAATCTTGTACTTTGCAATTAACCAGTTAAAATATAATTGCTGTTCTGAGTTACAAAACTTAAGAATTTGGTAAAGAAGTCATTGAAACTGTGTATTTTTACACCTCTCCCCCCAAATTTTGTATCTAACCATTGTAGTCTCGGAAATAGTTTTCTAAGGCATGGGAGAATTCTGTGAGTTGTGTTTGTCCTGTAGTTAGTAATGTATTACTAAGCCTTTCACCTCCAGGTTATTAATTTATGGAAGCAGTGCTCTAAGATCATTGTTATACAGTGTCCTTTTGTTCAGGGTGTTATGAATTCAATTTCTAACACAATATCTGTGCATCCCATGCAACTTCAGCTGTTATGCATTGCCCTTCTTTTTGTAAGTCCTATGAATATGTGATAACTGAACTGAGAGAGCAAATGAATTACTCTTTTAATGAAGGGTTTCCTTTGGGGACAAAATATATCAGACAGGAAATTCTAGAGGTAAAGGGAATTCTGCCATCCATTATATTTGTGTGTGTGTGCCCAACTTGCATCTTCAAGCAGACAGGTGTTTATGTGAGCATTAGCTTTAAATGGTAAAATCAGTTTCAAGTTGGAAATTCCTTTATCAACTCCTCTGTCTCACACAGTCTGAATCCAGTGATGCTTCTCTCCATCCATGTATTTTTGTTAGTAGCATTACAGTAGGCAAATATTCTGATTATGCACTTGCCTGGTTTCACTTCTTAATTCTGGATGCCATAGTCAGATGCCGTTGATTTGATTAGGTCCAGAGCTTCACTGGAGATAGGAATTAGGCCAGAAGAGGAAGATGTAAAGTATGCAAGCCTACCTAAAATTTGTAAGGTATTTACGCTTACCTCTTATTACTAAGACAGATGTGGTGAGGAATTACTTTTTTTTACTGGTATTGGCCACAGCCTTGTTAAAAAAAAAAAAAAAAAAAAAAAAAAAAGGAGTGTGAATTAAGGAAAAAGAGGTGAAGTTAGAATGCTGTAAGTTGACTCATTTCTCATTCACTGAAACAAAAAAAAAGGCTTCTCAAGCACTTTGTTTAATTTGTTTAATTGCAGGTGTTCATAACTATGATAGCAAATAGCATTTTCAGCTAAATGTTCTGGTAATTTATTACATCATCTGAACTACTACTATTAACTAGAAATTTAGTAAAATGTCACCACTAAATGCAAAGGCTGGCTGAAATGATTATTTGTAAATAATTAATTCTTACAAATGAAATCTCCTATAGTCACCACCTTACCAATGTTGATTTTTAAGAACTGCATTTTTTAATTTTAAGAGGTAAATTCAAATGTTCTTACCTGAAAAGAAAAAAAAAAGTTTTATTTTGAACAGGTAAAAGGCCAGAATTTTTTCTGTTTTTTAAAAGGTGACTAATATTTCACAAGGAATGATTAGTAATCTTCATTATTGGGCCATAAAGTGGCATGTCTAGAACTACAAAGTCTTTTCATTGTGTATCATATATGAATAAATTATCTGGTTTAGTTTATTAAAGGGTGACTACATTGTCTAAAATATGAAGCAACATGTAGATTTCTAGATATTTTAATTGTATCTAATGGGACTTGGATTTTTTTTTTTTTTCCTTTCAGGCTTATGAAGCAGCATTTATTCACAGAATAAAATATAAGCATATCTGGGCAAAAACCTTCTTTGCTCAGATTCCAGTGATGGCATCCTTTTTGCATAGCAGTGACAATCAGGCTAATGCAAATGAACTTTTAATAGCTGTGCCTGTTCCTACTGGGATAAGAACATAATTCTTAGTCGAAGTTAACTGAAGTTAACTAAGTTAATTGAATTATTAATACCATTTCCTCGGTTTTAAAGAAATGTACTTTTCATCAATACCTTAATTGTATTACACAGATCAAAATAAACTTCTGAGGATAAAATAATTTTATCTTGACCGGTCAATATAACTCCATGTTTTGTAACCTTATTATTTAAAAAGTAGAATGTTGTTGATGTGCTTTGTAAATTCTATATTTTTAGAGCAATGGCTCTTTCTGTGTATACCCATGTAGCTTGGAATTTCCTATCTGTGGGGTAATATTCGTGTTGGGGGAATTTAGCTATGTCTTTGTCACATTTTAATTTAAAAAAATACTGCTATAAACACTGTAATAAATGTGTTCCCCTCATCTTAAGCATAGAATCAATAGAATGGTTAAGGTTGGAAGGGACCAGAAAGAAGATCATCAGAATGTAACCTCCCTGCAATGAGCAGGGACACCTCACACTAGATCAGGCTGCACAAAGCCTCATCCAACCTGGCCTTAAACACCTCCAGGGAGGGAGTTTCCACAAACTCCCCAGACAACCTATTCCAGCACCTTACTACCCTCATGGTGAAGAATTTCTTCCTGACGTCTAACCTAAATATACCCTCTTTCAGTTTAGAACCATTACCCTCTGTCTTATCACTGCCCTTGTCGGTGAAAAGCCCCTCCCCAGCTTTCCTATAGGCCCCTTTCAAGTACTGGAAGGCTGCTATAAGGTCTCCCCAGAGCCTTCTTTTCTCCAGGCTGAACAGCCCCAACTCTCTCAGCCTGTCTTCATAGCAGAGGTGCTCCAACCCTTTGATCATCTTCGTGGCCCTTCTCTGGGCTCTCTCCAACAGCTCCATGTCTTTCCTGTGCTGAGGGCACCAGAGCTGTACACAGTATTCCAGGTGGGGTCTGACCAGAGCCGAGTAGAGGGGCAGAATCACCTCCCTGGCCCTGCTGGCCACACTTCTTCTGATGCAGCCCAGGATGCAGTTGCTCTCTGGGTTCCAGCACACACTGGTGGCTCATGTCGAGCTTCTCATCTACTACTACCCCCAAGTCCTTCTCCTCAGGACTGCTCTCCAGCCATTCTTTCCCCAGCCTGTATTTGTGTCTGAGGTTGTGCCAACCCAGGTGCAGGACCTTGCACTCAGCCTTATTGAACTTCATGAGGTTGGCACTGGTCCGCCTCTCTAGCCTGTTAAAGTCCTTCTGGATGGCATCCCTTCCCTCTAGGGTGTCAACTACTCCACACAACTTGGTATCAGCAGCAAAGTTGCCAGCTGTCATGGGGCCCTCTTCCCTCCAGGATGTTATCCCATGACACTCTCAAGCAGATGCCTGAAGAGGCTGAAATCTGCCCTCCTGAAGTTCGGGATAGTAAGCTTACTGTGAGCCCTCCTTGCTGCCCTAAGGATCTTGAACTTCAGCATTTCATGGCTGGTACAACCAAGGCTGCCCTTGAGCTTTGCATCCCTCATCAACCCTTCATGTTGGTGAGAACAAGGTCTAGCACAGCTCCCCTCCTTGTTGGTTCCTCAATTACTTGGAAAAAGAAGTTGTCATTCACGCACTCTAGGAACCTCCTGGATTGTTTGTGCTTTGCAGAGTTGTCCCTCCAGCAGATATCAGGGTGGTTGAAATCCCCCATGAGTATCACAGCTTATGAACTTGAAGCTGCTCTACATCTGTAGAGTGCCTTGTCTATATTGTCCTCCTGGTCAGGCAGCCTGTAGCAGACCCTCACTTTAATGTCCCCTGTCCCTGCCCTCCCTTTAATTTTAACCCATAAACTCTCAGTTGGCTCCTCATCTGTCCCCTGGGGGGGCTCCCTACACTTCAGCTGGTCTTTGACATAGAGGAGGGCAACACCCCCACCTGTCTCCCCTGCCTGTCCTTCCTAACAAGTTTATAACCCTCCATTCTGACACTCCAATTGTAGGAGCCATCCCACCAGGTCTCTGTGATGCCAATAAGATCATAGCCCTGCAGGCACACACACATCTCTATGTCCTCCTGTTTATTCCCCATGCTGTGCATTTGCATAGATGCATTTAAGCTGGGCCTCCAGTGAAGGTAATTGACTAGCTGGAGGGGCTGAAATGCCACACTCCAGGTGCTCCCCTGCTGACCTTCACCCTTTCTATAGGCTCTGGGCATCTACTACTGGTGCCAGCATCACATTGAAATTGATATGTGGGATGAATGGAGGTTCCTTCCCCTCAGCTGTGGGACAACAGGACAGACCCTTCTGTTAAACCTAACAAAAGGAATGCAGTCCTGCCAGCCTGCCTACCCCGCCTGCCACCCCCTTGCAAAAGACGGCAGGTTAAATCACTGTGATTCTTATATCAGCTAAGGAGCAGGGGCAGAAGGAACAGACCATTGTGTCAGCCAAGGTATCAGCCAAGGTAAAACTCTTGCACTTGGCTTGTGCATCTTGACTGCAAACTTGATGACTGGCAATAAGCATGACTTCTGGAACAGGATGAAGACTCTGTGGTCTGGGGTTGTAGCTATAAGCCAAAACAATGGAGACAATGACACCTGAGGAATTTGCAACAAGAGTGACACTGGTCCTTTTCCCCTCTCTTAATTAATATGTAGTAAGAGCCTGCAAAGGTTCCAATCAGAAAATTATTTATGACCTAGTCCCATCTCATCAATTAGTATAAATTATTCTTAGAATCCTCTGTTTCTTTGGAGGAAGAGATCAACAGCTATCTGGACTGGTCAAATCCTCTCTTCTCCCCCCAAAGGAGACACTTTTTGGTAAGACTTGCAGCTCTGACTCTGATGGATGTTTTTTATTTTGTCTTTACTATCTTCACCTCAAATCCATGCAGCTGGTGAATTTATCAACGGCTATCCAGAACTTGTTATTACTGTTGCATGAATAAATCATCTTTGCTTTGAATTGCCTCAGTGAAAGCCCTTTTGGTGGGACTCTGAAGCAGCAACTTTTCGAAGCTGTGTCAGTGGAAGTCCTCTTTGGAACTCCAAGGCAGGCAAACGCTGCTGTTTTTACGTGACACCAGACACATCTGTTTCAAGCCCTGTTCACCAGTTTGGCTAGCCTATGGCCGAGGATGCTCCTTTTCTGACAGCTGGATCTCATCAGCCTCCAGCAGACCAGGTTTGTCATATCTGGTTCCATGATACAGATAGCCAAACCCCTGGATGTAGCACCAGTCACATAGACAGTTGTTGATTTGCTGGACCCCATTGGCCCTATCTATATCCCCTTCCCTTTGACCAGCAGGACTGATGAAAATACTTCCTGTATCAGGCAGATATCAAATTATCAGGCAGAAAACTCCTCAACCCCTACATTCCTATGGAACAGCAGAATTTATATGCCCTTCCAAATATAGCTGCTTTGCCTTGCAAACATTTGTGCAAAATAAGAACTTCTCTTTTTATAGCTCATCTTGATAGTCATAGTGGAGCTGCCAGCATGTAATTACTGCATCTAAGATCTTGACATTATTGTAAATCAGACATGTAATTTGAAATACACAATACAGATTGTTTGGAATGTTTGTGTTTTAAGGAGCTTGTGTTATTTAAAGTAGAAATCAATTATAATTGTAAACTTCTTTAGCTATGTTTATGTTTGATTACAGTTACTGAGAAAAATATGATATGGTGTACATTCAATAAAGTCCTACAGAAAGTTGCAAAGTTCTGCTTGAAACCTATATTCTACATGTATTTTTCATCCAGGACAAAGCCTTTGACTCTGATAAATAAAACTGTCTTGATCAGCTCCTCATGCATTCCCAGTCAGAGCTCCATGGAATCCAGCTGGTCTTTGATGTAGAGGGTGACACCCACTCCTCTGCCGCCTGTCCTTCCTAAAGAGCTTGTACCCATCCATTTCCCTTTTTCAGTTGTAGGAGTCATCCCACCACATCTCAGTGATGCCAATAACATCATAGCCCTGCAGGCATGTACATCTGTAAATCCTCTTGTTTAACATTTCCCATTCTATGTGCATTTGCATGGAGGCATATAAATTGGGTCCGCACTCAAGCTGCCTTACTGGCTGGGATTACATTCTCCTTCATGTCAGATGTTCTCCTGCTGCCATGTGATCCTTCCATAGGGCATCTCTTACTGGCACTGGCCTCAGGTTGGTGGCAGTGGGATGCATTGAGGATTCCCTCCCCCAGCAACTTCAGTTTAAAGCCCTCTTTACTAAATCAGTGAATGTTCCATGGTCTAAGAAGCCAAATCCCTGGATGTGGCACCACTCCTGTAACCATTTATTGATTTTCCCAATACAATTTGCCCTTTCAAGCCCCTTCTCTTTGTCCAGGAGGATGGATGATAAGACTATCTGTGCTCCAGAGTTCTTCACTGCTGCTTCCAGGGCTCTGTAATGCTTTTTTATGGTCTTTGGCTTGCTCCTGGATATATCACTGGTGCCTATGTGAAACAGCAGGAGCTGATAATAGTCAGTGGGACATAAAAGGTTTGGTAGTCTTTCTTCGACCTCCTTGATACGAGCCCTTGGGAAGCAGCAGATGTCTCTAGAGAGTGGGTCATGTTGGCAAATGGGTGCCTCCATGCCTCTCAGAAGAGAATACCTGTCTAAAGTGAAAACTGATGTCTCCCTTCAAGTCAGTTTCCAAAAACGGGTTTTGAAAGCAAAGAACTCTAATATTTTGGAGGACATGATGTAGTGAAAGAGAGTTGTTGAAAATTGAGAAGTATTTTCAATATTTTGGGTATCTAATAGAATCCTTTTGTTAGGGCAAAGCCAAGTAAAGCCAACATCATTCAAAGATGGGATAACTTTTTTTTTTTTTTAATCTAGCATAATTGAAATTAGTATAAAATCCTTCATGTTACTTTTCTTTAATTGCTACTTTAATAATAATGACTATTTTGTTGCTATTGTTACTGAATTTAAAAACAATTACTTTTTACCTCCTTTTGTCCGTAGATGTTATAATAGTTTGATTTTTTAAAAAATAAATTAATTTTAAACTTTTATCTAATAGTTACTGTGTTGGTTCACCTGTTTATGTAGCTTACAAATGATAATAAAAAAGGTGCTGGACAAGTATAAAGAATGAAAGTGTTCTCTATATCAGACAGTGGCAAATACTGGAAAAGCTGACTGAAAAGATCAAAGTCACATTAAAGATACACTTATTTCCAGAAGAAGTCATTGCATTTTACCACAAAACAGTTCAGATAAAGTGTCAGATCAGCCGGTTTCTATTAGAACTGAGTAAATTCTTTAAAAGTACAACTGATCATCTTTGCTCGCATTTCAGAGGGTTACTAACAAGATGGGTTTGGAATCTGTTGGTAAAAAGGCCTCTGCTTTGGAGCCTAGATCTTTTCAGGATAATAAGAATAAATGATTGCAAAGTGTCAGTGCCTCTTCAAAGGAGAATAGACTGTAAGGTGAAATTCTAACCTTCTCTCTTCACTAGGCTTATAAAGTCTCTGACATTGTAGCTTACAGGTTGAGACCATGAGGAGTCCACAGCCCTGAAACACTGGTGAGAAATGCTGTTTGCCTCAGCTTTTTCCCAGATGCAGATCTTCACTCCAAGGAAAAAGGAATCAGTCTGTAGGGCTTTTATTTCTCCTTCTGCACTAGCAGAGATATGTGGCCAATTAACACCTGCAGCTTACTTCACAGGCCTCTCTTGTGATCAGGACTCTTCAGGCATGAAGCAAAATTTGCCTTCTACACACCTCTAACACCACTAGCAATCCATTTCCAGAGGGAAAAGTTCCAGCTTTCTTCCCACATGCACAAGTGAGTAGTATGTTAATTTGGCAAAGGAGGACATGCACTTTGCCCATCCCCCCAATACTCCCAAGGGGAAAGTCCATGTGTTTTCCAAGATGTACATTTCCCTATTTATGTCTCAGAGAAATCAGAATAATTGCTCTGTCCACCTCCTTGCCCCCAAAAGATGTCCCAATGAACAAAGCAATAATTCCCTTACTAGATTAAAAAAACATTGTAAAAAGTGATAAAACAGGATTATAAATCATATTAAATATGTGAGGGTAGCAAAGTAGTTTCTGACCAGTATTTGGCATATGGAAAATACTTTTTCAATAGGAAACTATACTAATAGTAACTGAGATTTAAAACAAAGTAAGTAATACAAATCTTGGATTACTTTAACTTATTTTTTTAAAGACTCTAAATTTGAATATGTCTCTTATCTGAATTGGGAGAATAGGTTCTTTAATATGCTGCTGTAGTACCATGTTTGCTTCAAACCCTATTGCTCAAGGATCAAATTTGCATTAAAAAGGATGGCACTTATTTTTGTCAACTATCCATAGATAGTTCTTCTGGCTTATCTTGCACTGTCAATTGTCCTTGTTACAAGAGTCATCCCTTTTAGCCTGACTTACAGTTCTAAATTTACTTTCATCCCACATAGATCTGACATTCATACTTCTTTTTATTTATTTATTTATTTATTACATCAGGAATGCAGAATTCTGAAGTTGAGAGGATTTTTTTTTTTTTTAAAGAAGAGGATTTAAAAGCAAAATAAATTAAGCCTCCATCATCTTGGTCTTTTCTCTCTAATTATTTTTTAGGAGTCCTATATTTCAACTTTGACAGGATAAGAAATATTAGGTCATGCAATATGCATATAATTGTAAATGACAGCATGTGTAAATCCAGAGAAACGGGTAGGAGTAGAATGTAAATACACAGTATGTCGATACTATAGTTTCTCTTAATAAAATTATTTTAATTAAAAGGAGATGCGTAGAGGCATGGTAATGGAGGTATTTCTTTCCTCATTGCAATTTCATAATGATTTCACAGTCTGAGTTTCTGTATTTTAGATTTGTGTTGGACTAAAAAAATATTAATGTCCAAGCAGTTGTAAACCCGGTCTTAAGATCACCTGTGGGTTTTCAAGGAAAAAGCCCTATGGAAAATGCAACAGTAAAATGTTTATCCTTTTGTGTATAACAACAGGCATCAATCCAAAGTGGTTTTAGGTTCCTGCTCACAGATAAAAAACCACTGTAATCTCATTTTAATTAAATTAAAGAAAGGAATAATTTTGAAAAATCTTTTTGCAATAGGTATATATTTTTAACTCATAATTTGGCAAAAACTCCTTATTTTTAGGAGTGAAGAAAAAAAAGTGAAAAAGGAGAAAATACATGCAGATGCATTTGCGAGCCAAATTTACTGAGGGAGGCAAATTAAAACCTGCCTCAAGAGGTTCTTCTCATTCCTTTTTTTCCAAGCTTTCTTCACTTCAGCTGCTCCCAAGCTGTGGTTGGTGCAGAAATATTAAAAAGGAAAATTAAGTTTGTTTTCAGTTAAAAGATTATTCATAAGTAATATAGTAATTTGAAATAAACCAATCTGGTTTTGTTTCAAAAAAATTTTAAGACTGCTTCTTATAAGGCAGAGTATGGACAGTTTAGCCACCAACTGTGTGATTTTGTGTGTGTGCAAATACCCTCCAAAAGATCCAGCTCAAACCAAGAGACAGTCTAGTTTTTCTGACATTGCCAGCTGGAAAGAGAGAGGGAAAACACACCTTCCTTTCCTAATTCTCTCCCTTGTATTAGCTTCTCTTTCATTTTCATTAACCTACTTCAAGGCATCCACTTTGTAAGTAAGAAGCCAGGAATCTCTTACATGACTTTGTCCAGGGTGTCAGCATTTGAGTATGAACTTGTAAAAGAAGTTGCAGGTGCCAGCAGTGGAATTTTTGAAACAGTGTAAAAGCTTTAGCCCTATGAAAATGCTCTGTAATAATAGAGCTTGAACACTAGTCACCCATTTAAAAAGTATAGAATTGTCAAATATATTTAGTAATCATGCTGGTTTGGTTTTGGTGCGGTTTGGTAGTGGAGGTGGGGCCCCTGTAAGAAGTTATTGAAGGCTCCCTGGGCTCCAAAAACTGCAGCCACGCTTCTGGCCCAAGGCCCAGCCATCAGAGACAGTGGACGCACCACTGCAATTGACATGGGAAAGAAGTGGAAACCTGAGAGTAAATGAGTGGGGGAGGTGGAGAGCAGAGGTGAGAGCAAGGAGAGCAGAGGTGGAGAGCAGAGGTGGAGAGCAGGAGTGAGAGCAGTGCTGGAGCAGAGTTAGAAAGCAGGGGGAGGAGGTGCCCGAGCAGATGTTCCCCTGCAGCCTGTGGTGAGATGGTAGGCTGCCCCCTGCAACCCATGGAGGAGCACGGTGGAGCAGATATGGACCTGCAGCCCATGGAGGACCCTGCGCTAGGGGAGGTGACTGTTCCCAAAGTGGCTGTGACTCTGTGGGAAGCCTGCACTGGAGGAGTCTGCTCCTGAGGGACTAAACCTCCTTGGAGGGAACTCATGTTGGAGAGATTTGTGAAGAACTCTCTCCCTTGGGAAGAACCCCATGGGGAAGCAGGGAAAGGCTTGTGAGGAGTCCTTCTCCCTGAGGTGAAAGAAGAAGCAGGAAGCAACATGTGATGCACTGACTCTAAACCCTGTCCCCCTGTGCCTCAGGGACGTGGGGGAGTGGTACAGAAATCAGAAATAAAGTAATTTGGGCCTGGGAAGAAAGGAGGAGTGGGGTGAGGTGTTTTAGCTCTGGTTTTTGTTTTGTCTTTTTCCTGTTTGCATCTGATTAGTGATAAATTTGATATTTTCCCCAAGTTGATGCTGTTTTGCCTGTGACCATAATTGGTGAGTGAACCCGCCTTGTCTTTGTCTCAACCACGACCTTTTAGTTGTTTTTTGTCCTCCCCATCCCATGGATGGGGGCAGGCATGGTGGTGAGTGAGCAGTCCCGTGCTCCTTTGTTGTAAGTTAGGCCCAAACCACAATGGTAATGAATCATTTGCTCCTGTTGTGAGGTTCCTGCCCAGTTACAATGCATTTATACAACACCATGTGTTGGTCTTGATTTACATATATTCAGATCAAATTGTTGAGGGTTTATTCTGATGTGGAAGTTCTGGCAGTGTTGGTGATATTTATCAACCGTTTTAGTAGTGGAGGAAACCCACTCCAAGGGTCACAATCCAAGAAGGCATGGACTTAGTGGAAGAAAAGTGGAGCAGTAATGCACTGTTTCTCCAGCCTGCCAACTGCAATGCAAATCTAGTAGGTGCTGCAAAATCAAAAGTTTTGCTGTAAATTCCATGATTCCTTTAGCATTCTGTGGCAAATACATTGTGTACTTTTGATTTATATAATGCTGACCTTCTGGGGATTGAAACTAGATAATCTTTAATGTCCCTCCAAACCTAATCCTTCTGTGATCTTCATTTGTTATATGAAGGTTAATTGTAAGCATAGAGGAACACTTAGAGTTGATAGGCTTTGTGGGAGGACGAGCACACAAAAGCTGGCAAGAATATTCTGGACAGTTATGTGAGAAACCAGATCTGTCAGCATTCTGGAAGATAACCGTAGAAAAGTCAACCACTTTAAGAATTACAAGTATTTGCTTGTGTTGACCGCTATTCCAATTCGTAATACATTCTCTCTAGGGCATCCCAGTTCTACCCCATCTTTGTGCTCTGGATTTCTGTCTCACCTGTATGCTCCCTTAGACCGAAACAAACAGCAGCATGTGAAAGGGAGGTGAGGGATTTCTAATACATCTCTGATAAGAAGAGGAAAAAGAGCAATTAAAGGGTTAATGTCAGTGATAGGTGAAGGTAACATGCAGAAGAAAAGGAACATGAAGATCATTTGTTTTATTGCTTCCCTCAAAATTACTATTTTGGTCTCAGAAATCTGATTTCAGACAGAAGTGATGAACAAATTGCTTTATACTAGACAACAGCACTGTAACAGTGCGCTGTGAATTAAGGCAATTTAATTTCATTAATTAAGCTATGTGTGTTCAGATTCAGAAGTGCACGTCTTCTGACATCTGTTTATATCTTCCTTTACAATTTTTGTTGTGATTCCTTATTTTTCCCTTATCACAAATTGTTTTAACATAGCTAACTTTTTTCTGTATTATTCCTAACATCTTGTTCTGCTTGTGAAGTCACCCGTGCCCTGTGCTGACCACGTGCTGAGTGACTGCTGCTGGCAATGTAGTCACAAGGTATAGAGACAGCTCAGTGCTTGGCAGGAACAAAGAAGTCTGCTGAAGGAACTTGCTTCCCAGCATGAAGAAATTATTTTAAGATTATTTTGATCTTGCATGAGACTTGTGAAATACTTAAGTCATGTCAGGTTCTGAAATTATTATAATTGGCTCCTGACTTTTGATATTTTTATTTTTGGGACAGCATTGCTCCATGCAAAAGATAGCTGAACAATTCCATGTTTAAATGGATACACTCCAAGCATACAATTTTCTCACTCCCTTCCTTCTTGCTGGAATCTGCAATGGATAGATTTACTGCAGATTTCAAACCTGTCAACACCCAAAAGTGTGACACCAGCTCTCAATTCATGTGAAAGAGCTAAGCTGAGGGACATGATAATATGTAGCAGGGGAAGAAGGCAGAAGTTCTGCAGAATACATTTTGTGCAGTACAGAAAACTTTCCTGTAAACTCCATTTTGAAGTTGAGCAACTTCGTTAATCAGCCTGCAGTTACCAGGGAGTTAGAAAGCAGCAGGGCAGGAGTTCACGACTCTCCTTTGTGCTAGAATATTAAGAGCGATCTGTCTGTGCTTACACTGCGGAGAGTTTTACGAGCTGCCTAAATCAGAAAACTGAAAGCTGTTCCCCATACGTGTAACGCCCAGCCGCCAGCTCAGGAAGTCCGTGTTTTGAAAGTCCGTGTCGTTGCAGAGGAACCTCGCCCAGCAGCCCGGCTAGATCCGGAGAGCTGCAGCCGCACGGGAGCGCGCAGCCGTGCCGGGCAGGGCCCGCAGCCATGGCGCGGCTCCGCGCTGCTCCCGCCGCGCTGCTCGGCCCCCTCGCCCTGCTGGCCGCCGTCTCCCTGGCTGTGGACCATGTACCGATGCTGCTTTGGTCAACTCAGAGGTAAGAAATCTAATGAAAGAGATCTCAGCTTATGCTGTTGCTCCGTGGGTGCGCAGAATGGCTAGTGTGTCATCAGTTGTGGTAAAATAGCCTCTGGGCAATAAAATTACCCAATAAATACGTTTGTCTCTCAGCAACTGAACGACTTAACACATGAATTTACCCTGTTTTTTTAAATTTATATTTATATCTAATTTAGCATTTTGGTGTTCCGAGCTGGGCAGTAAGAAGTAAACAAAACCCATAGATAGGCTTTGTTCACTCTAAGGCAACCCTGAACTCCACTGTTAGAAATGTTGTGACTTAAAGGCCCAACGTATGGCAGTCTCACAGAAAGGAGCTGATCAGAAACTGTGTGGGCAGCCGTAATCCTTGCATTTCCTAACTCCTGAATCCTGATTTGCCACTTTAGTGTTCTTTTTAAGACAAGTTTTTAATAGGATGGCCTGCTGTAGGTGTAGACATAAGTTGTCAGAAACAAGTGCAGCAGAGTCTTGACAGATCCAGGGACATGTGAAATTCAGGGGTTTGCATGTACTTATGAAATCAGACTGAGCCTGTCTTGAAAGAGCAGGACATAGACGTTCTTTTTCTCATCAGGAATTTTATGCATGCAGACTTTAAGGACTGTATATAATTACTTAGGATTTCCAGAAGTACAACAGCTTGGGCAGCACAATAGCTTCAGGTGTGGTACTGGATAAGTAAAGTTGTCAGGACTATGCACCACCTATTCACAAGGCTCTCTCTGCAGGGCATACACATTGTTTTTTGCTAGGAAGTACTGCCCCAAAGTACAGACATTTGTAAGAAAAGGCTCCTGAGGGGCTTATGGGATCACAGGACTGATTGGAAGGGCTAAAGGAAAAGTCCTGTTCTGACAAGAACCTGGTTTATCTAAACTATAACCTCATGGAGAGTTCATCTCAGACCCTCTGCAACCACAAATCTATTACACCTAGTTCAACAGACCTGATCTCAGTTGGGTGTTTATTCATTTCTCTAATGCAAATAATCCGTAACACCAACAGTATTTAGAGTGTGTCACAATCCAGCAGAGTCACTTCATAACCATAAAGTGCTTTCCTGTGCCATGAATGGCCTTAGTGCACAAGTTAACCCTCACTTTTGCTGTAAAGATGAACAGAAGGGGCTGCAGTGATGGGGATTCCTGTTGGGTCCTTTTGCTGGTATGACCATGCTGAGTGTGTCTGGTTTTCTGTATGACCTCCTTTGGTTACCAACTCTTGTCAGTTCAGAATGCACGGGGTTTGATTCTTTTGTATGTTTATTGCTTGGTTAACTTCCAAAGTGATACTTGTGATTTATTCTTTTGTAAAATGGGAAAGGAACCAAACCCATGGCTTCTTGAGAGGTAAGTTAGTTGTACTGGATTCACTCTTACCTTTCATGAGGTTTTGAGCCATTCTTCAACACACTTGAGGCACTGTGAATTATCTAGCTGTCACTAGAAACAGAATGAGAATAAATTCTGCTCTCATTTATCCTAGTATAAGTCTTCTGTCTTTAGGCAAGTTTATTAAGATTTGAGTCGGAGAGATAAATCTTGTTAATGTTTTCTTTTTCTTTTTTTTTCAGTTGCTTCTTAATGTGGTAATTTTAAGACAGCAATAGGAGGATTCAGAATTTTTATGAACATCAGGAGTTAGATTTAGATTGATTCTGTTGTTCAGGAGATCTTTCTCCTCCTATAGTTCCATACCGACAAGCGTGCTACATTTCTGTTTTTTCATATGTGATGCTGTAATGATGAGGGCCATGGAAAACAAATGTGTAGGAGGTGTTGATTGTGTTTCTTTCATATGTATTCTGGACATTGCATCCTTTTCCCAGTAGTAATTAACACCAGCTTTGACATATGACTGCTCATCTCTTAAGCATTTTCAGAAATTGAACCTCTGGTCCCTCGGGAGCCATAAAGTAGAGAAATCTGAAAAGTTTGATAAAGTTTGATTAAGTATTTTTGACTTTTTTTTTCCCTGACAGAAATAAATGGATGTTTCAACATCAAGACTTTTTAATATTCAAAATACTTAATTTGTTCACCTTTATACAACACGGGCACGTGTATGACTACTAAACCTTTGTATTTTAAAATAAATGTTGGAAAGAGTTGTTCTTAGGGTAAAAGCAATCCTAAGGGTCTAAGCAAAGATCAGTGGTTCATTTGCCCTACTTCCTAGTTTATATAAACAACACACCCGTTGTCAGTACAAGCAAAATATTATCAGTTAATCCAGAGTGGTCATAACAGCAAACTTTCCACCAACGGCAATTAGAAACTTGCTCTACTGCAGATTATTCAGGTTTATGCAAATCTAGAGCAAGAAAATCAGGATAGTGAATGGCTTAAACCAGTTTAATGTTTGCAGGAATAGAACATTTTCTGGAAGAAGTGTTCCGCCAACCATGACCTTTACATTTTTGAAAGGGGAAGTTCTTGTGAGGCAGAGATCAGTCATGTTCAAAGTCAGCAAAGCAAGGGGAAAGGAGATTTCTGTTATTTTGTAAAATAGGGAAATGGTAACAGTAACTTTTTACTAACCCTTTACTCCATGGGTTACATATTGGTGCTTTGCAGGGTTTGCAGTGTGTGACCTACAGGTTTATGAAGTCTGGAAAATATGAGTAAGAGTTTTAGGAAGGGTAACTAAAGAAGTACAGGAATTATCAATGGATTTCTATTCATTTTGTGAAAACTTGTACCACCCATTTTAACCTTCAGTGATTCATTGGTCATTAGAAGCTGAGATTCACCAATCTATTCCATCACCCTCTCCCAGCTTATCTGTTAGGATATGGTATCACAGAATCATAGAATGGTTTGGGTTGGAAAGGACCTTAAAGATCATGTAGATTCAACTCCCGTGCATGGGGTTGAATACACCTCCCACTAGATAGGGTTGCTCAGAGCCCCATCTCACTGGCCCTTGAACACTTCCAGGGATCAGGCTTCCACAGCTTCTGTGGGCAACTTGTTCCAGTGTCTCACCACTCCTTAGAGTGAAAAATTTCCTCCTAATGTCCAATCGAAATCTACGTTTTTCTTGTTTTACTCCATTACTCCTTGTCCTCTCGCTAGAAGCCCTTGTAAAATGTTCCTCCCGAGCTTTCCTGTAGGCCCCCTTCAGGCACTGGAAGGCCACTATGAGGTCTCCCCAGAGCCTGCTCTTCTCCAGGCTGAACAACTCTCTCAGCCTTCATAGGAGAGGTGCTTCAGCCCTCTGATAACCTTCATGGCCCTCATCTGGACTCACTCCAGGAGCTCCAAGTCCTCCTTATGCTGGGGGCTCCAGAACTGAACACAGCACTCCAGGTGAGGTCTCATGAGAGCAGAGTAGAGGGGGAGAATCACCTCCATTGACCTGCTGACCACACTTATTTTGATGCAGCCCAGAGCCCAGGACACAGTTGGCTTTCTTAGCTGCAAGCACACATGCCTGTCCGTGTAGAGCTCGTCCACCATCACTCCCAAGTCCTTTTCTGGGCTGTTTTCATTCCATTCGGCACCCAGCCTGTATTTGTGCTTGAGATTGCCACAACCCAGGTGCAGAACCATGCATTTGGCCTTGTTGAACTTCATGAGGTTGGCATGGGCCCACCTCTCAAGCCTGTCAAGGTTCCTCTGAATGGCATCCCTTCCCTCCAGTGTGTTGACCTCACCACACAGTTTAGTGCCATCAGCAAACTTGCTGAGGGTGCACTCAATTCCACTGTCTATGTCTCTGACAAAGATGTTAAATAGCATCAGTCCCAGTACTGACCCTTGGAGAACACCACACGTCACTGGTCTCCATCTGGACATCCAGCCGCTGATCACCACTCTTTTGAGTGCAACCATCCAGCCAGTTCCTTACCCAATGAATGGTCAATCCATCAAATCCATGTAATTCCAGTCTGGATACTAGGATGTCTTTCAGGACAGTGTCGAAGGCTTTGCACAGGTCCAGGTAGATGATGGTTGCTCTTCCTTTGTCCACCGATGCCGTGACTGCATTGTAGAAGGCCACCAAATTAGGCAGGATTTGCCCTTGGTGAAGCTGTGTTGTCTCTCACCGATCACCCCTTTCTTTGCCTTAGCAGAGCCTTCAGGAGGATCTGCTCCATTATCTTTCTGGACACAGAGGTGAGACTGACTGGCCTGTAGTTCCCCAGGTCTTCCTTTTTTTTCCTTCTTGAAAATGGGAGCTATGTTTCCCCTTTTCCAGTCAGTGGGAACTTCTCCAGAATGCCGAGACTTTTCGAGAGGAAAGAGGCTTTGTGCCTTCGTTGGCCAGTTCCTTCAGGTCCTGTGGATGATGCTCACAGATCCATCACAACAGCTACAACTTTGCATCTTGCTTGGTCAGTGAAGCTGAGAGTGAAGTGTACAAGTTCAAAGTAAAAAAAAACAAAGAAAGAACAAATCTCAGTATTTCACCTTATGCTTAAAGGGTATGCAGGTGTCTGTATAGATCTAATAGAAATCTTTCCTTTAGCATTACTTAAACTTGCACAGCTGCAAATTGATACCAGTAAGTTACCTGTCTGCAGAACTCAGTTATAATTTGACAAGGTTTTTTTTTGTGTGTTAGACAATTCAAAGAGATGTCTGCCCAAGAGAGGGACCCTAAAGAATTGCCAGGGAAATGCACCACTGAAAGCAGGACAAAGTATTTCAGAAGACTGTCAAAATACTGGGAAAAAACCCCCCATAACATCCAGCTGCCCCTATTTTGAAACACTTCAAACAAATACCGAACTGCTGAAGCACACCTCGTAAATTATCTGCTACAGCTATGACAGTTACATTTTAAACAAGTCAATTTCTAATTTATAGGATTTTAACTTTTAAAAAGTTTTAATTAGGATAGCAAATCAGTGAGGGAAGAGATCCACCACATGGTTTTACTTTTTGTTCAGAGTCTGGAAAGACCCTCCTGCCAAGTCATGAGGTTCAGACTGGACCCCCTTGCTTTCTAAACTCCTCAGAGAGGAATCTGGGTGAAGCTGGATCCAGTCTTAGCCCCCAACTGTACAGGTGAGCTCAGACCCTCGGTTCTGCCAGAGTTGTCCAACATTTAAATACCTAGCAGCAAGAAAACCCAGTATGAACTTTAATTGCCAACACTTTTGAAAAGGCAAAAAACCCCAAAACATCACATCCTCAGTGCTGTAATACATAAGGCTACCAAAAACTATTGGCCCATTTGTTAATGCTTTTGGGGAGGAACACGTGTTTATGTCTCAGCTGCTACAGCTGAGAAACTAAAGACCAGCAACACCATCGATATGAAATAGTTGAAGGATGGTACATATTGCTCTTTAGAACTAGCCAGTGTTTGTAAATCCGTATCTCAGAACAGCTATATTAGAAGAATGTAACATTTTAAAGTCTCTCTTCTATGCATTATTATTGTACTAGAATAATGCTACTAAAGATAATGTTAGATGTCACATACAGATGAAACCTGCAACTGACACACAAATGCATTGAGCAAAGGATAAAGGCAGTGTAATACAAATCCTTGCAGGGGCATTAGTAAACCAAAAAGTATTTTCTACCAAACAGCAGTCTTTCTCTGTTGAACTCAGGAAAAAGAAGAAGTGGGGTTAACGGAATAGACCTGCTTTTCACAGACTCGTACTAATTTATCAGTGGACATATCCAAAAAACTTTGGCCTGGAAAAACAAACCTTTATCTTAAATTAGCCTTTAAAATAATAAATGCTTGTAGAGATGTAGTAGAGATGAAAAGGTTCCTCTTGCATATGTTACACAGAACATACTTAGAGATTTTGACGCAATGTTCAAAAGAAATTCTTTTCCTCTATGTGTTAGGGAGCCCAAGGAAATAAAGCTTTGCTCCCTCGTGTGTCTGTTTTAGGAATGATTTTTGCCTACAGTCACTGAAAACATATTACTACCTTCATTACTGCTCTGCTTATATTGGGAAATTAATAGTTTTTGTGGCAAAACCAGATTATAAGTTACTTTGAGAAGGCATTCGTACCGAATAGTATATTTGCAGTATTTCTTAAAACTGCAAGGATTTTGGAGAAAAAAGTGCTGAAAGGAGGTGGAACATAAAAAGGATACAGTGGAAACAGAAAGTTGGTTTAGCTGTAATTTTATTGGACTTCTGTGGAGATACTGTGTGCTAGCATGCTTGAGTGGCATTTTGATTTTTTTTCCTATAATCATGAGTTTTCATTCTACTGCTGCTCCTAATAATGGCAATGTGAACTTTGTGTGAAAAAAATGGAATTTCAAGGTCAGTTACAAATTTTTTTTATTAGCTTGCTTACTTCTGCTGTGCAGGAGAAAATGTTATTTCTTATCTGGTAATCACAAGGGGTCTGAAAGAGAAAATGATGAGAAAAAACTGGTAGGAAAGAGTTTAGAAGCCAGCTACAAAGCAAGAAGGTAAGCTCACAAGTTAGAGTGATAGAAGTCCTGTTATCATCTGCCCTTCTGGGAGGTCCAGATACAGGAAGTCTTGAAATCTGCTTCCGTCAAAAGTGCTTGAATCCCAGTTCTGCCTACAAAAAGGTCAGAGAAGTATCTGTATGCTTAAACTTGTCATGCCACAGCAGTTAGGGACAAGAAAGAGGCAGAATACTGAGCTAAGCTTTCTTTCCTTTCTCTCTCTAGTGCTTTTTCTGGCTCTTGGAGGAAAGAGGGTCCAATGGAGTTTTACTCTTCCTCCTTTTTAGCCAGCAGGAAAGCACATTAGCAGAGCTGCTCATCATTATGAGCCCCCACAGCTGAGGACCTCGGGGTAGTTCCATGGTGAGGAGGTTAAGCCTGATGTTCTTTGCATGTAGGTGACTGCACAGGGCTGTGCATCTTTGGACATAAAATTTTGTGTCAGCAATCAATAGTAGCAATCAATATGTGTGTTGGCCTACAGCCTGTTTCCTTTTATGCCGTTCCTTACTGATCTCTTGCTGCCTGCTTGAGGTGAAGCGCTTAAAGGGGTGGAAAAGTTCATTGTATTCAGTAAAGGATTCCTTCGGCTTATCCACGATACCAGTGGCAGTCATGTATCTCCATTTCACTCTGCAATTCACCATAAACCAGCAAGTAGAACTTGCTAACAATCCCTATCTGAACTGTGGTGAGAATATTGTTGCATCCAGCTGACAGCAGCGAGGGTGTAGCCTTGCCTACTGCCATGTATAGTGCAAACAATTTAAAAGAAGCAAAATGACTGTGTGTATAACATGGTGAATATAAGTAGTAGGCAAATGCTGCATTAGAATGGAATTAGTAACTAACCAATGTAATTTATTTTTCTAACGATGATGCTGGAGTTACTAAAGTTGACTGCATGGGAGTCAAGAAGTCTCACAAAAGGTGCTTTTCAAGGTTAGACAGCTATCAAGAGCTGCTTCAAGGATTAGGGAACACCTTAGAAGCAAGTATGTTTTAAAACAAGAAAATTAAACTTCACAGGTTTTGAGTTCACAGTGAAAGCCTTTGCCATTGTGCTGCTGCAAACAACTTAGTTTTGTTTCCTGTGCTGTTACCTGGTATCATAGAATCATAGAATCATAGAATGGTGTGGATTGGAAGGAACCTTAAACATCATCTAATTCCAATGCCCCTGCATGGACAGGGACACCTCTCACTAGACCAGGTTGCTCCCTCCCAGTCCCATCTAACCTGCCCTTGACTGCTTCAGGGATAGAGCTTTCACAAGTTCCCTGGTCAACCTGTTCCAGTGTCTCACCACTCTCATAGTAAAGAATTTCCTCCTAATGTCTAACCTTAATCTTCCCTTTTCAAGTTTTAATTCGTTACCCTGTGTCCTCTTGCTACAAGCCCTAGTAAATGGTCCCTCCCCAGCTTTCCTGTAGGCCCCCCTCAGATACTGGAAGGCCACTATGAGGGCCAAGATTGTATTTAAATATTTGAGATCATGAGCTTTGACTTTTCTGAAAAGTTGAGGCTTGTCTGTTACAGTTCTATGTTGTTTGGCTTCATAAATATAAATCAATACGGGTTTCCAAGCACAAGTTAACAAAGAAGTGAAGATGCTGAGCAAAACCAAGAAACTATCAAATAATAATTTCTACCAACCAGAAAAAAAATTCTTTCAGGCACAGCAGGGTTTACTTCTAAAGCTTCAAAAGTGACAGACAGAAGATCTGCTAGAATTTAATTTCAATATCCGCAGCAGGTTGTCATGAAAGAGTCTTCCACATGTACCGTTTGCTCCAACATGCTCCCAAATCCCAAAGTCTAAAGGGAGCCAGGTATCTAGCACTGCAGGACTGCAGTGTTTTTATCTCTGCTGTGGGTGCAGTTGGAGGCTTTCGATTTCTCTCTCAGCAATTTTCATTGGAATTACTGGGAAGCCTTGAATTAAAGTATAGATTTTCCTTATCTGAGAAAAAATACCACATTGAAACTCCCCTGAGTATTAATTACCAGTGTTCTGCCTTCACCTTAAGAGACTGCAAAGAGGGTTTTTATTCATAAAAGCTTGCTGTGTGAGGGTCATTTTCAAATTGCTTTTGGGTTAGAAAACTTAATAAGCATCTCAACGTCACCATACTGCATCATATAATAGCTGATGCTACGGCACACAGCAATTTTCTCTATTCTATCCTTCCTTAATTAGAACCGTTTAGAGGGTCTGGAATACCTGATTGCTCCGGCCTTAGCATCTCATATGTGTTTGGGGAAGATGGGAGATTAAGCTTCAAGCTCTGGGTTTTCTACAGAATGACAGTGTTACCTTAGGCAAGACATCTAGGGCCAAAATTTCCATAATAAATTTTATCCCTACAGACCCATATTGCATACTGTTCAAATCCCAGTGAGGTGTTGAAAGAATAGCGCCCATAAATGTTTTTTATAGTAGTAAAACTAAGTAGATGAGTAATTTCTCTGTCCAATCCTTATAATGTCAAGTTGGAAAATAATTGTAATCTGGAGTGTCTTGAGCTGTTCGGCTCAGAAGAATTCCTGCTTCTGGGAAGGTGGATTTTCTGATCTGCTTCTGCTGAGTGGTTCCCTCATCATGAAGACGTTAGGAGTAAATATACTGTTTACAATAACACTGAAAAGCCACTTTTATTTAACCAAAGATTAAGTATGAAATATGAGAAATATTGGTTTATGACAATTTGTGGTCTAACCTGAGTTCACTTGCCACCAAGATGTCTGATGGCACTGGAAAATGTTTTGGGAGCTGGGAAATTCCCATTTGGGAATTCTCTTGGAGCATTTTCAACACATTGATCTTCATTCCACTTAGCTAATTTTTTGAAAGATTAAACTGTACTGTTGTACACAAACAGTAGAGAGAGACAATTGTCTTGATTGGACCAATTTCATTCCTGCTGTAACAAGAGTTAATGTGATACAGACAGAAATGGGCAAGTTCTTTTCCTCTTGATTAGAATTAAAATAAACTGAACTGTAAACCTGATCTTGAGCCAAAGATAATTATCTCATTACCCGCTGCTGCATACTTCAAAGAAGACAGGTGTCATCATTGGCAAAAAAATTTACAGGTTTGGGTTTTTTTGTCTTTGTAGATCACAGTGGAATCCAGACACTGCTTTGCATGAAGGTCACATTGTCTCGGCACAAGAGCTGACTGTGCTCTTAAAACCTTTTTTTGACCAGAATTCCAGAAACCTCATCTTATTCCTGCAAGATACAGTATGTAACATTAATTCCTTTTCTCTCACCAATGCCAAGTGCAAGTCTGTACCTAAATGAGATGCCATGGCTCTTTCTCACCAATCTACTCTCTCTCTTTTTCAGCTTAGCATAGATGATTTCACATACCTCAGTGAATCCTACGGTAACAAGAATCCATTTCAGAATATTCAGGCAAGCATTTATCTCTTTTATTTCTTTATATGCAGTATTTAAAATTTAAAAAGATGTAAGAAAGATGCAAACTAACAATAATTGGGACTGAATTGCAGTAGTTTTCCTATGTAAATTATTTATTGAGATTATTTCACTTTAAGCAGATGGGTTAAATGCAGTAGTGTTTTGTAGCTATTTTATTTCTGAAGATCAAGTTTTCAGAATTCATTGTAACTGACAATATTGTTCCTAAACATGCTGCAATTTTGTATTGTTAAAACAATAAAACAAAAAAAGCTTCCAAATGGATACCCTGACATTCTGATTTGAAGGTATAGGAAGAAAGGAAGTTACAGGAATCAATTATTTATTCCTAATTTTCAGAATTTAACATCTGTTTTATTTTCATAGAAATTGAAGCTCTCCTAATTCATGCAGGGAGCTAACTGCTTCCTATTTGAGTGAATTAAATATATAACTAGATTCTGGATTGCTTTAATCTTAATGAAAAAAAAAAATTGACTCAGGCATGGAATCTAAGATGGAGTCCTGAGCTGCTCAGCAACTTCAACTTCACATTCAGGAGGTTTACAGATTTTGTGCACTTCACTTTTGGTTATACTTAGCAACAATTTATTGAACTGAAATGAGACAAAGGAAATGTTGACACATGGAAGTCATAAAGCTTTTCCTGTGGGCAGAGCAGGGTGAACAGAGCTATTAGTAATGTAACTGGTATCAGAACACACAAGGAAGTGTAAAATCCCAAGCACCACACAGCAAGCCGTATGTCTAATTAAATATGTACATATTCGTATAATACCTGTCTCTACATCTGTATCGTCTAAGAACCTCACATCTTTTTGTCACTGGTACTGGTTCTTAATCTCTTTTCCATATAATAGCATTTTAACAATGACTCTGGAACAAAAACAACTATTCTGAGAATGTGCCTAGGGCTTCTGATGAACGAATGGGAGAAATAATCTGTAGTGTAAGGATCAGGGGTTGCACCCACAGGCAGGTGTACTGGTACTTCTCTGGTATGCCTTATCTTCTCTGGGTTTAAAATTTATGCAAAGCTGAGTCTGGTGCAAATTTTGTTGCTGTCTGCAAAGCTGGTTTGACTTTAGAAGCTCTGTGAAATGATGGTCTTACAGCCCTGGATGTTTAAGAGGGATATTAAAGCATCTCAGACTTCTTTTGACTGGTTAACAGGCCACCATCAGCACTGTAGATAGGACTTGTAACCAAAGGCTAGAGATTAATCTAAACTGATGTGTTTATGAATTGGGTGGTGTACTGAGTGGATTGGGGGCCTACCAAGGGTAGTGAGGAGGTCCTCAGCTAAGCAACAGATCACTCTTAAGTCAATCTTTGGCCTGTATCTGACTGAGCAAAGATTCAAACCCGGGTTTTCAGCAAGCTGAATAAGTGTCAGTAACTGTTTGCTTTCTGACCTTGCTTCTGTTCCCTTTCTGTCTTGGAACTGAGAAATTTTTCTTATAACAGCTTCTTTAAAACTTCCTAGATTTTTCCTGCTGGACTTGGCAACCTTATTGTTTTTTCTAGTATAGTTTTGTGCAGGTTAGTTCCAGTAACTCAAGTGAAAGAAAATGAGATGGCTAAATAGTTGTTTTTCACTTATATGTGCATATAGATAACTTTGTTAATATCTATTGCATTTACTTGTAGCTTTTAGGGCCAGGAACAATCTTTATAATTATTCAGTTCATCCTGTATGTAGTAGAGGCTACAAAAATTTGCCCAGTTGCTATTGCATCAGTTGTACTCCACTTGAACTAGTTTGGAAAAAAAATTAATTGTTAATCATGCTATGAAAGACTCTGTCATAATAATCAGAGAACACAGCACAAAGTGAAGGTCAGGTCTGAATTTTTTCACTGGGGAAATTAGGATCTTTGATGTTGCATAATCATATATTTTCATACCTTCACACTCTGTATTATAAAAGTGATTCACTAAGCTATAATCAATATTGCATGTCACTCAAGTGTCTCCTTTTGAGCTTCAGAAATGCAAATATACTCAAAAACCTAAACTGGAGATACCATTTAGAATGTCTATGTGCATGCAGCAACGTGTATTACAAGAAGGAAGTGTTATTTGTAAAAGAGTTATAGGCTTGTAAAACACAGCTTTATCATAGTGCAGCTTCTTGGCTTCAGGATGGCTAAAAATGTGGACAGAGTTGTCCCACACCTATCTTCAAAAAAACCTCAACAGAGCTACATGTAATCCAAGAGTGAAGTTCCTTGTAATACTTCACTCCAGAGAGGTGCTTCAGGGGACACTGAAGAAGGTAAATGTACTCATAATCAGAGTAAACTGCCTGTAGATAGGATGTAGATTCTGGCATTTAACTGCTATCAGTCCAACAACTCAATAGAAGATCTTCTTCCCTTTCCCTTCCCCTTTCCCTTTCCCTTTTGTAGTTACTGTGTGTTTGTACCTCTTTGTTTAGTCCTTTAGCAGAATGTAAAATCAGATGCTTCCCAGTTGTCCTCTTTAATCTCCCATCTCTTTTGGAGTTGTTGTGTTTTGAACATGGATGGTAGTTGCAATCCTAAAATGCGTTAAGTGACACAGGGGTATTGTAAAGACAAGTATGCAGTGGTCAAATGCCAAGGACAGGCAAGAAGCATGGAATCAGAATGGCTGTTTGAGGATAATGAGTAGATATCCAGCTGTGTCTGCTCTTCAGATGGAAAACAGTTGAATACCAGTCAGTGGCTGGAAGCTGAGACAGATGGCAGTACAGGATTGGTTGGAAGCAGAGGCACAATTCAGATATTAGTCAGTAATGATGCATTTTATATCTTATTCTACGGTATATGAGTAATCTGCTTAATAGATATCCTTGGAAGGAGTGGCTGCTGCCATTCTGGCTGCTGGAGTTGGGAATGGGCAGGGAATTAAAATATTAAAAATAAAATAATTGATTACTGCTCAGAATATTAGCTCTAAATTCATATATGCAAACAAACCAAAATAAAGTGTATCATCCTTTCCTTCAACACCTGTGAACCAGATCAGTGTTTTCTGCTTTGTTTTAATTTCTACAGTTATATTTCTATCAGTCTAACAAATCAGAAAATACTGCATAATTCTCCTGACTGAGCATCTGTAGAAATGTGAAAATAACTAGCCCTTGCACAGGAAGGAGAACATGTGAGCAGTTAGAAAGAATCAGAGGAGGTCAGAAAAGTGGTAGGTAGTCGCAGAACAGTGAAAAGGAAAAGGAGTAGGAGGAGAAAACTGTTAGCAACACTACAAAGCTTGTATCAGTTAGAGGGGGAAAGAGAGCCTGTAACAACTTGAATAACTAGATACTGGATCAAGTGACAGACTCAGTCTAGATTTAAATGTAGAAAAAGGGAAAGCAAAGTTAAGAAGTTGCAAAGTAGGACTCAATGAAAAAAAAATCTTTAAATATTCACATAAAATTTAGGGTACAGTAATTTTTATCATTCTCAAGTCTCTATCTTGTTTTCCCTGAATATCTCAGGTTAATTTTATTATGAAGAAGAACCTTTGGAAAATAAGTTTTTTAACTACACAGGTTTCAAATTCATAGAAAATGCTTTTAAATGCATTTCACCCAAGTGTTTTCATCAGAAACTCAGCTATAAGAATTACAAATAAACTAATACATACAGTGATGCTTGGTTATCTGAACTGGTTCAGCCAGAGCTTCATCATTTTTATTTTGAGTAGAAAGCCATAAAGTACATGACATGAAGCTTGGTTATGTGTATGTGGAGGCTTTGTAGATCCTGAAACATGTAGCTTTCTTTAATTAACAGTTACAAATCAGACACTTGTCTGTACTTTGTGCTGTACAACTAGGATATAAACAAAGGAAGGGTATTGTGCAAAGTATGACTCTGTACTGATTAGAGCAGCTGGAACTTGTGGTGCCTTCTCACTTCTGAGGGCATTTAGTTTGATGGTCATCTGATAAGCTTTGCTTCTGGCAGGATTCATAACCTGCCTCTCCAACATGTTTTTAGCTTTAGAACTTCTACATCATCTGTTTCTCCTCTTCCACCACACATGTAGAAAGGATGGTAAGAATCTGATGTCACTGAGTACCTTAAGCTTGCCCCAGGAAGGTGCAGGAAAAAGAGCAACACAAGTGTTCCTTCACTGCTGCTTTCCAGGAGCAGCCTGCAGCCAGCATCAGCTGGTGAGAACTCACATAATCTTTACCGTAGTGGTTCCTCACCTTGAATATTAAATTAAGGATACATAAAAAAAGGTTTGTGTTTAATTATTAAACAAGTAAATAAATTGTTCATAAATTTATTACAGGAAATTCTTCAGTCTTCTCCTTCATCATTAGTTTTACCAGCTGTTGACTGCATGGCTACCAAGTATCTTCTGAGATCACTTCAGGAATCAGGAGATTGGAAGTTAACAAATATAACTAATCTCGATGTGTCTCAGCTGCAAGTGAATACATCTAAACCAAACCTACTGGTGGTTCAGCTGCAACCACTTGTCAGGTAGGAGCTTGTCACAAACAAAAGTGACCCACATGTGTGCACAATTTTTAAAGCTTTTGAAAATGTCACTGTATGCAGGGAATTTAGAAACTGAAGTGGAAGCTTACAGGGTATTATTTTTCTTGTAAGGGTGAAGTAGGTGTTTTTAAAGTCCCCTGATGAGCTTACCAGATATAATAGGTGAATTATGTTGAGCAAGTAAGTCAGGCATTCCTATTTTGTCTTCCTCTTTGTATGAGAACAAAGGGACAACTAATAAAACTAAATGGCAACACACTGGTAGCAGAAAGGCTGAATTATTTTATGCAACACATGATTAACTCACATAATTAATTGCTAGAGGGCATTAAAAAAACTGGCAGGATAAATAAGCAGGCAACTAAACATACAGACAAGCCTGAAGTTAATATGAATAAAGAAGCTGATTTTCAACACTTTAGAAGGAAGAGGAGGGCTATAATTATTCATGTTTCCAGGCTTATGACAGCTGGTATCTGATCGAGTTAGAAAGAAACCATTCCTTAGGTGAAATATATGTTTAGAAAATACAAAGCATGGGTGTATCAAATCCCTCTGCTTAGCTTTTCCTGCTCTTCCTAGCCTGTTACTTGGGCATATGTACATGTCAGTATGCAGTGCATGTATCAGTGAGTCCTTAGGAAGTAAAATTAGAGCTAACATGTGGCCACCCAAAAAAAAAGATATGATACTCATTTTAAGGAGCTCGTGTACAAATGTTAGACATGGCTAACACCAAATGAAAAAAAGCTGCACAGAGGTTAGTAAAAATAATATCAGTATTCTGGCTTCTCTGTAGCAAAGGAAGTTTGAGGAATCAGCTGAAGATGAACTTTATTAACAGTTTTGCAGAAGGAAGGGGTCATAAGGAGGAGATGAGAAAATGATGGAGGGACTGATGCTGGTAGTAATCCTTTTACTAGTCAGTAACTGTAAATTTCTGGTTCATGTTGTTCTTGTCTGGAAAAGATTTTAATTGTTTTTCTCCCACTGTTTTTGTAGTGGTTTAAATGAGATTTCCACCCTGGAAGCAATTGCTGAAAATGGTAAGCAATATGCCCGAGATAAAACGTAACGTTTTGTCATTTAAGTCTGTGTTTTCACTTGAGCAGATTGTATTCTAATTCCTGGGGTTTACTATAATATAACTATTTAAAGGTTTTCTTTTCCCCCATCTATAGCACTCATAAGCTGTCAGTTACCATAATGCTGAAGTACCAAGTGATGCAAAATTCAGCAAAAGGAATATAGCTCTTTGACCTGAAATGTGAGGCACGGGCCTTTGCTCATGCTCTGAAATTCTTCCAGCTCAGAGCATGAACCCCACACTGTGCAGCCTGGGCCTTGGTTCTTACCTTGGTGGAGGTGTCAGGCTCCTCCAGCAGTTTGAAGGCTTTGGTCCCAAGTGAGGGTGTCCAAATGAATAGGAAGTGTTTTTCTAATCTTTGTAAAACAATACTGATGCCTTTCACAGACTTTGATTTTAGAGTAATTTCTTGGGTTTGCAGGTATTAAGGACTACTTAATAAAGCTGAATCTCTCATTACAACACTTTAATAAATCTTTTCTTGCCTAGCTTCTGATTGAAAAAGAAGTGTCATACACCAAGAGAGGCACTGAGAGGTATCTGGATTCTTGCAGATCATTGTAGTGGTAGTTTCAAAGACAATCAGACTGTAGTGCAGTGAGATGTGGTGTGAAGTAGTGTAGTGGATTGATAATTAAACAATATCCTTTTTGCCTATGACTGTTTCTGCCCAGAGCTGAGGGTGTAAAATCAGAAGCAGATTTGAAAATCGGGGAAATACTTTACTACTGAAATCAGTGGTGTGTCCTTTTCTCCATTTCTTCTCTACTCTAAATCACACCAGTGCAGTTTTATACTCAAATAAGCAGCTGGATTTCCATCTCTGAATTGCAGAGGAGTTTTTTAGTTTACTTTTCTTGTTCCCACACTGTATTAGATAGGAAAAGCCTTAGCTTGGTGTTGGTCTTGGCTAAACATTAACTTTTTTTTATCAGACCTTTCTTTAATCAGCTGTACAACTCAAGAAAAAGCTTCCTAATCCCTCTCTCAGGCCACATTGTTTTGGAACAGCAAAGTTAGTGGAGGACCTGTGGGATCATGGAGGAAGAGTCTATACAAGCTTTCCAGCTAGTGTCCACTAGATGTTATCAGGAAGAAGATGTGTGGATCAGGGAAGATGTGCCACTTTGTATGGCCAAGTGCTAAATCTGCACTTAGTATTCCCATGTCTGAGCTGTGCTGTAGAAAAGCAGGAGTGTGGGCTGAATCCTCACATTCTGGTTTATTTGCCAAAGCAGTCACTCATTGCCTTGCTGCATAAAACTGGAAATAATATCAACAGGAAATTTTAATTCAGGAGAAAGTTGCTGAACCACAGTTCCTTAAAATTATTCCACTGAAGGTCTGTGCAGCAGATGGGAGAGAGTCGGAGGAGAGTCATTCCAAAAGCAGTAGATAAGTATCCCGAACACAGTCTTCCAGGTCATGCAATCTGAGCTCCAGCATGTCTGGGTGTCTAGGTACTATTTGCAGCACTACCAGAGTCATTTGCCAAATATTGCTGTCAGCAGACTCTTCAAGGTCAGAACTGCTTGCAAGGTCATGAGTTATTGGTGTTTGTTACAGAGGGACTGCTGCTGGATCCTACCGGAGTAAGCGACATCAAATGCTATTTGTCACATACCTGCAATGTGATAAGAGGATTGTTAACCCATAAATATTGCTTGTATTTTTTTTTCAATATCAACAGTAAACTCATAGAAAAACACTGCAGACCTGTAGCAGACTTCCTAGATGTTCACAAAGCCTCATGTTTGTCACTGCAACTTCTTTCCTTTCCACTACAGTGGGCTTTTAAATCTGATGTAATAAAATGTCAGAGAAATCTCTCCTGCTGTTTTATTCAGTGCAGATAGGAAGCTCTGTAAGACAGAACAAATGGGCTCAGATTCTGCCCAAGGGAAATGTGCTGTTCTGAAATATCTAGAAGCCAGAGTAAGCAGAGTTTTTTAGCACATTATTAAAATGAGGCTCATTACAAAATCCAAACTGGAATTCAGAATCCAAATCTGTTCAAGTTTCAGGGGATTTTCTTTATGCTTCTTTTCAGTATTTCTTCTTTCTTTCTGTTTCATGAGGTAAGAGTTTGACATTATGACTCAGTTTTTACCAGTTTTCCTAAACAGTTCAGTGCTCAGGAGAAGGTTGCATTCTGCCCTGTCAGTCTCACCTGCTGGATCCAGCATACCTCAGAATCAATGGTAAAGCTGCCTGTGACTCCATCTGCATAAGATGAGACTCTTTACTTGCTATTGCATGCATTCTTTTCTACAGTCTGAGTCTCAGTGCATTTGTTACAGAATCATAGAATCATAAAATGCCAGGTTGGAAGGAGCCTCAAGGATCATCTGGTCCAAACTTTCTAGGTGATGCTATAGTTTATATGAGATGGCTCAGCACCCTGTCAAGCTGAGACTTAAAACTGTCCAATGGGGGGAATCTACCCCTTCCCTTGGGAGACTATTCCAATGTTTGACTGTCCTCATGGTGAAAACATGACCTCTTGGGTCCAATCAGAATCTCCCCAGGAGCAATTTGTGCCCATTACTCCTTGTCTTTTCCATGTGGCTCCTTATAAACAGGGAGTCTCCATCTTCTTTAAGTACTGGAACATGGTAATGAGGTCTCCCCAAAGCCTTCTTTTCTCAAGGCTTAACAAACCCATTTTTCTCAGCATCTCCTCATATGGCAGGTCCTCCAGTCCTCTGATCACCCTTGTGGCCCTTCTCTGGACCGTCTCCAGCCTATCCACATCCTTTTTGTAGAGCAGGGACCAAAACTGAATGCAATATTCCAGGTGTGGTCTGACAAGCACCAAGTAGAGCAGGATGATGACTTCTTTATCTCTGCTGGTGATGCCCTTGTTGATGCAGCCCAACATCCTGTTGGCTTTCTTTGCTGCTGCAGCAGCAGTTCACTCATGTTGAGCCTGATCCCACCAAGACCTCTAGGTCCCTTTCCACAGGGCTGCTCTCCAGTCAGGTGGATCGCAGTCTGAACTGCACTCTTGGGTTATGTGTTCCAAGGTGCAAGACCTTACACTTCTCCCCATTGAACTTCAGAAGGTTCCTGCTAGCCCACTCTTCCAGCCTGTCTGGGTCATCCTGATGGGTGGCTCTCCTTTATGGAGTGTCAGCCTCTCCACTCCTCTTGGTGTCGTCAGCAAACTTCATCAGGATGCTCTTGATCCCAACATCCAGGTCACTTATGAAGATGTTAAACAGTGTTGGACCCCATATCAATCCCTGGGGGACCCCACTTGTGACCAGTTTCCAATTTCCTTAAAGAGTCAGTTTCTCCAGGAGGGGCTGTGGGGGACAGTATCAAAAGCCTTGTGGAAGTCCAGGTAGACAACCACTGCTCACCTGCATCAACCGAGCAGGTTACTTTGTCATCCAAGGTGATCAGGTTTGTCAAGCACGATTTGCCCCTGGTAAATCCATGTTGGCTTTTCCCAATCACGTGCTTTAATTGACTTGTGACTGTCCCCAGGAGGATTTGCTCCATGACCTTTCCAGGGACTGAAGTGAGGCTAATGGGTCTGTAATTACTTGGGTCCTCCTTTGAACCCTTCTTATACATGGGTTTGGCATTAGCCTTCCTCCAGTCCTCAGGGACATCTTCTGATTTCCACGACTTCGCACAAGATTCTGGAGGGTGGCTTTGCAATGACATCAACCAGCTCTCTCAACACCCTAGGCTGGATGGCATCCAGACCTATCGGTTTCTATGGGTCAAGCTCCTGTAATAGTTGACACACCAACTCTTCCTTCACTGATGGCAGATCTGCATCTGCACCAACCTGGACTTTTGTTCCTATGGCCTGGGTCTCAGCAGCACTGGTAAAGACAGAGGTGAAGAAGGTGTTGAGGACCTCTGGCTTTTCAGCATTGTTGGTGACTAGTTCACCTCTCCTGTTCAGTAGTGGGCCAATAATATTCTTCTGTTTCTGCTGTTAATGTATCTGAAGAGCCCTTTCTCGAAGTTTTTGACATATCTGGCTCAAGCTGAGCTTTTCTTTCATAACTGCATCTCTGCATACCTTGGCAATATCCTTGTGATTTTTAACAGGTAATGTTCCACATTTCCACCTCTGGTACAGTTCTGTTTTGGTTCTGAGCTGACCCAGAAGTTCATAGTTAAGCCAGGAGAGTCTTTTGCTCCACCTGCTTCCCTTGGCTTTAGAGGGGATGAACCTGTTTTGCTTATTTAGGAGAGTGTTCTTGAAAAACTTCCAGGACTCACTAGCTCCTTTATCCTCCATGGAAGCTTCCCATGGGAACCCTTCCCACTGAGGCCTGAGCAAGCTGAAGTTTGCTCTTCTAAAGTCTAAAACCTTTGTCCTGGAATTAACCTTCATCGTGCTCAGCAGTATCCCAAACTCTACAATACTGTGGCCACTGCAGCCAAGTCTGTAACTAAGCAAGATACTACAGAGCAGGTTTTCTTGGTTAGTGAGTACTAAATCCAGCTGTGCCCCATTCCTGGTCGGCACATCCAAGATTTTTATGAAGAAGCAGTCTTCTACACATTCCAGGAACTTGATGGAACTGCAGTGTTGTTCCTCCAGCAAATGTCTGGGTAGTTAAAGTCTCCCATTGGGACCAGATTTTGTTGAACTGAAGCTTGCCAAAGCGACCCAAGTATCACTTCATTGGTCACGTTGTCTCGGTTCGGGGCTTCGTAACAGGTGCCTACTGTAAGGTCTCCCTTGGAAATGACCCATCTGATTTTGACCCAGAGGCATTCAATAGGGTGACCACAGTTACTATACTTGACTTGTATACATTCAAGGTTTTCCTTAACATAGAACACGACTCCTCCACCTCTTCTCCCCTGCCTTTCTTTACAAAACAGTCTATAACCATCTGTCATGGTTCTCCAGTCCTGTGAATCATCCCACCAAGTTTCAGTTATTCCTATGAATCTTTTTTGACTGGGCATGGAGCTCCAGTTCCTCCTGTTTATTTCCCAGACTGTGTGTGATCATATACATAGACTTGAAGTGATCTTTTGGTTCTCATTTAGGGAGACAGCTGAGGCACATTTTACACTACTCTGGTTGGCCTGGTTCATTCCTCAGTCAGTTGTAGTGGTGATGGTGGAGTGAAAATTGCCATTTTGGATTCCTTCCCCCAGGTCCTTCAGTTTAAAGCCTGCCTCACCAAGCTGGCCAGCCTGTTGCCAGAGTTTCCCTTGCCTTTCTTAGGTAGATTCCTCTCTTTCCTCTCTTTCTCTTCTTTCCCATTTTCCTCCTCTAATCTTGCTCTTTTTGGTTCCTTCTCTTTTGTTCATAGTTTATAATTCTCACGTTTCTCCTTCCAGAACATTTCTTCTCAGTTGATTGCTTCCATCCCTTCCATCCCCATGTAAAATCACATACAGAAACTAACGTAGATTAGAAATTAATAGTAGCACTAATGCTGCACTCCCTGGTGAAATTTAAGGGGATGTGTCTTCATGAGTTAGAAGGATTTAATTTTGCCACCAGGGCATAGAAGCCAGCAATTAGCTGATTGGAAGGTGTTATCCTAGACAAACTGTTTTACATTCATTACTCTACGTAGTGTTTCCTTGATCCGTGTTATCTAAAAGAAAACAAAAAAAGGTTCAGTAGGACTACTCTAAATTCGCTCTAGCATCAATATCACCATCTGGAGATGCCTCTTGTTCCATTAAAGAAAGAACCTGGGATGATTAATGTTTCCATGTAGGCATGTAATTTAAGTGCTTTAAAATCTGGTGGACAATCTGGACCCTTTTCCTTGGAGAATTTGCAGATACTTTGTAAGCAAGGTCAAGTTTTGATCACAGGCAAAGACCTTTGTCAACTCAGTTGTCATAAGGGTGTTCACAACAGCTTCTCTGAATGGAGAAATTGCCTCTCGAATCTTCCCAAAGGCAAGAATTATAGATGTTACTGGTAACTATAGTTACACATAACTCCTTAGTGAAGTGAAATGCAAATAACCTTTTATTTTAGAATGCAATTGGTTGTTTTAATGAAAGAAAAAACAAAGGCAATATATGCATTTTTCTGTGTTTTATTTTTTGTTCTGCAAAATTTAGCTGAGGCTGCTGAGACTTTCCAGGGAGTTGCACGCTGTACATACAGAATGCAAAATCTACATTATGTAGTGCCTTGAACCTCCACATCTGATATAGTTACACTAGTAGTATATAAGCAGTTGTTTTTCTGTCTGTTTCTTATAGTAGATAATCTCAGCATTAGTTTTTCAGAAGGAAAATTTACATAGCTATGATTCCGGACTTATATGAGGAAATCAATTTGGCTAAAACCCTGCAGAAAAAACAATGCATGAATTTTACAAAAGCTAAACATTTTACTCAGCCAGGAGACCATAATTACTGTTAATAGAAGAGATTAAAAAGGATAGTAATATAAGCTTCATTTCCAATACATAAAAATGAAATATAATTTCTCTAAAATATAGCCTTGAAATCTGAGAAGCCTGTAAGTCTAGGCTTTAAAATATCTGTTCACTAGGCTGGTACATGGATGAGAAGTGGGAAAGCACTGGAAGAGTGAATGTGAGTCTGCTTGCTTATTTCTCTATCAGTCCCTATAACAAAACTAATAATGGTCATTGATTCACAATTATTATGCTCCTTTTCATAAGCAGACGTTAGTATTCCTGCTTACAGCTTGAAAAAATGTGTCAGTTTTATTTGTCACAACTCCGTCTTTTCAGATCTAAAGGAGGATCTTCTATAGAGGCATCTTTGGACCTCTTTGAAAGATCCTCTCCCTTACTTGACATATACTTCCTTTTTCATCTTCCACTGTATTTCTCCTTTGGCCTCCACTGTAGTCAACAGCATAATTTTCCGTATTTGGTTGAGGGTACAGAATCAGACTTAAAAACCACTGAAGCCAAAAGGAATATTGCTGCCAATATTACAGATATCATGCCCCAAACTAAGCACTATATTTTGAGTATGGTTTCTCAGTGACTGGTTCTGTGTATTTGTAAATCACAGAATATTACTACTTGAACTTTATTATTTATTTATTAAGTAGTCACTTGACTAACATTATTTGCAATCTGTTCTGGTGAGTGATTTCTTCTGCTCTAGCTTTTCATTGTCCAAAGTTAACCTTTCAGGCATTCTTTCTACAATATTTACTTTTCAGTTTTTGAATCATCCATTTTTCTGAACTGATGCAACATTTTGTACTGTCTTGCTGTAACTGCATTTTTCAAGGCATTGAACGTGTCTTATCCTTTGTACCTATTGACATAAAAATGGTATGAACACCCATATTGCTTACATAAACTAAATAAGCTTAAACATCTAGTTCATTACTTCTCCAGCTACTGTAGAATTTTAGTTTTCTCATCTTGTTGAGTTTGTTAAATTATACATGTTTCTATTTATAGACAAAATAATTGGAAGACTGACCATGGATCTGCAGGAACGAGGGATTCATTTTTCAGTAATTTATACTGCAGTGAGGCCTTCAAGGGTGAGTAATCTTCAGTGCAGAACTGTCAGATTTTTGGCATCTCATAACTTAATGTTTACAGAGGAGTGGTGTAGATTATTTTCAAGATTTTGCAAGGAAGCAATCTATATTACATGAGATTTCGACCAGAAACGATTGCACGAATTTTCATGTATGATAGCTATATCACATACCTGTTGAAGTTTTTCTGTTCAAGGAGACCATAAATCTGCTGTTGCCTTTAGAACTAATTTTTATTTTTAAGGTCTGTAATTAATTATTTTTTTCTATTTAACTCTTGTTGGTTTTATAGTAAGTTTAATGTAGAACCTTACTGACCATTCTAGTGTGGCTGGTTCGTAAGGACTGGAGTGTTGTGAATTAACTGAATGCTACTAATGTATCCATTTTAAAACTAACTGGTTTCATTCCTTTGAATCAATACTTGCTACTTACAACGGAAAGGTAAAGTTTTCACCTTTCTGACAGTCAGAACATAATTTCTAGATCACTTAGGTAATTTCTAGGTCACATATCTTGGCAAGTGAGTAGCAACATGGAATAGTTATTTATGCAGAGTTATGTGCTTTGTATGACTTACAGGTTGTAATCAAGAAATATTCAAATTTTAATTTCAATGCAATTAAATGCAAGACAGTCATGCCTTGAGGAAAACAGAATCAGCAACTTTGAAAGAAACGTACCTATCTGTTCCAGTGGTAACAAGTCTGAGCTCCTAATACCATGCTTAGTTTAATTTGCATTTTAGTTCAAACTCAAGAAAATGTTATTACAGAATACAGAAGGTATCATTTCCTTGGTTTAGGCAACAGGAAAGCCATTAGTGGGATTGCCTAGACCCAGTGTGAGTGCTGCAGCCAGGATCTTGGGAAGCTTGAGGGTTTTCTGGAGGGAACACTGAAAAATTAGCCACTGTTCTTAATACAAAACCAAAAACTAGAAAACCTCTTTTAAATGGCTATGGTCCCTTTAGCTTATCAAAAGAAGAGGAGGGTGCAACTTGACTGCACTTCATAAATGTTCTTTAAGACAAAAGTGCATGATATCCCCAAACATGTTCTGTGTTTGATCAGAAATAATCTGGGTTTTTGTAGGGAGGTAGGATCTTGAACCTCTCGATATCCAACGAGAGTTAGAATAGTCCCTGCAAACTCTAGGAAAAAATGTTGGGTCTGCTGAAGAAAAATAAGCACGTTCTTCAGTAATCCACCCTGTGAAGTTAATTTCCAGAGACTGCGTTTTGAAGACCTGACTTAGAATACACAGACAGAGTAACATGAGGAAGCAAGCTCACACTGATATTCTCTGTGCTGTGTATTTTTGTAGTAGCGGAGAGGACACAAGTCCAGGACTTACCATCTGCCTTTTTTTGCAAATTTTTTAAAACAAAGATCCAAAATTAAAATAATAATTATTTAGTTATTGTGGCACTTTACTGTTTGAAATCAAAGGGACGTGGGCATTCTTAGCTGAAAATTGCACTTAGAACAATTGGAATGAAAAATGTTTTTAATTAATGAAAGAATTGGTGTCAAGAGAAGGAAATTTTCAAGTAAGTTTAGAAAGTTTGTTGAATTTTAAATCTATGTATATTTCAACAGGCTTTCTAAATGAAAGTGACTTAGTTTGGACAATTGGAGCACTTCAAAGTAATTAGAACAATGTATTTTAAGATGTTTTTCATTTTTTTAAAATAAGCCATCTGAATTTATCTTACTTCTGTAAATTCAATGCCATATAAACCATTTGAAGCCTATTTCACCCCCCAATAACTCAGTTATTTCAGTGCATTCAAGGTTATCAGCTTCCGTACAGAACTAGAAAAGACAAAACAGAGAATACCTTTGAGGGTTCATCAGTCTGTACGTTTGCATGTAGCCTCTTAGTATGTAGTGCATATCTTTGGCTGTGCTTGAGCTGTGAAGATGTGAACTGTCCCATAACCTTAATCTCAATTACTAACTCCCTTTGCTTAAGCTATAAAGACTTACGATCTAGAAGTTACAAGGTCACCCCCCAGTCATAATGAAGATCACTATATATGAGAATTAAAAGGGTTTGATCATACAGGAATAGGGTTTGCATTTGTAAATCAATAGCAATCTTTTGGTAGAACAGATTTGCATTTACTATGTTGGCTTTTTCTTATTGATGAAGGAAATGAACATTAAGCACAACACTTAAAAAAACCAACGCAAACCTTCCCCCCAGAAATCCAAACCAAACCAAAAAAACCTCAAACCCCAAAACAAACAAAAAACCCACCAGGACCAAAAACATGCACAAAAACCCTAAGAAAGGACAGCTCATTCTGATCAGGTCAATTAATTCTATACAATGAAGCTCCCAAAAACTGGGGATATGAGATGTCTCTCCTGATAGCTCTACATCCTTGCTGTTGGGCAGTTAATGGCTTCATAGCATCATCTTGTTACATTCACTCATTCTTCTGTTGCCTCAAGTAGCAAAAAATAAATGTGAGAAGTGCATATATTGGAAAAGACTCCAGGCTGGTATTGGCTTCACAGAAAGTGAATTAATGAGACAGGAAGCAGAACTCCCCTATGACTGAGTCTCTTTTCTGATTAGATAGGAAAGAACTGTTCCATTTAGTCAGTGCAGCCACAGATCCCTTTGGGCTGTCACAGTTATCAGTTAGTTGCCCCAGTGCACAATGGAGATTTATTCAGGCTGGTTCTTGTTCAGTTCCAGTTTCACCATTTGAAGCTGGAAGACAGAATTAAGACCTTGAAACTGAGGCGGTTTGGTGACCTACATGAAGTGGTTTCACTGACCAGTTGATGATTCCTCTGGATATCCCATCATGTTATAAAGGAGCTGCCTTCCTCCAAGGAGGCAACTGCCACATCTTAGGACTCTTGTTCTAAAGTGCTTTGCCTTCAAGGTCTGGCTGAGTTGGGCTGACATTGAGAGAGTGATTTGTATCACCAAATTCTGGTCAAGTGAAGTGTAAAGGTCTACATATGAAGTCATCAACCAGGCTTCTCTCTGCAAAGACTAAAGTATGATCCTTTTGACCTGTTTTGTATGGGGCTGCTGCAAGATGAGATGAAGCTCACCCTTCATAATCTTCTTTGCCTCTGACAACCTTAAAGTCAGTCTTCATGCTTAGGTCAGGTCTTGACCTGTACATTTAGTCAGACAACTCTCATTTAACGTTTCTCATCATCTTTTCCATTAAAAACCAGAAAGTTATCCCAAGAATTGAGGAGTCTCCTGCTAAGACCTTTCTTCCCTTTGAAACTCATTTGCTAACTTATTTTTATTTCAGGAGAATCAAACCCCTCTGCAGTCCTTGTTCCACTTTGCATCAGGAGTTGTCATTAATGTGCATTTTTGTGTTCTTGGGGACTGTGATAGAAATCACCCCTCTACTTTTGCTTGCTGCTAGTTAGGTTTTTTTACTTGTGATTGAAACGCATATTTTTACCTGTGCTGTTGTAATTGGAGAGGTTAAAAAGACCACAGTGATTGAAAGATAGATTTGCTTAGAATCATAAATCTCATGATGTTTCCCATCCTTCAGAACCTCATGATGTCCATGTCACATTTTTACAAGGTTGCTTCTGAAACTTCTGCAAGACGATTTTAGAACTGTTATCTTTTCCAAGTTAGATTGAATGCTGAGGAAGCACATATTGCCCAAAGGAGATTTAAGGCTACTTCCTAGCTGATACTCATTCAGCTGACTCCTCTTTTTACAGTGCTGTTTACACCTTCTCTACTGCCTCCACATATTCAGAGAGCTTCACCTACTATGGGCTTTTGACTGCTTCATTCTACAAGCTATTTGCTTTAGTTGGTATTCAAGTGTGTTGAGTCTTTGATCTCACTCAGGGCCAAGCAGCATGACTAAAGGAACTTTGTTCAGCCATAAGTAATGTGGGCATCCACAGCGAAAAGTGGTTGCATTTGATTCTTAAAAAGTGTCTTTTGAAGGTATCCTCAGGTGCTGTTGATGTGTACCCCAGTTGAAAAGAGTATGGCAAGCTTTTATCTTATTTGACAAGTGCTTGTGGTTGCATTTTCTTAGTTTCTGCCTTCTACCCAACGCATTTCTAAGAATGCATTACATTTTGCAGTGCTGCATCTTCTACTGACATCCAGTTCTACTCTTTTTTGACTGTTCAACTCATCATGCTGAGGAGACAAAACTCAGCAACAGCCACAGTGCTGACTTCACAGCTTCTGATTAATGGGCTGCTTTTAACCATTTAATACACTCAAACATACAATGGGAGCTTTCCCATGAAAAAATGTTAGAAAAATGCAGTTTTCAGGAGTTGGGATTGTAGAGTTAATATCCTCATACATCCTTGAATATGTGAACTAGCTTTTTCATTGACTCTTGTATTTTTTACATTTGAAGGAGCAATTATAGTTTGACATAGTATAATAAAACATGAGTGCTTCCAACCTGAAAGAAGAAACAGGAATTCCTCATCCTTTTGTCCTCTCCCCATTTAAATAATTCCATTATAATAAAAATAAACTTTAACTTGTAGATGGAGAATCTACAGTGGTAGATGGAGAATCTACAGATGCACTGAATTATGTCCTGGCGGTTTTGGTTTTTTTACTTAATAGAGGTAGACTCTTTTAAAATAATTTTTAAAATAACTGCTTAAGGCTGGTTGAAGCCAGTTAGTTGTCATTCTAGAGGAAAATAAATGAACAACATTTAGCCAAATTAGCTTGGAAGTTGAATGCTAAGGATGTGAGAAATGCTTGTTAGCAACTCTATATGATTCATTCTGTGTGTTAGTGGGGAATTCAGGGAAATAGCTGAAAACCGGTGTTATAACGTTACCCCCAGACTTTGCACTAGGACATTAAGATTCATTTACTTTAAACATTTTTTTAACTTTATCTTTTATTTTATGCTTTTATGTTTAAGTGTTTATTGACTCCACTGGGAAATGGAGGACTGCATGGAACTAAACCATTACTCTTACCTAATCAGAACAATTTTTTAAAATTTTCATCTGCTAACTTTCTAAGGCACAGATGAAACCTATACAGGAGTTACAGATAAACCATATTAGAAAGTAGTATTTATTTTGCATTTGGAACTAAGGACTGGGAAAACTTGAGAGAGGGAGGAATGGTGGAGAAGGACAGGTGAGAATGAGGTCTTAGGAAAAAAAGATAAATTGGTAAAGTGCAGGTTTAAAAATTGCAGTGAATACTCTTAAAAATGCAGTCATAGATAGGTAAAGATCAGAAACAAAATAATTCAGATTAAATTATTAGGGTATAAGGCTAAAATAGGATAGAATACATGGAATGTCATGGAGTTATAGAGGGTCATAATATTGTTAGGGCTGGAAGGGACCTCTGAAGATCAGTTAAACCAACCTAGATCACCTATAGTACAATAGAGTCATAGAATTGAATGTGTAACTAAACAAGAGTATTGATATGTCATGTTGGTAGGCATACTTAAAACTTTTTGTAAGGAAAAAGCTTAGGTGAAACATTTATTAGAGTGACAGAATAGATCTGTAAAGGACTGCTCTGGTGGGGGGGGTTGGACTAGATCACCTTTTGAGGTCCCTTCCAGCCCCTAAGATCTTGTGAATCTGTGACTGCTGTTGTATCTTAAAGGCAGTTTGGATTCAAGGAGACAAAGATAAGTATTCTGGGAATTCTAGAGTTCTAGGAACAGTCTTTCAAGACTGAGTCTGAACACATCCAACAAATGTTATGGATTCAACCTAAATATTGAAGTGATCCATGTGTCTGTGATTTGGTGAATTGCCTGGTAAGCTCCACTAATTATGTTGACTGACACTGTTTCTAGATGGAATGCAAGCTATACAAAACCAACATAGTAAAAGCTCAAACTATGTGTATAAAAGGATTTTTGAAATACCGTTTCTTTCCCCTAACCCTTCTCTTCACGTGGAAACATCCTAACCTGTGTCATCATTAAACAACAGAGTGAAAGAAGTGAGGCTGTTAGAAGTAATAATGCTATGCTTCAAAACCAAAACTCCTGTATGCATACATAAAATGAAAAGGCATATAAATGCTTCCAATTTTAGTGCAAAATCATATGGCAGACTTAAAGAGATTCAGAGGAATAATGTGCAAAAGACATAAAAACTATTAATGAAAATACATTAGACAGAAGCATTGGATATAACCAAAAGAGGAACTCAGAAAAATGGGTGACAATCCAAAGATAAATGAGTCTGGGTGTTGATTTTCTCTGTGGTTGAAAATAGAAAAGTTCTCACTTCAAAGACTTTCAGTAATCATCATGCTTCAAAAACTTTTGCTGTTACTGCGGTGGTAGTAAGAGAGATTTCTGAATAAATCAATACAATTAATAGTATAATGTTACCAAGGTCAGATAATTTTCACCTAAATGTTAACCAAAAAAAAGATAAGAAAATGCCAAATCATAAGTTGTCATGATTTCTAATGTGCAACCTATAAATAATAGTTTATAGAATATATATGTGTGTATAAAAAATATAAATTAGTTTGGAGCAGGAAGTGGCAAATGTGACACAGGAGCTGAAAAGAAGCTCCATATCTCTGGAGAAAAGTAACCAGGAAACTACCTTCTTTATTGACAAAACTGGTTGAAACTAAAGTAGTAAATATGTGGATATATGAAGAAAATATAATATGAATTAATTGTTCTATAAGGGGGCATAAAAGGCATAGCTGAAAGGAATCCTGTTTCTATAGTAAGAAAGGTTAAAATATTTTGGGGGACAGAAGTAAAAATTTAAAGGTAGCAAACAAAGGATAAAAATAAAGAATTGATGTTTGCAGTGGGGATTAATTAATGGTGGAATTCTGTGGGGCTTGATGTTGATGCCTGTGCTGTTCGAGTTGTTTTTAGTGTGGGAAGGGGGCTGAAATCTGAAGGTGCCAAAGATTGCTGATGTGCTGACAAGTTGGAGAAGCAACTTACAGCACTACGTTCCTGGGTGCTAAAATGACAGATGAAATCCAGTAGGAAGGAAAGTAACACAGATAAGGAAAACTTTAAATATGCATATTCCACTGTGGTGAGTGGCTGCTGTTTCTCAGAAGGGGGGTTACAGTGCGAATATGGGTGGATCTGTTGGAAGATGCCAGCAGTTGGCAGTGGGATGAACAGTGTGTGAGGCGTTACTGGTTGTTGGGAAAGGAAGAGGGCAAAGCAGCAAGAGTCAGTTAGTTCACTAAGGCCTTGGCAAGTGCAAGTCTGCCAGTGAAATAGTGTGTGTCATTCTGAACACTCCATCCCCAAAGGGCTACAGTAGTGTTATGAGATTAAAATATTTGAGCTAGGAAAGTGACATTTCAAGAGGGAAATAATAAATAAACCCACCAGTAGCGTGGATGAACTAAGCAGGAAATTAGTGCTCGTGGTCTCTGGCCAGTGCTCGTGATTATCACCACCCACAGCCACAGTGCAGGAACTCAGGAGCACCAAGTTCTTTCAAAGAAACAAAATTAACTATTTCTGAGTGACAAAATTACATCAATTTCAGTGATTTGGTGAACTAATGGAAGAAAGTTAGGAATGGAAGATGGAAGGAAGATCCTATTACATGTGTTCATTTGAATACAACCTTCTGTTCTGAAGGTTTCTAACCAAAGATTACAGAAATCAAAGAGGGTATTCTGGGACAAGTATTGTTTGTATTTACCCTTTTCTTATTTTTATCTGCCAGTTACTACCAGTAGCACTGGCAGTGAGGTTAGTGGACCTTTGGTCTCAGTCTGTTTAGCTGGTCTTGTGTGTTGGCAGTGGAAGGTAGGGATATTGACATAACATTTCTCTAGGACACCTAGCTGCAAGGTAATATGTAACTTATTTAACTAAAGGTCATGAGCCAAAAGAGGCAACCAAGAGAATAAAGAAAGCTCCACAAAAGGAAGTTCATGGACTTTCCTCCTTATGGTCACCTATTAGATTGTTGTAGAATTGCCACTTTTGAAAATGAAAACAATTTCCACATAAAAAAAAAAATGCCTGCTGCATGCATAAAACATTGTTCTGCTAGCAACCAGGAAATCCATAACAAAATGTGACTGTGTCAGCTGAAAATCAGATAGATAGTACCCCAAGCTTGGTGCAGTTTTCCCTCCTTTCAGTACAGTGAAAGGTTGGATTATCAAGAGCATTATGACTAAGGATCTGCAAGTTGCCTCTGGGAACTCTGAATCCTTTCCCCATTCTGTGCTGCTGCTGAGCAGAGACTTATCTCTTCAGCACTCTCTCCAGACACCAAAGACCACATACATGATCTGTTTCAGAGGCAGACATGCATTCCCATTCTGGGGAAGCAAACAGTAATAAATGGGAAATGATCCCACTCATCCAGAAAATCACTGTGTATGTGCCTCCTCCCAACACATTCCCAGAGCTTAAGAGCCAGGACCTCGATGCTGTGTGGCTAGGAAGGTCCTGCATGTGGTCAGAGCAGCCTTGCTCTAAACATTTCCCTGCAATACTTCTTGTCTTCCTTCCCTTTGTAGGAAATTAAATTAATAAAGCTGCTCTGTGCATTGGCAAAAGTGTTTATATCCTGCACTATTTGATTTCTGTTGCAGCCTCTGTTGTCTGTGCTGAAGGAATAGCTTTTAGAGGATCATAGAATCATAGAATCTTAGGGGTTGGAAGGGACCTCGAAAGATCATCTAGTCCAACCCCCCCTGCTAGAGCAGGGTCACCTAGAGCACATCACACAAGAACGCATCCAGGTGGGTTTTGAATGTCTCCAGAGAAGGAGACTCCACAGCCTCCCTGGGCAGCCTGTTCCAGTGCTCTGTCACTCTCACAGTAAAAAAATTTTTTCGGATATTCACCTTGAACCTCCTATGCTCCAATTTCCACCCATTACCCCTTGTCCTATCACTGGTCATCACTGAGAAAAGCCTAACTCCATCTCCCTGACACTCACCCCTTACGTATTTGTAAACATTAATGAGGTCACCCCTCAGTCTCCTTTTCTCCAAGCTAAAGAGACCCAGCTCCCTCAGCCTCTCCTCCTAAGGGAGATGTTCTACTCCCTTAATCATCTTTGTAGCTCTGCGCTGGACTCTCTCCAGCAGTTGCCTGTCCTTCTTGAACTGAGGGGCCCAGAACTGGACACAATACTCCAGATGCGGCCTCACCAATGCAGAATAAAGAGGTAGGAGAACCTCTCTTGACCGACTAACCACACCCTTTCTAATGCACCCCAGGATGCCGTTGGCCTTCTTGGCCACAAGGGCACATTACTGGCTCATGGTCATCCTCCTGTCTACCAGGATTCCCAGGTCCCTTTCTCCTACACTGCTCTCCAGCAGGTCAGCCCCCAACCTGTACTGGTGCATGGTGTTTTTCTTCCCCAAATGCAGAACTCTACACTTGCCCTTGTTGAACTTCATCATGTTTCTCCCCGCCCAACTCTCCAGCCTGTCTAAGTCCCTCTGAATGGCAGCACAGCCTTCTGGTGTGTCAGCCACTCCTCCCAGCAAACTTGCTGAGGGTACATTCTATACCCTCATCCAGGTCGTTGATGACACACTTTAGCACCACATGACATAAAATTTTTCAACAGTTGATAAAATGCAGATCCTTGATCCTGGAAAGTGTGTGTGATCTGATGGCAGAATCACAAACCCACAAGTTTTAGTGAATCTAATCTGTAAACACAGTTAAGAGCAGTTAGAAGAAACCTTGATTATTTCATATTAGTTTCAACTGACATATCATAATTAGCTTTCTTTTGACTTTAGAAAAGAATTCACTTCATGTAGTGCCACTGAATGTTTCAATTTTAGAAATGTAGTGCTTTGTGGTAGGAAGACTTTCTGTTGTGCAGTTCTAGACGTGCTATATGTATTCATGTAGTGGCTGTTTTTTCCTGTTTTCTAACTCCTACCCTGCCTGAGATCCCCTGTTTGTATTAGACTGTTCAAAGCCATCAGCTAATGATTTTCTGCCTTTTGAAACAGAAGAGAGGGGCTATCAGTATTCACACATACCCACTGTGCATATCGTAGAATCATAGAATCACAGGGGTTGGAAGGAACCTCTGAAGATCAAGTCCAACCCCCCTGCTGCAGCAGGGACACCTGAGGCAGATCACACAGGAACGCATTTAGATGGGTCTTGTAAGTCTCCAGAGAAAGAGACTCCACAATCTCAATGCAGCCATTGAACTCGTAAGTACAGCATACATGCCTCTAAAATTAGGACGGAGGATGACAAATTTTTTGGTGCGATTTTGAAGCATTTTTATTACTTCAGCAGAGAAATATATCCTTTATTTAGTGACGAATAGTTCTATTGAAATGTTCTCTCTAAAAGTTACTTTTATTAAATCCTACAGGCTTTTTCATAAAAAGTCTGTGAACCTGGAATAGCATGCAAGCCTCTGTTTGTGAAGTTTGCACATTACACTCCTTCCTCCTCCCCAATACATTATCTTCTTATGACCCTAATACTATTCCTTGCTACTGCTGTGAAGTTTTTTCTCAGGATTTGAACTGCTAACAGGAGCAAATGATTGTGGTTGAACCAAATCACCAGCCAGGCTTGCCATTACCTGGCAATGAAGCTTGGCTACAGTTTTGGAACAGCAATAGGCATCAAGCTGCTAAGGCAGTTCCTCAGGAGTGCTGGAAGGAAGTTGCTCTTAGTTTTCTAATACCCCTTGCCTTATAAAGTTCACTTTTCCAAGGTTTGATATCAAAGCATCATTGCAAGGGTCAGTAACTACCAGCCATAGAGGTGACACATCTAACGGCTGACAGAAGTTGCATGTTTTGGTCTGATTTTGCTGGACTACAGACTGGTAGTAGATGAAGCAAATTATGTAATTAAGGTTGATGACATTGGCTGAGGTGTGTTAACTGGAGGGGTTAACTAGGCTTTGGTGGAAATACTTCTGTTTTGAGGCAAACATGGAAGAGGCAAAAGGGTTTATCAAGAGAAAAGGAAACAATAATCTTCAAAAAAAGTGTGGATGTTATTTCTAAAAGATTAGCTTTGCCTAAGCTTTCTGATGTGGGTTTCATATATATATATATATACACCTTCTAGTGGATACTGAGTGCAAGAAGGCAGAGCAGAAGGTAAGCACCTTTTCCGTGAAAAAAATGCTTGTTTTACCTTTTCTGTCAAAGAGATCCAGTTTGCTTGAATTACTGGCCTATGCCTTTTGAGTCAGCAAAACTGGAAAAACAGAGCCAGACTCCCCTCACAAGTTCCTGCAGTGCAAGTTCTGGCTTACCCTTCTTTCTCCAAGAGAGTTATCATACATAGATGGAGATGCTGAGAGCAAAGAATGGTGTTGTCACATTGAACACCATATTTTTATGGGGAGAATCTGACCATCTGAAAAACAGACTGATATTTAGGCTGTGGTTTATTACAGACAAACCTGAGGAATTGTAACTTTTTTCAGTTAAAAATTCATGTCCTTGAGGTATCAATAAAAATGTGAAGTGTAACGTGGAATACTATTATCCTATCCACAAGTCTTTCTTCAAGTTAAAAAGTGAGATGAGCTTCCTGTTCTCACAGATTCATCTTCCAGGGTGCCGCAGGATCAAAATACTAAGTGGAGAGAGGGAGACTTTTATGGATCTTCAGCTTTTTGATTTGCCTGTGACTATGCTCTATCTGGCACAAACAATGCTGGCAACTCTCCTGGCACTGTGAGTCACACATTTTGACCCCTGTCTGCGTTGTTCAATTAGATGACCAGCAGACCTTCCTATCCCCAGTCCACCCCTCATTAAGTATCCATGACCTCCTATTGCAGCAGGGGCTCCTCATCCTTTTTCACATCTCCCATGGCAACTTGGATTCCACATATGGACTAAGGAAGTGGGGAAAACAACCAGCTGGAGTGGGTATTCCCCTTAGCAGTCCAAAACTAATGTAAAATCTGTAGTTTCTTTTATCTTTATAGCAGAATTGCCTGAAACAGGTCCCAAAATCCAATGTTAAAGCTGGGGAGATTTGCATCAGTAAATACACCTTGAATGATACATCTGGTAGATTCCTTTCAGGATTAGTACATGAGTGTGTGAGCAATACAGGTATCTGAGTCTGTACTTATGCCAAATATTGTCATAGTTCAACTGTGCATGAATTTTTAATTAGATTATATTCATTTCAAAGCAAGTTTCTCTCTTAGCTTATAACAAATGTTGTATTTTGTGTTTCACTGAAGAGAAGCACATTACATACCTGTTTGCTTTTTCTGTGTAAACTGGTGATTCTGGTCTATTTAAAGTTTCTACTTAGGAAAACAATTATTAATGTTGAAAGGAAATATGCCAGAGTAAAGTGTAAGGGCCTGGCTCTTACAAATCAAAGAACTTACTATGGCTTATACATACACACAAAAATTGATTTTTCTAAGTAAGGTTTTTAAATTTTCCTGAATCTACTCAGTGCACATTTTTGCCTGCTTTATTTCCCTTGGAAGCTGTATTGTAGCTTTACTTCATGCTGTTTGCATTGAAGAGAATTAATATGGAAGGAAAGAAAAATTTCAGAAATGGAATTCTCATTCTGGTAACACCTGCAAAGTGTAATTAATTGGAATTTTTGCAGTCTCTAGATATGTATGTTTTACTGTATTATATGCAAGTTATAAAATTTCAGAGGATTTAGTATGAACAGGAATTTCAAATTTGAAAAGCTACCTTGAAGTTGTGTTAACCTAGTACCTTGTATAAGATAGGTAAATGTGCGAGAAAGGTGTATTCAAATGAGCTTCTGGTAATTCCTGATAAGCTTAATGTCTCCACTGGAATTGTTTGGAGGATTCTGAGTATAACTAGGTCACCCTACAAATATTCCTGGGCAAAAAATGCAGTTTAAACATCCTCTGGGCTCTGTTGCAGCAGAGCAGAAACTTTATCTCTGTCAGTTTTAGTTATAATGTTATAAATGTTATAAACATCAAATGTTATAAACATGAAAATTAGTGGCAGGTAGGTAAGATCCTTTGCAGCAGAGCACAATAGACTAGTTGCTGCATCAAAGCTTTCATTTGAATTTGAACTTACTCAAAATTTTGTGCTGCTCTCTACCAGTGCATTTTTTCAGTCCTGTGCCTAATTTAATATCTTTGTAGGTGATGGGCAGACAGTATCTCATGGTTCACATTTGTACAGATAAGGTAATTAAAACAACAGGTCTTTGAAAAAGTAGTAGGTAAAATATGTGTAGTTTGCTTAGCAGGCAGGAAAATACATCCTAGCGAGACTGGGCTTCTATCTCTTTTGAAAACTAGGAATCTAGGTGGTGTGGTGGTCAAAAACTTCCTCATCCTGCATTCCACTCAGGTCTGAATCTGCTAAGGTCTAGATCTGTAAATAGTTTAGGACAGAACCACACAGAATAATTGAGGTTGAATTGACCTCTGGAGGTCTTCTAGTCCAGCCTCCATGCTCAAGCAGAGCTGCCTAGAACCAGTTGCCCAGTACTCTGTCCAGTTGAATTTTGAACAACTCCAAGACTCCACTGTGCCAGTGCTCAGGCACCCTCACACTAGAAGAAGTGTTTCCTGATATTCAGGAGGGTCCCCTTAGGTTTCAATCTGTGCTAATGCCTCTGGTCCTGTTACTGAGCACTACTGAAAAGAGCCTGGGTCCATCCATCTTCTTTACAATCTCCCTTCTCATAGTTATACATGTTTGTAAGATCTGCCTTTTGAGCCTTCTTCTCCTCTACAGGCTAAATGGTCCCAGTTCTCTCAGCATTTCCTTATAGGAGAGATGATCCAGAGTCTTCCTTATCCTTGTCGTCCTTTGTTGGTCTCTCTCCAGTATGTCCAGGTCTCTCTTGTACCCAGCAGTCCAGCAATGAACCCAGCACTCCAGGTGTGGCCTCGCCAGTGCTGATGGGGTCACCCAGCTTTGATCTACTGGTAATACTTTATCTAATGCACCCCAGGATAGCATTTGCTATCCGTGATGGCCTTTGCCACATTGGTGGCTCATTTTCAATTTAGTGTCCACCACAATCCCCAGGTCCCCAGTTGTCCCCTAGAGTGTACTGGTGCCTGGGATTGTTCCTCCCAAGGGCAGGAGTTTGCACTTCCCCTTTTGAGCGTTATGAGGTCCCTGCAGCCCGTTCAGCCTGTGGAAGTCCCTCTGGATGGCAGCACAACCCTCTGGTATATCAGAGGATGAATCCAGGACAAACCTAGTCTCCTCAATAAAACAGACTCAAATAAACAGGCAGCTTCAGATTTATATGGAATGCAGGATCCACCAAATCTAGAGCCAAAATTGGAATTGTATTTTAAAATAGCCTAGAAGGGAAGAAAAATAACCCAACAAAACCCACAAAAGATTAGAAGTAATAAAAAAGTAAACAGTTCAAACTCTTAAAAATATAGATAATTGGTAACTCTTTGCTTAATGTTTTACATTTTGACAGCTCAAAGCACCATTATGCTACACTGTTCAGCCAACAAATGAATGAAATAAGTATAATCAAATGCAGTCTTTCTGCATGCTATACATGTGATGTGATAAACTTGACACTGGCAAGAACATCTTTGTGGTTAAACATTCTAATGCTTGCCTTTCAAATTTTTTGGCCTTTAGCAGTGAGATGCAAAAAGCCATGCCTGCACGACAGCTTTGTGGTACAGTATCAGTTAGAAAACATGGAGAAAAACTGACCTGTTTGCATGGGAAAGAAACTGAAATGGTCGTTTTGGAAAAAGGGTTTGAAGTGTGCTGATGCTTGGCCAAGATGTGAATGCTGAGTGGCTTCTTATGTGACACAGCCAAACCCCAGCAAGCAGCATGATCTGGCAGGCAGGTGGGAGCAGCACCACTGTACTCAGTCCACAGCAGCCTCCTGGCCTCATTTTAAAATGGTATATTGTGAAAAAAGATTGTCACGATCCCTGTTGAAGTGAATTGAGAAAATGCAAGCCTGCAGTCAGCTTGGTGTCCTGTCAAAAGAATAAATGACACTACATTATGGGTAGATGCAATTCAAGGTACCACGCTCAGATAGCAGGTATTTGTCTTTGGGATGCTATGGTAGCAGTTACAGTGCCTGCCCTCCCTTCCTTGGATGTTACACCCGATGATTCAGACCATCGTAAGTGACCAAAAAAGATTATTTAACCTCACCCTTCATAATGTATTTTGAGCTTTTGTCTGTAGCCATATGCCCTAATAATTTGCATGTTCTTTTATGTGTTTGTGAAGTTTAAAACTATTAAGCAATATCTGGTTCTTATATTGGATTTTTTTTTTTTTTTTTTAAATAGAAGCTAAGATTTTTATGTAGTTTTGGAATTTCAGCAGCTTGCTTAATTGTGTTCTGGCTACATTTGGAAAAATTACCATTTGCCATCTAAGTAGGGTATATACAGAGAATGCTCTGTAGTGCATGGTACAATATGGAGGCAGGGACTAGGCTAAGATACAAACTAAACAGAATGGGAGTGGACCTTTCTTTTCTTCATCCCCTCCTCCCTCTTGGAACAAAAGTACAGAAGGATGTTCCCCTTCCCCTAGCTGTCACTATAGGAGCAACAACTCCACAGAGAGGATATGGCCATAGGTGCATGGTGTTAGAAATGAAAAGGGGCAATAGGCACCACCAAGCCAGTTTTCTTATTTCGATGTGCACACCTAAAGATAGCAATAAAAAAGTTAAGAAGCACAAAACTGAAAAAGAAGACATATCCATCTGTTGAACTGATATCCAAGTGTCATATTGAAACTAGTGTGAAATGTAGCCTGTTTCTATGCTTCATTACCATTCATCATTTCAGTCAGTGAAAGTTTTACTTTGTATTTTGTATTTTTCTCATCTATGTTTGCAGCCATTCAATTTATATTTGATTATAATTTCAAATATATAAAATGTCCTCAAATCTTTTTCTTGTCTGTACCCATTGTGTTTTGGAACAGCCAACAAAGCCCCAGCAACAACAACGAAACAAATGAATAATTTTGGAAGTAGGGTCTGTTTGCTTTGAAAAAGACCAGTATGTTGGTGCATCAAAATGTTGCCAGATCATCTGTCTTTCTCCTTTCCAAGAAGGATTATTCTGAATTAAGCAGCTTGCAAAACAGATCAAAGTGAAGAATTTTGTCCAGGCTACTTCTATTGCAGGTTCAGTTAGTAATTGCAGTGTTCCATTCTGGTCTTGGGCAATGTAAACGGCACCCTTTCTTTTCTGTATGTTGTTTAATCAGGTCTTGTGATTGTTCACTGCATATCTGAGATGAAAAATGTCATTGATAAATCCAGAGAAACAAGACAGAGATTCACACATCCCATGGTTCAGATTAGGTAAAGGCAAAGGGGCCATTCAGCAACAGAATAAAATACAATTTCATGATTGACATCACTGCCACTATGGATGGTTTCTAAACAATCTTACTTGATTTACAAGAATGCAATATACATATAATACATTTCTCAATGAAGTATCTTGTCATTTATAGCTTAGCATGAAATATATAGCATGGGGAGACTTATTTTAATTCAGTAAGCTCATGTTTGTGCAGGAACAAAAGACTAAGAAAACGTGCCTGAAGCAGAGAGGCGGGGATGTACTGGGGGAGCTCTCAGCTCCCCGCTGCAGGTCAGCTGGAAGGAGTCTCTGCTGTCTTCAGGTCTCCAGTGGATCCAGGTTGGGGTGTTTCAGAGATCCTCCCTCCAGCCTCAAGACTAAATTTTCTTGAATCTCTGTGATGTAACACTTCCTGATTTTCAAATTGCTAAATTTCCTCACTCGTGGGTAACTTAAAGAAATGCATCTCTACACTGAAGGGATGAACATATAGGCTGGTAACTGTTCAGGGGACATTTCTCCAGAGAGCTGATACTTTTAGGCTCCCATTCGGTGTCTCCACTCTGCCTGCCCATTGCTGTGCTCTGAGGACTCACTGGGCTGCACAGTCCATGACTGCTTCTATTTTCAGCCACAAACATGACCGAAGTGAAGCCCACTTCTCTAAAAGTTTTTGGCAAGCTGTATCACCTTCCTTCCTCAGCATGGCTAAATTTGTTAAAATAGATTTGATTATTGGAAACTAGTGCATTTCTTAGCCCTGACACCCCTTCTTCATAGGCAAATGGTTCATATGCTTTTTCTAAGTTGAAAGGGAATCTTGATGTGAGAGGCTTACAAGAAAGTAATGGCAGCAGAGCAACAGAAAAAAAAAAAAAAAAAGGCAAAAAAGCTGTAGTCTCATCATATTCTAATAGCTTTCTTTTTATTTTAATATACTTAAACCTAATCCCCCAAGGTAGTCCAATCACAGTCTCCAATGTAGCACTGTTTTCAGCAGGTGGTTTTTAAAGCCCTCTTTAGATGATGTGTGGGGCCCGCATAGTGAAGTCAATTGTTCGACAGGATATAATTTAGACTTCAGCTCTTCCTCTCAGTTTGAAATAAAACAATTACATTTCAGGAGAACCTAGAGGGAAGATTAAAAGTTTTATATCAGAAGTTGAGTATTTTCTTTCATTGTACACTCTTCTTTAAAAAAAAATAATATTCATTTTAAAAAATACATGTTCTGATTTGAAAAGGCACTGCTCTGAATTAAAAAGAAATTCATAAAGTATGCTTGTATGAGAGGGAGATTGCAATCTTCATTTAAGCGTTTAGTGAAAGGTTTTTAACTCAGCTTATTCTGCTTTGTTCATAGAATGAGCTATCTGCAAAGATGGGTTATAAATAACAGCCCATAGGGTTTAGAGAGCAGTGGTTAAGGTGACAATATCTTCTGGAGCTTCTCTCCACAGGAAGGTTATAAAGTGATATTATATCCTCTATTCTGGACTGGAAAATGGTCCTTGCCAGTCTTTAAACCCATTAAAACTGGTTCCAGGCAATAGCTCCACATAATTGTAGTTCTGGTAACTGCTGTGATGCCTCTTATTTCCTGTACCCAGAAGTTGTCCAAGGGCAAAGGCCACTTGTACAATACAAAGTTGTAAAGCTGACATGAGTCTTAAATATAAATGGAATAGCTCAGATATGAACAGAGTAAGAAGTGAAGAGGAGGGTATGAACAACAAAATTGTTACTGTCTGATAAGTGCAGCTACTTTTTACTATTTATATCAATGGGTCTCTTTTGCCAAGAATGCTCTGGGCAAATTTGTAAAAAGGCATTACCTGTTAAAAGGAATTCCTGGAAACCTCCTAAATGAAAATTTATACTTATACAGTGAGGTCTCTTATAGGAGTTCACCATATCAGCCAAGTGAGCATAGATCTTCTTTTTCCAAAAGCCATCAGAAGAATCTAAATATAACACTGCTGTAGTTAAGTAGCCTGCTTTCATGCCTGTTAAAATGAAGAGTTCAAAGACTGTTTTTACTGAGGAGTCTGGTCACTGAACTGGCAAATTGAAGTTTTCTTGTGATTTTATAGCAGAAAAAGAAGTTAGCTAAAAAGAAAAAATTCTTCTACCTGTTAGCACTAATGCACACTACTACTTTAAGGCAGCATTACTGACAGGGTTCATTTACCTAATGTCACTGGTGCTTGTTTTCACATGTGAACACCTGATCATGGGAACCTAGGTTACATCACCTCATTTCCCTCTATACTGCCAATTAAATAGCCAGACAATAAGAAGTATGAGGTTGATTGAGGATTTAAGAAGGCTGGGTGCTCATGTTATGGAATGGTGAAGATTTGTGTTCAGTCTCTTGCAAAGGAGATTCATTGTTCATGTGCCATTATTCCAGATTTCTAGAAGAACTGATGTGGTGTGGGAATTAAGACGACAATTAATGGCCACTGAGGAAGAAGACAGTTTATCATATCCTCCTCTTAATGTGACCACTGGAAATGATACATGCATCCTTTATTATGCTGGAAATTTCAGCCTCAGAGCCAACAATTCAGTTCTTATAGATTTGACAAATGCGACATTTGTAACCCGGAATGTGGATATTTCTTCCTCTGAGTGCTCAGACAGCAACACAACGTGAGTAGCACAAGCAACTTCATATCATAATACATGTGATTCTGAAAGCTAATCAGAAACAGTGCAATGTCAAGTTAATACTAATTTAACTTTCTTCTTCTAAAGCAGACAGAATAAACAAATACTAAATTTGATATCCTTAGAAGAAAAAGATTGAGTTATGACCAAAAAAAATTTTACAGATGCAGCATCTTACTCTACGCAATTTTTATTCCTCTTACATTCCTTCCTTCCTTCCTTGTTTATATTTGATCCAAACAGGTTTCCTTGTGCTTGATTTTACAGTCACAGAAACCTCTGCTGGCATTAATGAGATGATCATTTGATTGCCAAATTCCCTTGAAGGGGGTATTGCCAGTTACTAGGTAGTAATCCAGATGGAAGTACATTAATAAAATATGATCTCTGTTTTCCTTTACTTTGACGCACCTGCTATTGGTTAAAAAATACTATAGAAATATTTTATCATACTTTTCTATGTACTGAACTTTTGCTATATGACTTTTGTAATTGCCTATTGATTCAGAATATTCCCTGTGATTGAACTGTGACAATGATCTAATTAAAGCTGACTAATTTAACATTAAAAATCTGTATCTTATTCTTAGACTGTCATTAAAATACACAAGGCCAGTGAATGGAATCAGCAGCCTAGAGATAAGGTAAGTTACCATTTGTTCTTAAATAGATCTTTGTGGAAGCCAGTTTGTAAATTAGGGGTAAAAAAAGAGGAGTTAAGTGAAAATGTTTTCCTAATTACCATTTGGTTTCTGTTCTGAGGAGTTCTACTACAGGAGCACAATAATACACTATATAGTGAATATATTAATATGCTCAGGTAAAGTTCTGAAAAAGTGGTGTAGGTAAGAAACTGTACTGTGAGATACCAGTATATGAAACATCCTGTTTTGCTAGCAGGATCAGACCACAATCCTGTCTCAGGGAAATGTAACTGTGATTTGTAAACAGTTCTAAGGGCCAAAGTCTACTTAGATGGCCAGAGTTGTATTTAGTCCTAATGTGAGTAACCAGTGTACTCTATCAGAGATAGCTTGTGGCTAAGGAGGGGTGCAAAACCTTGTAATTTTTCTGCTCCATACATGGTGATGAGACCACGTTTCTCCTACCATGAGAAGAGGGAAGAAAAGTTAGGGAATGGGACGACTCGGGATGAAAGTCAAAGGGGGAACCTATGACTTGCTCTCTCTAGTGGATTCTGGGGATGGGGAAAGCATCTGCTACTGTTTGAGGGCTGTCATCTAGCTGTTGGTTCACAAACCTCAAGTTCTTTCCCCAGCAGCAGGAACAGCAGCAAAAATTACTTTCTTAAGGTCTAGCAAAGATAATGTGTGTGGCCTGCTCTTTTCATTTAAGTGCCTGTTCATTGCTTAAATTTATTTGGGAAGAACTTGGGCCAGGAAACTTGCACTGAATTGAGTTTGCATATATCAGAGGATGAACTGGATGTTTGCTTGGGCAGCAGAAGGACAAATTACTTTTGCCATCTAAAATGCTTTCACATCTTGAATAAGGGAAATTATTATTTCCTTGAAAGCCAAGGAAACAAAGAGAGGAATTTTAAAGTAATAATGTAGGAGACAATTGGAGCTTGAACAACATTTTGGTAGGAGAGTAAAAGAGGCATGTGGCACAAAGTTGATAACCATGAATTAATAAGTACCATTTATTTACACTGAGATAGAAGAACATTCCACATTTGGGTAGAAGGACCCCCAGAACAACTTGTGTTGAAAAAAGTCAGTGATGAGTTTGGAGTTGCATTTGGAGTGCTTAGAGACACTTGCAGTCACCATCAGAGACCATGATGGGTGGCAAAAGACAAAACATGCTTTATTATTTAACATCTCTCCTCCCCCCAGGCATCTAGAGCTTCGTGAAAGACCAGAATGTTCAAATAGGGCTGCAGGTTAATATTGCAGTTAGGTGTGTATAGGATTCTTGAGACTTGTCCTTGGTGATAGAGTCAAGCGTTTCGCTGTTAGAGTATTGTAAATTATCTAAGGGACATGCATTTCCCTCAACATCATGGGGAATTCAGGAAACATTTTCCTTGGATCCCATTCTAGAAATACTGTTTTCAAACCAAGACTATTCCCAAATTGTGTCTTCACTTTTACTCCAAGTCACTAAATATCACTTTCTCTGGTGCTGTTTGGGTGCTTCTCAGTCTACTGTCTGCTGCTCCTCTCTCCCTTTTGTACAGACAGACCCACCCAAACATCGCCCTGGATTCTCATTCTGCGTCTTTGTTCAGACTAGTGCAGGTCTTAGATGCACTCCTGTAATCTCTTCCTGTAGGAATGAATCTGTTTTTTTTCTACATGTCCTGAATGTGATCCCCCCCTCAGCATAATACCATGCTTTCTAGTAAAATTACAGCTCCAAGAAAATAATTTGAATCATAAAGCACCTGAAAATCCTATGGGGCATGACACTGTGCTGCAAAACTAGCTACCAAGTTAATTAGAATCACAGAATCATCAAGGTTGGAAAACACGTTCAAAATCATCAAGTCCAACCGTCTGCCCTACAACCCCTAACCACTAAACCATCTCCCCAGACACCACGTCCACCCATTTTTTTAACAACTCCAGGGATGGTGCCTCTACCACCTCCCTGAGCAGCCTGTTCCAATGCCTCACCACTCTTTCTGTGAAGAATTTTTCCCTAATATCCAATCTAAACCAGCCCTGGCACAACTTGACCCCATTTCCTCTTGTCCTATTGCTGGTCACCAGGGAGAAGAGGCCAACACCCACCTCACCACAACCTCCTCTCAGGTAGTAGACAGCAAGGAGGTCTCCCCTCAGCCTCCTCTTCTCCAGGCTGATATATCTTAGAAGGGCTGTTTAAAGTAGTCAACAGTTTTTGCTCAACTGCACAACAGCAAATTGTAAACCTTAAATGCTACTATTGAAACAAAATAGTTGAAACATTTATCTTAGATTTTGTTTGCTCTAGCAGGCATAAGAAGATAAAATACGATGTTAGTACGTGCATATGACCTTAATGAGGATTATTCAGATTTATGTTTAGTCATCTGTTTCTTAAAATCTTACAATTTTAATTAATTACTGGGAGAAAACTTTAATGTGGTCATGAATCTGAGGTGCACCTGACGAGAAAAGCTTTGAAGCAACTCTGCAGACAGACTGACTGTAAATTAAAGGAGATCAGTATGAAAGGTAAATTGTTCATGTTTTCTCTCTTATTCTGGAACATTTTTTACATCCTTTGAACCTGTTGTAGTGAAAGCAGAAATACTCACAAAGTTTCTCTTGACCTGTGATTTTACTTGAGTGCATTATAACTAAATACCAAAATGCAAAACCAGCTTTTGAAGCTCAGATGAGAAACTCAGGCTCCTCAATAAGTGAGGGCTTGAAAAGAAGAGAGTAGGTGAAGTCCTGACTGCTGTCATGCCCAGTGAATAATTAAAAGTAGCATAGACTGGCTTTGTTTTCGAGAATTTAATTTATTCCAGTGGGCTAGGTGTGATCCAGCTTTTTAATAGCCCCTCAGGGCACTTAGACATAAAATTTGATTATTTTTAGTGTGTGACACAGGTACTTAGCAACAGAAAATTTAACAGTGGATAAAGGAGGGAGGTGGCTTTTGGGTTTGTAATTGCTTGGGTTTTTGTTGTGCATTAGCCTGCTTATGAGAGGTAAATAGTGATTGCTTCTGTGTCACTTTCTTTCCTCTTTCCTTCACTTATTAAGCTGTCTTTATCTTGGCACACAGGTTCCCTCATTTTTGCTCTTTTTATTTCCCCCCCCATCCTGCGGGGGAGAGAGAGTGAGCAAGCAGCTACATGAGTGCTGGGCTGCTGGCTGCTACGAAACACCACCACCTCAGAAGCCTTTGTAAAGAAAACTCTCCTAAAGACACACTTTGTTATTATCTCTTTATTTAAGAGGCCATCATGTCATTTCAGGCCTCTGTTAGCTAATAAAATATTACATGGCATATAATGCAAATAATAATGACAGAATCATAGAATGGTAGAGATTGGAAGGGACCTCTGGAGATCATCTAGTCCATCCCCCTGCTAAAGCAAGTTCACTTAGAGCATGTGGCAGAGAATCGTCATGTTTTTAAAGTCTTTGACCCAACAGTTGTGTTTTTGTCTCAATCTTTGAAACAATAGTAATTCCAGCTAGCTTTCTTTTCAGAAATCTCTCTCCTTGTAATGAACAGCCACATGAGAAGGTAACAGGTAGTGGTGTTTAGAGTTTCTATGGTTTACTGGCACAAAAGGAGTCTGAGCCTATGACCAGGAATTTCATGTACCACAGTCCATAAAGTACACAAAGTCTGTGCAAAAGTTTGCTTCCAGCATTTGCTCTAATGTTCAGTATGAACACAGCATTTCTGTAAAAGCCAAGGTACTTCCATTTCTGCACATAAAATCTTTTTCTCTCCTCCCCTTGTCATTAATTTGCTACATTGTACTTATTCTATTTACTATCTACTCGTCTGAGGAAATATGAGACTGAACAAAGTCATTCTCTTGATTTTTTGTTGTTTGAATGTCTTTTTTTGTTATTTAATGGATTATAGTTGTATCGGTGAAGCTTGTGCTTTTTGGACTCTGTTTGGAAAAATGCTATGGATAAAAGCCTGTATTAAATGTTAACCATGCTCAACTAGCTCACTAATTAGAATCTTAATTCTCATAAATCTGCAAGTAATGTAAAATTTTAGTCCTTGGTGCCACGTGAAGAGGCAGCATTTTCGTGGAGATCACTTTAGACTGTACTCACATACATAGCCTTATACGATTTGTTTGTGCATATGGCAAGTCTCCACAGAATTTCCTTGTTCGCCCCTTTTCTCATCATTTCAGCAGAAGTACAGAGCACACCCAGCATCAGTGGTTGGCACAAGCATTTAAGTAAAGTGCTTAGAACTGGTCTTCAGCTGGTGCCTGTAGCGTTGCTGCCGAGACACTATGGAAATTCTGTTCACATTATGCTGTATATCAGAAAAATATTCCTTTAATCTAGCAATTAATATTTAGGGTAATACATGTTGTGATTTTGTGACTTTATCACTATAACAATATAATATTTTCCATAAATATTTGTGACTGTGTACTAGGTGAAATTCAAGTGTTTTTCTTCTTTTTGACTGATGCTTGCAGCTGAATGTTGAATGGAAGGAGCTGTTTAAGCTCAAAATGTAAGGAATGTCCTTTGCTCATTCGAGTTATACTTCGAGTTCTAGGATTCCTTCTGAGCATTTTGAAACTCCTGAGGAATATGAAGTTATATGAATCAAAAATCACAGAATATTAAAAAAAAAAAAAAGGAAAAAATAATCAATAAAAAGGCTCAATTATACTTTAGTAACCTAACCTGTTGGATTGTGAGTGTTACTTTCAAGGAGTGTTGTTTGTGCTGAGTTTATACTCTATATTGTGTGGATGAGATGCTACTGAAAGCAGCTAATTTGAACAAACAAGCAATATTCTACAACAAAAAATATTATATACCCTATAGAATAGAAAATATTCCATATTGCGCCATGTTTATAGGTGACATTTTTCAAACCTATCATAACTGCATCTAAGTATTACCCCAAATTTAGAAATCCACATACAGCGTTACCTATCGTGGATAGATGTATTAGAATATTTAAATTTGCAGCAAGTCTCTCTCATTGCTAAAAGGATTCCTTTTCTAATTAATTTGTGGTTATCAACAAGCAAAAAAATTCTTCAGCAAACTATATAGAGCAATACATACACAGAACAAGTGGGGTCAAAGTACTAAGCAACATATAATAAGGAGAAAAGTTTATCATTTCCTTATGAGATAACTTGAATACCTAAAAGTAACTGGGTGAAAAGTGGTAAAGACTAGGACATTGTCCTGATCTGTAAAAGATCAGGATGTACTACTGGATGTTCTCAATTACTTCTGTTTCAGAACATTTGGGAGGTGTTCAGATTGCAGTGGTAGTAAAAATCCCATGCTTATAAACTATTGGAGACTGCTGCAGTACCACCCAGATATGGACCTTTGCAAAAAGAGAAAGTACTAATTTGTGCCTAACCCACTACAAATTGGGAAACTAAGGCTGATGACCCCTCCCCACCCTCTAGTGAGAGAAAACACTGTCTTCTACTGCAAATTCAGATATTTGCAAAGGAAATTGCCATTTAGGCATCTGAGCCAAGGAAGAATTGCGATGATAAATCAGAATGGTTACCATGCCTGTACCTATCATAAAAGCAATTTTCAAAAAATCCCATAAAATGTTTATTGAGAGCTTCCTGCTGACAGTCTCTCTGGTTCTGCTCCTCTGATTGTAAAGTGTTGGTAACTGATGAAATAGTGCACTGGCAGAGGCCCTCAAAGAATGAAATCACATTTGCTCCTTGCCTGCCACAGGTATGGAAGTCTGTGCTTGCGAGATTAAACTCTTAAGAAACAGTAAAACGTATTCACAGAGCCTCTTCACTTATGAACAATCCTAATAACATGGGAGGCCAAGCTAAGATACCAACTGTGATGTCTGCAGCTAGCAATTGTGAACTTTCATCTGCAACCAGTACTTCTATCAAAGGAATTTTAACTTTTTCCTTCTGTCATTTTGATGGTTTTTTTCCCTCCGTTGTCTTTCCAGGTTTTTAATGACCAACAAGTTCTATGGAGGCTCAGCTCGAAATTGGTCCACTTTAGATTCAGTTGAGATTGTGCAAGATGGAGAAATGTTTGCTAAATTTAGTGTTTCTGTCATCTCTGCTCCTGCAGAGTATTCATTTCATTGTCAGCTGGTGGGAACAAGCAATCTCTATTCTGCAAGGCTGATTCCATCCAACAATGAGGCAAAAAACTGGGATGTTTTCATTTCCAAGTTTCAAGTAAGTACACATTGCCATTTCAGAGATAATTCCAAGAACTGTTACTTGCTGTTGTAGGTGCTGAATGACACACATTCATAATGCCCTTACCTTCATTTCAGCCTGAGGGAAAATGTAAAAGAAAAGCTGTTCCCCTGAGGTGAGCTGTTCAATAAGGAGTAAAAAAGATGGCAGTTGCTGAACAGTAAGGACATGAAAGCGCAGCTTTGAAAAACAAAACACTATGAAGTTGTCTACAGAAAAGAAAAAGTAATAAAACCAAATGCGGTTAATCAGGCAAAGAATGACTAAGTCCCCATGCCTGTTTAATGAATTGGGCTGCTCTTGGAAACATGGACTTCTTAGGTGGGGGGCTTTCTGCTGCTCGCTTTGATTTTATTTGATTTCTTTGCACTTTGTTTTCCTAGGAAAGTACAGCTTAGTGTGGTGACTGTTTTCAGTGACATAGACTGTCTGTACTCCTACAGACAGAAACAAAGCCCAGTGCAATTACTTTTAATGTAAGCTTTGCCATGAACTTCACCTGGAAGCAGGTCCCACATGGCCCAGTTTGGATCCTGCAGCCCAGGACAAAACATTGCTAAGTTCAGAAATGTTCAGAGATGTTCAGTGTATACTTAAGAGCCACAAAACCAACAGGTTTTACTTGAAGGCTTTGTCAAAGGTCAAACGATGGGAAAACTCTATTCAAAAAATATTTTAAAAATTAGCAGTAAATGCAGAGTGGTGTAACCAAGACAGATTACACTGTTTCAAACTCTAAAATTAAAACTTCTGCAGTTCAGAGGCCTGTATACAAAAGGCTTTTACATTCATAAAAATTAGATAGCCACATGTAAGTATTTTTAACTTTTCTATACTTAGAAATGCTGCTAGGAGTCACATTTTCATCTCCCACCAAGGATCTAACTCCCCCACAGAAATGATAAAGCTTCAGAAAAACAATAAAAGAACTCTGCATATACTTCATTTCCCACCTAAAAATAGACATAGCACTTTAAGAATGTACAATTAAACTCGAAGGTTCAATAAGCATAATCCTGCTTTAAAAAAATCCAGTACAATTGACATAATGAAATTCAGTATTTCTGGCTTTAAATCAGAAGTGGTAAAGCCTTTCTAAACCAAATATAACTGTAAAGTGCTTCAGAGAGTTCTGGTAAATGTGGTAACAAGTGTGCATTGTTTTCCAGAATTTCAAACCATTTTTTGAACATAAATCACATAAATCATCACCTGCTTTCTGTTTTTATTCTAAATAAGCCTTTCACACTACATTTCATGACTCCTATTCACATTCTCATATGTTGTCAATGCAGTGGCTTAATGAGCAAAGGCTTTGGTAATCACCTGTATTCTCTAAAACTGTGCAAACAGTTATCCAACCCAAAAGCTTATTTTCACTAATCCTGCTTTAATCAGAAGTCTGCCTGCCTGCAGTGAAAGCAGGCAGTCTTCAAGTTAACTACTATAATCTAACTTGGAAAGATTCTTCTAAGAGGCCCAGAAAAGCTTGAATTGCTGAAATTTTCTTTACTTCCTCAGTACTTAAATAGCCCTTAGTTCTGCATATGATAATAGTTGTATTAATTGACATTCTGGAAGGCATAGACGTTGGTCTTAACACAAATCTTACGTACACATTAACTTCAGGTGCCTAAGCCATGGATGAACTGAAACCCTGAGTGATTACTGGTGTAGCATGGTATGCAAGCCATAAACTAATTTCTTCAGTGTTTGTATGAACACCTTTCTCAGGAAGTACAAGCTCATTACCACAGAACTTTCAGGTTTTTTTATCATAAAGCATAGAGTAATCATGGTTTGGGAAAACAGAAAAATAAGAAATCCGTGGTCTTCTTCTTCCTTGTTTATCAGTACTGATCATACATCCCTTTGGGACTTTACTTCTTAAAGAAACACGAACTCCTGAAGTGAGAATTTACTTCTTGCCCAAAAATGAATTTAATTTCCTGTGTGAAAGGGGGATCTGGAAATTTATTATGCAGAGGATTGAGTTCTCACTTTTTTTTTAGTGGACAGAATGTGAATGGTAATTACCAGGTGCATTTTTTGTGATTACCACATGTATCCTAAAAGTAGGGCCTATGCTTAATTTCACTCATCTTATACCTTTTTTGTTTTCAGATTCAAGGTTTCAACATTGAAAACAACCAATTTTCCTATGCAAGTGACTGTACAGGTTTCTTCACTCCTGGAATCTGGATGGGCTTAGTGACATCCATACTTCTGCTGTGGATCCTGACCTATGGAATCCATATGATCATGCAGCTCACAACAAACAACAGATTTGATGATCCCAAAGGTCCAGCCCTGTCAGTTCCTCAGACAGAGTAGCCATAGATTAACTTAATGCTGCTATGGCTTTTCCTGGTCTGATACCTATGATTTTTATAACCTTTCTGCTTCATAATATGTGTAAACTAAAAAGATAGCATAGCAGAAAGGGATAATTTAACTATTTATAAAAAGGATCCTTATGTTTGGCAACAATAATAATCCTACTTGCTATTACCATCATTTGTTAACAGCTCTCTGTGTTAAGGGTCCAAGGTGAGGCTGTAGAGGTTATTACTTTTATGTGGCTATGGAAAAGACCATTACAAACTACCTTCAGATTAACTACTATTGGCAGAGAAAGGATAGCACAACACAGATAAATGGCAAGGATAAATAACTTCTGTATAGGAAGCAATGTATTGAAACTACTGGTGTCTCTAAAGGCTCTTTAGTAAGTATGTCATGTTGATGCTACATCTTAAGAAGGGTGAACATTTTGTCAGTTTTTCTCTTGAGAAAACCATCCAGAAATGTATGGAACTAATAAAGTATAAGTAACTAAGAAAATAGTCTTGAAAAGTCTTTTCAAAATACATAACATTGTTCAGAAGTGGTCGCACAAATGAGAATGGGTGGATAAAGGTTTAGCTTCCCTGTAGTGCTGTCTTGTTCCTGTGAGAATGATGTTGATTAACCCTAACTCGTGTGTTTGTTTTAGCTATGGACAGCTGATAGTTACTAAGCAAGATAGGTCCTTGTCTGAGCTGATCACAAAATTGTATTTGATGTCATGGCAATGAATGCATCTGTTCAAGGTCATAACCTAGTATGATTCAATGTGCCAGTACAGACAGCGTCTTAACAGAAATAAGGTAATTTTCTTAGCATCTCTCCTTTTCCAGGTATATTTGGAGTAGTTCTGAAGTTTGCATGGAAAAAAAATAATTATATAAAGTCAGTAGAAGCACGGTGCTAATGTACTGTTTAAGTCTGAACATGTTTCTGGTCATCTCAGTGATTCTAGAAGTCTGAAAACACTTAAGACTGTGCACTATGACTTCCCAATGGGCAATCTGACTATGAAGTGAATTATTGAATGTTATGAAAAGCTAGGAAATAGTAAAAGAACAATTGTAAAATGGTAGTAAATAGTAAAAATAACATTTTAAATATTTCTTCCATAATTTTTTGCTATGATTGTGCATGTTCTATTAGTACTTAAAGAACAAAAATATATCATTTTGACAAAATTACCTTTATCACATGAAAAAAAATTCTACCTATTCTGATCTTGATCCATGTCATAGAACAGTGATACAGAGGAGAGACGCTTAAAGTCAACTATTTAATTAGACCAACAATAGTTTCCACCCATCATTCCTGGATGTCACATTTTTATTATGCAGTCGAAGAAGTAAATTAAATGCTGTCTGAAGCTATTCCACTCGAGTCATTCAATCCTGACCTGGAAAACAAAAAGAAAGCTTTCATCTAACTAGCAGAGATGACTCCTCTGCTGTAATATTTTACCCAAATGTTTTTCAAAACCTCAAAGAATGCTGCCATTTGATCTACACAAAATCGTAGTGTTAGAAAGGCACATTTTAATTGTACAAATTAGTTGCCAGGAGAGACAACTGAACTTGTTTTATTAATTCTCCCTTCAAAGCAAGTTACAGTAGTGTGCCAATTGAAAACTGGCATAATAGTCATGTAACTGATAGCTAGAAGAGAGAAAGGGTATTATAAATGACTTGGTTGGTAGAAGACAGCTTTCTTATGACTTTTATCTAGAGTCAACAAAATTTGCAACAGATTTTGTTCAACGGTGGTCATACAGAAGAACTGAAGGAACAGCTTTACAAGGCTGCCCAGCTCAGGATCTGTCTCCAGCAGTGCTATGAGTATTGATGGCATGTAGTATTAATTCCTGCAGATGTTTTCCTATTCTTCACCATTTAAGCTCAGAGACTTCCTCAGCCAGAGGTTGTGTCCTTGTATGTTATAACTCTGGTTATAGTTATGGTCCATGAATTTATCTAGCATCCTCTTGAGCCTGTGGACTGTCCTGGAGCTCACAATGTTCTAGTTGTAGCATTGCACTGGGGATCTCTGTATTTTCTCTTGCTTTCCTGGGCTGGACTCTGGAGAAGAGGAGTACGAGACAGAGCCTCATATAGGCTGTACTTCTTTCAGAAGCTCAGATTGAAAGAGATGTTTAAATAAATGTTTGTTGGATTAGCTTTTCACTGATTCAGCGAAACTGCTTTCAGCCTTCTGAAAAGGGCCAGACTGAACGGTCTGCTGTGTTTGATGTTACACATGCCAGGGTGAAGAGGAAGGCATTTTTTTTGAGAGAAAAGGTACTGCCCAGGGAAGTGGTGGAGTCACCATCCCTAGAGGTGTTTAAGAAGAGTCTGGATGTGGCACTTAGTGCCCTGGTCTAGCTGATGTGGTGGTGTTAGGTCATAGGCTGAACTTGATCTCAGAGGTCTTCTCCAGCCTCAGTAATTCTGTGATTCTGTGATTCTACCTTGTCTTACAACAATGATACCATTAATGCTTTGGCAAGTAGGGCCTTTGGAGTAATACAGTTTGTTCCTGTAGTGATTTAGGATACTCTTGCGATGGAAAGCTCAAGCCACATGTTTTAGCCTTTGATGTGCTAGTGGTGTCCTTGTGAGGCCTCTGCTGGGAAGGACAGCAGAAAAGGAAAGGAACTGCCTACAGCCCTACTTGTCTCAGAGGGTCAGGTGGACTGGGCTCTGGGGACAATGACCAGTCCCTCTTAGAAGAGGATGAACTGCTTTCTGTCCACCTGTGGTGGGTTGACCCTAGCTGGCTGGTAGAAGCCCACCACATCTGCTCTGGCCTCTGTCAAATAGGCTGCCCCTGCTACCAACACCTCACTATGGACATCCAGTGCATCACCTCAGGAGGCCAGGTGTGCTATTGGAGTCCCCATGCCATCTCAAACCCTTGCAGCTGCACGCCATGCTGCCCTGTGGCTGAAGACAAAGACAGTAAAGATCACTGATTCCAGCAGGCCAGATTCCTTCCTTTTAAATAGAGACAGGCTTCAAGAAATTCTAGCAGGATTTTGCACTTGCTTGTCTCTGTTTACCTTTCTGAATAAAGTCTGAAACCTGTCAGGGAGCTTCCGGGTCTGTGTACTTAGGATTTCATAATTCAGCTTATTCACAGATGCACTTGTTAGAACATGCCTGCTATTGGAGCTCTTCCAGCCAGAATATTAGTGCTGTCTGCAAGGTGAGAGCTCTTAGGGTGTCCCCCCCTACAAGAAGTACTGATTTCCAAAAAAGGTTGAGGTGATGATGGGGAAGAGCATCAGTTATAAAAGTAGAAGCTTTTTGTTTGCTTTGAAATACATGAAGAAATGAAACTATGAAGAAAAAATCTCATATACTATCAAAAAACTATGGGACAACTTGAAAAAAGTCAATTTAACTATGAAAAATCAAGATGAAAACCAACAAAAAATCCAAAACCTTAACACAAGTCCTGAAGCCATAACTTAAAGTATTTTTTCACAAAATTATCATTTGTTACAGGGTACAGCTGAGATAGAGATAGAATCCGAACCTTCTGACCTGATAGAGGTTTGTTTTGTGTCCTCGTCTTTTGGTTTCTCTACGTGTAAAATTACTTGTATTACAAATCACAGGGAAACCCAGCAATGACTTACAATGAAATAGAATTATAATAGAAATAGTACAAGAGTAGTATTTTAATGTAAGCAGTAGAAGAAGGTAAGTCAACCCATCTGTCAAGGGAACATTCAATAAAGTCATTGTCTCCTCCTTTCCTTCTGGGTGACTGGTAAATAATTATATGCAAATCAAAATCAGCTGAATTGTTGGGCAGTGTCCAGGTATTACTGGGCTCTGTAATTGTTTCAGCATAAACGGGGATCAAGCAGGGGAAACCAGAGATGCTGAAAACAATAAATGACCATGAGAAGCTAACTCCTAAGATAATCAGTTGCAAGAAGAAGCCTGAATGTTGAATACTGGTCACTGCTGGCAAAAAGCAGTAGTCTCAGCAGGTGGTGATGATTGTGGAGGCAATTGTAGCGATAATCTCATCCTTAAATTGAGCAAGAGGATGAAACAACCCACATACAGGGCAGGGGCTCCTTTTCTGAAGTCTGTTTTTTCTGTTGCATGGTGTGGTGGGTTGACCCTGGCTGGCTGCCAGATGCCCACTCAGCTGCCTTCTCACTCCCATGCTTCAACAGGACAGGGAGAGAAAACAAGATGGAGAAGCTCGTGGGTGAAGGTAAAGACAGGGATACCACTGATCAGTTACTATCAGAGACAAAACAGAGTTATGTAAAATTAATTTATTGCCAGTTGAAATAGATTTGCTAGTGAGAGGCAAACCCCAACACCTTCAGTCTGCTCAATGCCAAACAATCCTGTGGTATCTGGTACCTTCCAGTAAAGGAACCTGACCTTCAGTTTGCTAATAAAGGTTCTGCTCTCAGATGAGTTGGTTCCTTATCAAAACTTAAAGCAAAATCAGGGACAAAAAGAGTTATTTCTTCAGAACTTGGATTCCTAAAGGCTTAAAATTATTGAATTGCAGGGGAAAGAAAAAAAAAAAAGAAATGAGATCTTGCCAAGGGGTGGTTCCCTACATAAGTAGTCTTTCATTTCCACAGTGGGATGTTGTCTTTCTTTGTCTTCCTACCTGTGTGGGTGGAAAGGAGACTTATGACAGTGACTGAGCCCAGGAGCAAATCATCTGCTGTTGATGTCCTACAAATGAAGTGGCTTCCTTTTCCTCACCACAACTTTTTGTATGCCTTCTGTTTGAACACAGGTTCCCTGCTCCAGATTGACTGGATACCTGTTTAACCCCTGGACCGGGTATGTTTTTGAATTATAATAGCTGAACTTGGTTTTAGTCTGTTTTATCTATCATTCGTTATTGCCATAACAGAAGACAATTTACTGAATGGTCATCTATTTTCTTCTTTGCAAATGGCCATGTGGGTGTCCAGCAGAAGACTAGGAAACTGATTTTGAGTCTGTCCTAATACCCCCTTATCTAGCCATGCAGAAGCAACTGAAAATGAACGGTGTACAGACACCTTGACATCATATGCAACTTTCTTTAGTTAATGGAAACTGCAAAAATAGTGTTTGCAACGTAAAAAACCCAAACAATTGCTTTCATAAAAGTGTGTTTGGAAGGTGGGTAGGTTGAATTTTGGATATGATGTTTGAATTATAATTTTGTGTATCCTTTTTATTCTGGATAAATATGGATACATATGGATAGCAGATCAATTTAGCTATCTGACAAGTATCTTTCACTGAAGCATACTGGCATGATTTGGGCTATTTACTGTCCCTATCTACCCTGCCTTTCATTCACATATACTTGTGCCTCAGCTATTCATTAAGTTCACACTGCTGTGCTCTCTTTTTACACCAAGATGTAATATATTTTGCACTAGAGTAGCTGAGATGCAGATGCTTGTCTGGGTCTGTCATTCCTGCTGCTGAGTAATAAAATCCTGGCAGTAGAGCAAAGCAGATAGCTGCAAACACTGATGTCCTAACACATAGTGATATCAGGGAAAGATTTTTATTATAGCTGTCAAAGGGGGAAACCAAAGCATGCAGGCAGCCGTGTGCCCTGTTGGGATCAAAGACTACATTGCCAATAGCCTGAGAGGCAGGACTGGCTCCATTTTAGGAGGTGCATTTTCTGGCTCTGCATGCCTAAACACAGTTCAGCTAATAACTGAATAGGGCCAATTCAGGAGTGCTCGATTTCATACCCTGCTAGAAAGACCCTGAAAGGCTGTCAATAGCAGAAGATGCCTCGGAGAGTACCAAGATCCAGCTCTGGCCCTGTTCTCTCACTATGTATCTTCAGACTGCAATTGAACAGGGATGTCCCAGGTCCCCAGTGGTCTCAGCCTTTCTCTTTAGTGAAAAAGAGGAAAAACAAATGTGGAAGAGGGGGGGCAGTATGGATCATACTTTTTTCCTCAATAGACATTGGGAGTCCTTGCACTTCTGAGTGGTTACCAGAGTCCTTGCCTGGAAAAGCAAGGGTGGTGTCAAGGGGCACTGCCTCTGCTGGTGAGGGTGTGCACACCTGTGTGATGCTGGGCTGTCTTGGAAAGTCACCCAAGACCTCAGCCTTCTTTCCCAGAACCTCTCTTTGGGGCTGTCTGTGAACTAAGGCAGAAGCTACTGCTTTGGCTGCCCTCCAGAAACTCTGAGGTAGCTGAAAGGGAGTGGAAGGAGGAAACCCTGCAGCTACATCACATTTTTCTTACCACATGCATGAAGTGACAGAATTGGACCCCAGCGTGTTTGAAACAGGCAGTTGAAGTCATCTATCTTTTTATGACTAACCAGTGTTACGATTACAAAATAGATGGTCTGCTTTTGCTCATAGAGCTTTCGTGGATGTGGATGTGTACTTACACAGCAAGAGTGAAGCAGTTGCATCAGTTTTCATTGATTCAGATTTTCACAGAACTTTTTAGGGGTGTACTGGTTGGCTTTGAGGCCAGAATTTAGACCTTAATGGCTTACTGCTATCAATTTGTGCAGTATAATTGTGATTAATAGATACCTTAATGGAGAGAAGTTAGTGGGGATTTTTGGTTGGTTGATTGGATTTTTTTTCCCTAAATAGCACAAAAAAATATTTATTGGATATAGCAGGGAATTTAAATTTTGCTCATGTTCTGATATAGTTTGAACCCATTTCTGCTATAATAGCTTTTATAACACTCTGAATTTCAAGGGGGCAGAAAGGGTTTAGTGGTCATAGATGTTTGGGCTGAGCATGCTTCTGGCAACAGATAAACGAGTGAAAGTTTATCTGTCAGTTTTCTTAATTGTAATATCTGAAAGTATTCCATGGATAAAATTTGTGTCTAAAAATTAAGACACAAGTTTTTTGACTATTGAATTACTATCTTCTGTTTGTTATGAAACTCCTGGTTAACACATGAGCTAGTTACTTTTACCACCTCACTTATCAGAAAGGTGAAGGACTCCCTTCAGTAGGGTCATTATTTTCATCTGGAATAGCCAAAGGTTTCACTTCAAAGATTCAGTAAGACTGAACTGCATGTTACTCATTAAGTAAAATCTGCACCTTGCCTAATCAGCAGTGTATGCGCCTGCCACGAATCCAGGGCTGGATTCAGCTGCTGTGCAGTGGGACTCTTGTTCCTGCAGAATACATAGGAATCAAAATTATAACTTGTGTGTTCCTCTGATATTGTAATATATTGGGCCTCTTGCCTGAAGGTGCTGTCACAGAGCTTCAATTGCAATATCATCTGTGCTCCAGCCCTTTGCACACTTTGTGGGAAAGGAAATCTAAAGAGCACTTGCAACAGAGCAGATGATGCCTGTTATTAGTGTTCTAAGTGAAATAATTTCATTACTGTCATTGGTTTATTGCATTTGGAAGGAGGATGACTTTAAATACTATATCCAATATTAAACAATTACCTGTTTGATACTTCTGTTAAGGAACTCAGTAACCCTGCTCTAGTGGTGGTGCTGTGGTGGTAGTTAACTTATACCAGATGCTAATACAAGCCTCTGATACAGGAAGGGTCTCCAAATCAAAATGTATGGATGGAACCTGCTTTGTTTGTATGGAAAGACTGCAGCTTTTTGACAGAACATTGCCTCTGTTTACTGGTGTGCTACAGCATGATGTCAAGGGTTCATGGATAATAACCTGCATAATAATTATGGAGATTTATGCATCCTTACTCTGCAGTGTGGTGCTCCCACCAGCTCTAAGCAAAACCGCTGCTCCAGTGCCACCCACCAGTGCAGCTCCCAGCAACAGCTCATTGGCTGCACCTGACTTGTCCAGTCCTAGCCAAGGTGGTTAGGAACAGAGGTCATTGCCTAATTTTCCCAAACTTCAATTTGTGTAAGCTCAAGCAACCTAGAATTTCCATCTACTCAAAAACCTTTCAGCCAAGAAGTTGGAAGGATCAACAGCCGAGGGCCAAACATGAGGTCTCTGTATGATCAGAAGGGCTGTACTTGCTCAGTTGTAGATCAATTCAAATTAGAAATTAGAAAATGGAGGAATGGGAAAAAAAAAATCATTCTAATATGCAGCATCCTTAGAATAAGATTGGAAGAACTGCACAGGATACAGAACTTCTGTATAAGTCTGTGAAATGCTGCAAAAGTTTGAATAAGAAACCTGTGAAGATGATGAATTTCTTCTCTTCTTCCCAGTTTCCTTCCTATGGGGAATAATACATAAATAAATAATAGGGAAAACACAGCAGCTGCTTTAAAATGTCAGGAATGTTTCTGTCACCATAAACTTTGTTCAGTAGGAATCCATATGTTGTGAGAAACAACATGTAAACAGATTTTTCTCTGAGTTAAGCTTTTCTACTGTTGAAGGGTCTGACTCTACTGAAAAAGTGAGCACTGCTATATTTGTTCTTTGAAAAGGGACTCGGAGGGATACTCTGCAGTGTCAGATTGCTCTCAATTCTCCTGGTTGCTTTCTCTGAATGCATCAGCAAGGGCAAATGAATGTTGTGCCATTCAGGTCCACCCCATTGCAGGGAAACAAGGGGTCCTTCTCTCTCCCTCTCTGTCCTTGCAGGCAGCAGGCACAGCAGCAGTTATCTATGCTCTCATGAACACAAAGAGTGTTTCTGAAAAGCATATCAAGCTAGCCCTCTTCTCCAAAAAATCAAGGTATCATCCTGCTCCCTGACAGGTAAAAGTGGTTTGGCAGCTGAATATTGAGCCTTCTGTTGTTTCTTCCTTTTTGTTCATGGGGCTGTGTTGTCCACCTGGACATCTGACTTCAAGCTTTGCCTGAGTTGAAGCTCACCTCGTTTCTCCTTTTCTTCATGTTTGCCATGGGCCTGTTTGCAAGTAAATGGCAGAAGTGAGGGGTGACCTAGTCTGATTTCAAAATACTTTCAAGTCCAAAACTCCAGAACATCTCCCTTCTACCCACACACAAGGCAGCATCTTCTAGCTGGTCTTTCCTGTTAGGTGACCCAATTGCTGAGAGCTGAGCTTGGTGCTTAAATATTTTGGCAAGAGCAATGCATATCTGAGAGCAACACAAGTACTGTTTGTGGTCCTTTGCAGAGGGAAAAGCTGCTTATTTGTTTAGGAAATAGAGGCTATAGTGCTTAACTTGGAATATTTCAGTCACTTCCATGGCAACAGGCTCTGAGAGAACAAAGCATGATTTCACAAGATCACATAACAGCTTGAGAATGGAAGAGAAAATTTTACATAGCAACACTGTGAAGTTTCCTTTAACTTGAATTTTACCTCTTGTTAGTTGACTGATGATTTAATCAGTAAAGTGATTGCTGTTCTGCCAAGCAATTCTGAGCAAATTGGCATTGATTTCTTTCAGTTGTCAGGCACCCCTTGTTTGTGTTATGGCAGGGGATGTGCCAGCACTGTGGTGTCCCTCTTCCCCTCTGCCCAAGGATAATACATGTTATCTGGCAGATGTCCTGAGATTATAACTGTATTTAAATGGTAGCGTCAGTTAGGAATGATGGCCTGGTTCAAAAGCATTGGACTTTTTCCATCTTCTTTGGTAGGCTTCAGATTTGGCCTGACCTTAGAAATGTGGCATAGCCATTGCAGAGTCTACTGAGTAAGAGGTCACAAAGCATGTGGCTAAGGGACGGGAATGTGAACCTCCTGTGTTTTAAGGCAATCCCCCTGTTTTCCCAGTCTGAATTAGATCTGGTCACTGGGATTTGAACCCCCTCACTGCAGGCAGGGAGAGGCTAATTTACCCCTCAGGTCCTTGTGTTATGAGCTTCACTTGCTCCATTTCCTTTGGCTGACTCACACAGGTAGTGCCAGAGAGAGCTACGGTGCCCGAGTGTCAGAGGGCTTTCTGCTCAGCTTACATGTACTGCAGGAAAAGGGAGGGTTATTAAATGAAATACTGATATAGAAACAAATGTGTGCTGTTTCATTAATAAATCCTTCTCTCAGACATCTCTAGTAAACAAATCAGAAATTTCTGTTGCAATATGATGTGCAAAAAAAAACCCCAAAAAGTGCCACAGGAAACAGGGTTTGTTTTTCACTTCATGCAAATGGCAGCAGATGAGTCTATGATGCAAGTAACTGGTTAAGTAGCTCCATAATTGAAGATGGAACTTTTAAAGCTTTAACTTTAATTAATTAAGTTTATTGTGAGAAGTGTACCACTTAGATGAACCAATTATTCTTGAAGAATATTTCTCCTATATCCCTGGCAGCATAGCCTTCATCCTGAGCCGAACAAGTAGTCAGTGAGATTTGGTCATTTTTTAGCAAAGAACGGACTAGTCAGATTGCAGTGTGACTTTTGGCTTCTGAGATGAAGTAAGTGCTTGCCAGCCATGATAGCCAAATAATTTTTCAGCTTTTCTTTCATTCAGTGACTGCAAACCAGTTGAGGGGGTTGACAGTCAGACATTTCTGTTCTATGATCTATTCTTCTGTACTTGCTCCTACCCAGCCCTTGCATAGCCTGGTATTTGCCCCATCAGCCTGCCACGACCCTCTTCTAAGGCAACTTTAGGAGTAAATAAAAGAACTGGCTGCTCCTCAAAATCTCTTTTTATAAATACAGAGTTTTATAGTCTGCCTTGAGAGTTTATACAGTAGGAGACGTGATAAGGAACTACCATTTCATTCCTATTGCAGAAATCTGTACTGTGATGTAATGTATGGCCCAGTGTGGAGGTAGGTGTCACGGATAGATATCAGTGTGTTTGATGTTTATCCCTTTGCATTAATGTTTTGTGTTGCTTTTCTATTTTACTCTGTATGAAGCAGACACTTGAGATAAAATGCTTCATCCTTTGATTTCTTTAGGTCTTAAAATACTAAAGCCCTAAAGATCATTCTTCAAAGAGGAAGTTTGCAAGCACATCAGACAGACATGGAGTGGGGAGGCAAAATTATTACCTAGAGGTCAGAACTGGGGAAATAATTTTTTTCTGACCGTCATTTAGCCTTCTCATGATCTACAATATATCATTAAGTGGTAAATCATCAGTCTCAAATTTCGGACACAATATTATGATAGTTGGAATTTAAACAAAGAGCTGATGTAAAGACCCTCAAACACCAGCCTAGTTAATAAAAATAGATGTTGTCCAGTGCAGCAAACATCATGCCAGTTAAATCCAAACTTTCAGAGACTGGAAATCAACTTTGTGGAAAGTCCCATCTGACAAAGAAGGACTCCCAGCTACAGGCTGCTTTCAAAAATTCAGACCTTCCTCTCTGCGCGCCTCAATTTCTGCTTCAGTGAAATGGTGAATCGCTGAGATGTGCCATGAGATGCTCAGGTAAATGATTCTGTGCAACTGCCAAGTGTTTTGTGCTTTTGATTGCTAAACAGCTACTTTTTCAGGTGGAGCATCTGAACCGTTTACTTCTTTTGTGTCAGTGAAACAGCATTATATTAAAATGAACTGGGAAAAAATAAGGTTTCATTTTAGATTAAATGGTATTTAGACTCTTGACAGCTGTCCTAATTTTTCCCTCAGTTACTGTAGTGCTAAAGCAAGATTTCTTTCACTCAAGTAAATTAAATGAAACTTTCAGTGTTATTTTGGTTGTTTTATTGCAGGTTTTGATTTTTTCTTTCTTTTCAAGATAAAGACAGGTTTTCAAGTTAGAAGGAAATTAGACAATAAACCCTCAGTGCAATGTGTCCGTAGCTTCAGTTTGAGTCTTGTAGACAAGACTGTAGTATAAATAATTTAGCACACACTGGAGGCTGATTAAAATTTTTTTTTGAAGCCCCAAAAGAACATAAACCTCGATCATAATTTATTTAGCTAACTTCAATTGATTTAATAGTTATATCATGTTCTGTAGTGATATCTAAGTCACACATTTCTCTGGAGGGAAGAGATTTTCCAGCTTGCTTTGCTGCTGAAAATTAAGTAGCTGGAAAAAAGGTTTCCCAGAATTCAAAGGAATCTGTAGGAAGTTGCATCCTTTTTTGTGTTTCAATATGAAGTAATATGAAAGTACTTGGAAGTGATGAATCCTGGCTGTTGGGGTGCTTTTTTATTGTCCTCTCCTCCAGCTTTTATGACCTGCTTTTGAGAAAAAGAGCAAACCTTGCTAGGTCTTCACAAAATTATAATGCTTTTATTTGTGGATGTTTGCATCCAGTTGCTTCTAGAAAGCATCTGGGAAAGACAAGTGCCCTGAAATCATTGTCAAATACTGATATTTTATCCTCTTACTTTATCGGTTAATTGTGTTTTGCCTAATCATAGAATCATAGACTGGTTTGGGCTGAAATGGACCTTAAAGATCATCTGGGTCCAACCCCTCTGCATGCGCAGGGACACCTCCCGCTAGACCAGTTGCTCAGAGCCCAATCCAACCTGGCCTTGAACACTTCCAGGGATGGGGCACCCCCAGTGTCTCTGGGCTACCTCTTTCCAGGTGTCACCACTCGCACAATAAAGAATTTCCTCCTAATGTCTAACCTAAATCTCTCCTCTTCCAGTTTTGATCCATTCCCCCTTGTCCTCTCATTACAAGCCCTTGTAAAAAAAACCCTCCCCAGCTTTCCTGTGGCCCCTTCAGGTACTGAAAGGCTGCTATAAGGTCTCCCCGGAGCCTTCTCTTCTCCCTGGAGCCTTCTCTTCTCCAGGGTGAACAGCCCTAACTCTTCACAGGAGAGGTGCTCCAGCCCTCTCGTCATCGCCCCTATTGCATCATTGCATCAAGATGATATGAACCTAAAATAAAGAACCTAAAATAAAGCACCGAATTAATATTCTCCTGTTTTGCGTGCTTTTAGTTTATGCAGCAGTTTTCTTGACACAGTTAATTTTGAGAACTATGAAAGGAATGCAATTTTAGAGCAGAAAACCCACAATACTGTTGTAGCATAGTGGCTCCTTTTAGCCATAAGCTAACCACATAAATGGAGTTTAGACTTCACGTGTTGACAGCTAGACTCTCAGTCAGTTTTTGTATGTTTATAGGCTACTTTACAGAAATTTGGGGGATTCAGATGCTGCTGTAGAAGTCAATGGCTCAGCAAAGCCAAGCACCTTGCTGTCACTTTGAGGGAATTAGAGACAGTGCCTCTGCTTTGCCATTGCTGTGCCTAGACACATACTGAGCCACAGCAAATACTCATTGTGTCACCTTCACTTATAAGGAAGCTCATCCTCATTTAGTTTGTCTTCAGACCTTGCATAATTGTTTTTACTGTTTCCACCTGGCACTCCCATGATCTTCCCAGAATATCTGCTCTTCTGTCTAATTGGTTTTGGTGTTAGGAACAATTTTCATAATGTCAAATTTTCAGAACATTTTAATATCTTCAGTTATTTCGGTGTAGTTTTCCTTGTCAGTTTAACCCCTGCGTTCAGTAAGCACGTGTAGCAGAATTATATCTTCAGACATCTAATGCATGTTGGTTCCTTAGAGTTTGTTGAGATAAACATTCTAACTTCTAGTGTAATGAACTGAAAAAAATTAGAAGCTATGTAAACAGACCTTTATTCAAAAGATTTTTGAAAGTTCTAAGTGGAAGAAGTGAGATACATCTAATCCCTTACTCTTCCTGCAGGAGAAACCCATCCTTTCAGCCACCCTTTGGGCAAGTAATCCTACAGACCTGGTAAACATTAGAACCTCAGAAGCAAGATACTAGTTTTTATATTTAATTATATGAGGAATGAATGAAAATTAATAGGATGTTTTTATGCTGAGGTTATAGACAAATGACCCAGAGGGTTCGATTTCTTTTGAAGCCTACATACTTTCAACAAGTTGGTGAAGAAGAATGCTTTGAAAAAACAGCTCTGAAAACTTCCTTCCTCCCAAAGTCATACTGTTTGCCTGTCTGTGATACAAATTTCACTGTGGTGAAATGAATTGAGCTGGGAGAACTGTGTCCTGTTAAGCAGAGAAAGGAACCATTTTTAGTTATTATTTTTCTGCAGGTCAGCCTGCCAACAAGTCCACTGAGGAGCAGATAGAAAGGAAAGATTGAGCAGAGGAGGGGCCGCCAAGAAAAACACTGGAAAATCTCATTCTTCCTTTGGGGGGGGGAAAAAAAAAAAAAAAAAAAAAAAAAAAAAAAAAAAAAAGCAAAAGCTTCAGATATTGTGACCAAGGCTCTGTTGGTAGGAAAGGCTCAGAGAAAAGGAAGTTGAATATATGTAACAACTAGAGCTGAATGAATACCATGAATAATCATTCACGTTCTAAATGGAATTGCTTTGATTTTATTTCTGCCAACTTTTTTTGTTCATTTTTGGTGGATATTCTAGTGAGGTCGTTGTAAAGAATGCCTACCAGCTGATTAATGTAAACTCTTTGGATGTACCTACGTGCTTTAATAATGAAGTACCATGATTCAGAATCTTTAGCAAAAGTTATAAGCAAACATAAGGTACTTTTTTCCCCCATAAAAATTCCTTCTCTCTTTCTTTCCTCTGGGGTGTGATGAGATACACAGAAATACATATTAGTAAAGGTTACTGAAAACTTTTAGCAAAGAAATCTTTCCTATTATATACTAATATACTGTGTAGCTGACAACTAATCTTCCAAACTCTGCCTTAAGCAGTAAATATTTTATACTTATAAAGTCTGAAAGTTTACTACTATTCAAATTCTACTGACCTTTACAATAGAGTTTATGAGAAAGTCTTGACTATTAAAAGTAGTTGTTTGTGTTGCTGTGCTGTAACTGCAAACTTTGTACACACTTGTTACAAACACAGCATGTGCTTTCTATAAAATGGTTTTACTGCAACATGTTGGCAGCCTGATGATCTGATGTTTTCTGTAAGAAATGTTTGTCAAATCATGCTACAGCAAACTATGAAGAATTGCTGCAACCTTGGCAAGAAAAGAAGTAAATGAAAAATTAATTACAGTGAATTATTAGGAAATTAGAGAATCCTGTGTAGAGAATTTGAAAGTCAGCTAAGAAGACCACAGTGTGTGTATTCAGTTATACACAGCTAAAACTCCCCACATGGACAGAATTTGACATAGCCCCTGTTTGTAACACGATTACTAGCTGTAACCCAAACATGTTGAGCTGTAGAGATAAGTCAATTTTAATTTGCATTATGTAAGGAGGTTAATTCCTAATTATGATATTTATAGTTCCCTTTCCTGCAGTATTGATAACAGAGGGCGGAAGTTGCTTTGCAGCTTAGACTACTTGATTGTGATTTAAAATTTATTTTTTTATTAAGGGATGGGCCTAAATTGCAATGGTCAGATCCACAATACCCCTGACCTCCTCTGCAGGTCTGCAGCTACCTTTCTCAAAGCTTAGTGGTGCAGTTCAAACTTGGGATAAAATATCAGCCCTTTTGCAGTTTGTTGGCAAGGAACACGGCTGACTCCTGCCACCCCTGTGTGTGGGAGATGCGTGGACATGGGAGGGGTGGGTGGGTCAGTCTTGTGTTTTCTGCCCGTGCCATTGGGCTCCCCATGACTCCGTGTTGCCCCACATGGCCCCACAGAGTCCCACATCCAGGCTGGTGCTGCCTGTCCTTGCTGCAGGCCTCAGCCTTGAGAAGGCAGCCAGGGTGCAAAGCAAACTGCTGAGGTGACCAAAATGTGGCAGTGACAGCACAGCTTTGGTGATCCTGCCTGCTCTCTCTGGGCAAGCATCTTCCTGAGCTGTGTTTGCAATGTGGCCTTTCAAGAGAGAAGACAGGTGAGGAAGATATTAACAGAGTTAATGGCTTTTAACGGGGCTGTTGACAGCATGGGTCCCTTTGCCACCAAGGCTGAACAGCAGAGTCTACCTAATTTTATCCTGAGTGCTGGCTGTTTGGACTACACAGCTGAGAAGTCTTGAGCCAAGCATATCTGGCATTTGGTTTGTTGGTTCGGATGTTTTCATGCTGATCCTTTAAATAGAAACTAGGTCAGCTGCAACCAACTGGAAAGAAGGCAAGATGGGGGACATTGCTCCTGAGTGAGCGGGTGTGCTGAGAGACCAGGCAGCTTTGAGAGTCACCAGAGAGAGACAGCAAAGGAGCAGGGCAGGGAGCTGGGAATCTGCAGCTCAGAGATGGGAACCACTGTGAGGAGCAGGGAGCAGCCAGCCAGGCCCTGGCATGGCCAGAGGGAAGCCTCTCCAGATCCTCAGAGCCTGTGCAGAATTTGCTATGGTCAGGAAGCCACAAAGCTAGATAACCAAGCCCAGGATAAAGGACTATGCTGGAGAGGCAGAGCTAGGTATAAAAAAATCATTATTTATACATTTAATTTTGTGAGCGTTTTAACTAGCTTATTTTTTTCCTATTTAAAACTTTAGCTGACTCACTTTATATTATAATAACACTTGTTTGGTTTGTGGGGTTTTTATGTTGTGTTGCTTTTTGACCTTGTCTGGGTTTTTTGTTTGTTTGCTGTTGTTTTTTTTAGTGCTTTTGTTCATTTTTATTTTAAACTTTAAAGCCATTCAGTTGCCTTTGAGGAGCACCATAAGGTAGTGGTCTAGTTAGGAAACTTCAAAGCTCTGGGCACCTTTCAGTCTCATCACCCAGCTGTGGTCAGCTATTCCCCAGCTCCAGCAATGTGAACTTGAGCCTGACTGAAGACCAAACTGTCACAATACAGAGAATTTCACTCCTTGGTTGCTCTGCAACCGGCAGCAGCAGGTTTCCTGTTGTTAGATCACCCTGACACTCTGCAAAGACATGTGCAAGCATTGAACCTTGTGACAGAGGAATTTGCAGACTGCTTGATTAGCCAGGAGAGAGTTTCCAGAATCTGATGGGAACTCTCATTAAACCCCCATTGTCTTTTTCCAGAACACCTGAGGAAAGGGGTGCATAAACACACAACATATATACCCTGTAAAAGAGCTGTTGTGACCACTCTTAGCATACTTGGCTGTAGCAGGCCAGCAATGTTTGTTATCTGCATGTAGCAAGAAAAGAACACAAGGGCCCTAAGTGAAATGGGAGCCTATTTGGTGCTTGCTTTTAACACACACAGCAGAAATCTCTATTGCAAACTGCCTCAGCCCCAGCAGTCAGAAGTGACAAATCTGATTTTGGAAACCATAGGTCAGGTTGCCATCCCTCCTCTGGACTTGGGCTGCACAGTTGGCCTCTGCTCCGTGCTGGCAGGTGTGAGCAGGCAGGAGCAACATGGCTCTTGGGGCAATGATTGCTGTTAACCAGCAGCTGTGCCTTGTCAGGGAAAAGCAGCAAGCTCAGTCGAGGTGTCCCATGGAAAGCTGAGATTTGGGGTAGGCCAGGATTGAGCTGTGTCAATCTTAATACAGAAGACAGAAAACAGGGAGATGTATTGTCCCACGGGGAAGTTAAACGTAGAGTGCCTGAATAATTGGTACAGTGTCAGTCTGGCCTGGAGTACAACAGCTGGGAATGTAATCCTTGGTTTCAAGCAGCATTTTATTTATGATGAGCAAGTAGGTGTGTTATTGTGAGATTTTAAACTCTTGAGTCAGGTACAAAACAGTATTTTTAATACTGTAAGGGAAGTTAACCAGGAGTTGTATGGGTGGGTTTGATGTTTGTTTTTTTTTTTTCCATGAAAGTTACTGTGTCACACAACAGAAAAGAAAAGAACCATTAATTTTGTTGAAATGCTGACAATTTGTTTAAAGTGTATCCAACAGTTTTCCAAGAAGTTCACTTAAGGCACTGCTGTTCAGTTTTCTTGGTAACAATCCAGTCCTTGAGAGCCCACAGCTGCTGTGTCTTGCTACACAGCAGCACACAAAAATACAGATTTTTTTCCCTGAACTATTTGCTTCTGCCTTCTTAATGAGTGAAGTTATAACCACTCAGGATATGTTTTAGAAAAAATTACTCTGTTCTGAAAAAGTCAGAATTTTTTTTTGTTTTGTTATTATTCCACCATGATTGGATGAATTTTTATTTTGGTGGGGGTGATCACAGGGAGGGTGGGAAGAGAACATAATCCAGAAAATAATTTTGAAGAGCCAGAAAGTCAGGAAGCTTGCAGGGATATCTGAAGTTCATTCCTGTGATCTGAATCTGTAAATCTTTTACAGAGCTATAGATGTAAATTGGCTGATTGTTAAACTTTGCAAAGATTAAGAGTAAAGGTAGTGACCTGAAGCGAAGTTAGAGGGTACAGTAATTAATGTATCTCCATAACAAATTTCAATAAGGAATTCCAGACTGCTATACTTCACGTATTTTTGGAGTTGTACTTCTCTCCTCCTTCTCCATCATATTTTCTGGGCAATTGGAAATATAAAGCTAATGAAGCTTTTCATATAAATGTAAATAAACATTTTTTATTTGTAAGACATAAAAGACATTTCTGTTTCTTGAGCTGTGAAGTTGTCGCTCTCTTCCTGATTTACACCCGCTGGATCTGGTGATTTGACTTCCCTGACCTAAGCAGATCCTTCAGGCAGGCAGGTGTTGAAGTGGGTCAGTAGAGCTGGCAAAGGCACGTGCTTCTATCTCACAGGAGCTGTTAATATAAAAACTTCCCTTTTTTTTTTCCCCCCCTTTCCTTTTTTCCTAATGAGATTGAAACTAGATTAAAACCAAAATAATCTTACATGTTAGAAATGAAAGAGAGGGGGAACACATCTTTCTTAAGCCATGAGGTGTTCCTAAAATAAAATTGTCCATCTGGCATTGACAGCTGCTGCTGTAAATGTATCCTGGCTACCTTAGCAAGTTTCTCCACAGAACATTTCCAGGCATTGGATAGGGAGTGTCCAACAAAACAACACATAACAGAAGTCCTAGCTCTGCTCCTTTTCATATTTGTAGCTAATTTTGTGGAGAATCACTGTAACTTCTTTTGTTTCATCATGGTCAACTCCTGAGGGAATGTGAATATTCCCTTGGACTGCAGCATAAGTGAACAGATTTACCATTTATTACGTGTACTGAGAACATTTAATAATACAATTTATTGAACACTGTGTACTGAAAACTTCTGTTGGCTTCAAAGAATGACAGAGATAAGCTTTAAATGAACAATTGCTGAAGACCTGGAATGTACACACTGGGGAAAAAACCTCTTAAAATATCTTAATATCCCAAGTCTGCACTCTGAATTACTTCTAATACAAAGTAATAGCATATTTTTGTCAGTCTTGTGTATTCTCTTTGGCACAATTAAAAAGAATTCTGAATCTTTCAACAAAAGATGGCATGACCCTACAATGTTAATTTAGAGCTTCCTTTGAACCTGAAATAAGTCTTTAAAGTAATACAGAAAAAATAACAAAAAGAAAAATCTTAATCAGTAATTGCGTAATGGATTAAAAGGGAGATTTATAGAGTGATTTCACATCTGAATTTTAGTCTTTAATCATTGAAATATCTTTCCTCAAAATATATGTTGTCATTGAAATGTGTTTTCCTTCACTGTTGATTAAATAACATCAATACAAATATGTTATGAGACTGCATTTCTGTCCCACAAGAAACAGTTTTCTTGAAAGAAAAAAAGATTTGCAGTATGACACATGAAGTCTCATGTTACCTCTCTCATGAGAAGTTAACTCAGTGACATTTCATGTAAGACAATAAGTTGTAGAAGCTTTGTTTATCTAAGTTAGGGCAGACATTTGCTAATTCATGCAGATTAATTCTGTGGTTATAAGGAAATTTACATTTGGTCACTTTTCATCTCAAAAGCATTAACCTTTTCAAAAATAACTTGTCAGGTGATCTTTTCCTGCCACTCCATTACTCCTTCAGAGAATGTCTGTGATAATGCTGAAAAAACTAATCTGTGAAAACGTATTCTTATCAAGTAGAATTTACTCTTCAGAGCTGAGCTGCCTTTCTTGAATGTGACAGCAGCAGGTCTTGACACTCTTGACACAGACAGTGTAAACACTGGGACAATGCAGATGTAGATGCAGACATCCAAGCACTGCATCTTAAGAAGTGTTATTAACAACACAGCTACCCTAATTTCCTATTACTAAGTTCAGTTGTTAGTCAAATAAGTACACGTGGACCTGAGCATGAAGATGGGAGCAGAGACTGCCTCCACCCATGGTACCCCACCCTGGTGGAAGCTCTATGGCTGAAGCCTCCTCTCACTCCTGCAGTTTCAGCCTGAAATTTATAAACTTCACTAACAGGAAAATGCCTCGACTGAGCTGAATGGCGCTGGTGATGTGACGTGTGTGCTAGTACCTTACTTGCTTGTTCAAGCAGCAACTTGCTCCATGAGCCTGGCCCATTTCAGTGGGACTGCTTGACTTGGGACATGCTAGGAGCCCTCATTTATTACCAGTAAAGCACTCAGCACCCTGGCAGCATGGGAGCCGCCAAGCCAAGCTGGTACAGTGCTTACCAGCTGTTGACAGAGCTCTCACTGAATGAGTGAAAAGGGCAATGTGTTCTGCCAGCTCCAAGACTTCACAAGGCAATTTTATTGCAAGTTGAATTTGTTTGCTGCAGTGTGGAGAGATGGGAGCACTTGTGTGGTTTATTTTGCTGGTATGTGCCTTAGAAGTTTTTTTTGAGTCTAGTTTACAAAGAATCCCTGAGTAAATGTATCTATATGTTTGTTGTCCAATATTAATGAAAGATTAGGAAGTAAAGTCTTGACTAAGATAAACCTGGCTTTGATCTGGCTATGAAATATTCTCAGGGCCTTATAAACATAAATAACTGCCACAATTTTACTGTTGATGATAAATGAAGAGAGACAAAGGACAACTGAAAATTGAAGGAAGGAACAAGGAAAATGGGACTGAAGATTAGCTAAAACATGTGCCTGTCAATGAGACGATTCTGGATGAGCTCATCTAGCAACTTGTTAAACTTTAGGAAGATAAAAAGTACATAAGAATATTGACCAAGAAGATATACCTCCAAATTTGCACATAACTAACCATTACAAAATGTATTTTTTCATGTGTTTTTACATGTGGACATTTATGAAAAACAAATACCATGTTGGTGAATGAGGTAATAATGTAAAATTTTAGGTAAAGGCAGGAGAAGATCTAATACAGAGTTCAAAAAATCTGTACGAAGGAGAGAAAACGGAGTTATGTGCCTATGGTTTCATTGTGGGAAGCATATAGTTAATATAATAAAACCTTGATGCCACCTGGGGAGGAAAAAAAAAAAGCAAGCATTTCTTTTCCCACAAATTTAAACATGATGGAGGAATATTAATACATGTAAGGGCTTTTAAAATATATTAATAAAATGGAAATAAAAATGTCTTTTGCTGAAAGGAAGCAAGCTGTTAAAGTTATTAGTAAGAATCAAAGGAAAAAAAAAGACTAACTCTAGGAATGATCAGTTTATAATAATTATGCCCCTGAGAAGTTCCATGTAGTGACATTGATCAGTTAAAACTTCCTACATAGTTTTGACAAACTATCTTTGTTCAAATTTGCATTTCACAGGAATAAATCTAGTACTCTTCTTTGCAATTATTTATCCTTTATAGCTCCAAGGAAGCAGAAGTTGAACTTCATTTTGCGTGTAAATTTAATATAATAGTTAATGGTTTTGGCTGATTAACATCTTTTCTCAACAGTAATACAAGTGACCAAACATCTTAGACAAAACCCATCATGGTTGATGACATTAGCATTTCTTCAACACACAGACACAATCAATTGCAAAAAGTATAATTATACCACTTAGAATTAGCTGTCATCACCGGAAATAATTAAACAACAAAAAGCTCTTAAGCTAGCAAACACTTGATGAAATTATTTAAGTATTTTCCATTCTTATGTTGCTTCTCAACAGACATCATTATGGTACTATTGGCTCAAATTTTAGTTGAGAGAAGACCATGTAAAATAGATTTTGCTACCATGAAGAAAAGCCCCCTGCAAACAAAATTACGTTTTATAGTGCCATTCTAGGTCGATTTTTTTCCCTGCTGCTTTTGCATTCTGTATGAGAATAAGCAGAATGGTTTGGGTTGGAAAGGACCTTTAAAGTTGATCAAGTCCAGCCCCCATGCCAGCTGCAGAGACATCTTTCACTAGTTCAGGTTGTTCAAAGGCCTGTCCAGCCTGACCTTAAAAATAGTCTTCCAAAGATGAAAACGCTGATCTGGGAGTCATATAATGCAATTAATTTTAGAGCAAAATTCCTCCTCCATAATTGTAAAAATCAAAAGCACAGTATGGTGTTTAATCAGGTGGCATCTGCCAGGACAGTAGCTCAGATTGTTTCTGAAAATTGTGCACTGTTTTCAGAAATATATTTTGAAATTCACTGCCAAGCTTTTGTTTTGTAAGTTTAAATGATATTATTAGCACTTAATGTCATGAAGAGGCTTACAAATCTGTGTTGACTATAGCACAGTGTCTGTCACCTTCTTTTATGAGGAACGTGCACGTTCCAGTGGGGAGCACTAGGCCAAGGTGCATGACAAACAGAAGATCTTCCCCTACAGCTACTCTGGTGTGCACACAGACTCACCCAGGCCTTGGGAGTGTCTCTTCTGGTAAGAAGACTTATCCATGCAGCTCCATTACAGGTTAAAGGTTTTGCACCATCATTCAACAAGAATGAACATGGAGACCATTCTTTAGGGAGGCAAGAAGTTGTTAAATGGTGAATTAGGCCTATAAATGATTCAGGGTTGGTGTTCTGGTTTTGGACCAGTGTTGTGTGACTGCCGCCCAGATTGTGTCTCTTAAAGAACTGTGTTATTGCCTGTTCAGTCAGTGGGTAAGATATGCAGGAAGATGGAAAGTTTTTGAAGACTTGTTTATTTGTTGTTGTTGTTTTTTTATTCTTTCTTCTTTTTTTCATTGCATACTGATAATTGGGAAGATAATTTTGTCAGAACTTAGGAGCACAGATATCAGTTGCCCAAAGGCATAATGACTGTTGTCCTTAAAAGAAGCATGTAGGACAACCATGTACTGGCATTCAGTGAAGCTCCTGGAATGAAAGTGGAGCAAAACAGTGGGCAAAGCATGGGTTCCTTCATCAAGAGGAGCACACTGAGCTCAACAGAGGAATCCTGGCCAAGTAAATAACTCATGCAGTGGAAGCTGAGTGGCAGTTTCCCCAGACAGGTTTCCGGGATAGGTTCTAAAGCATGGAATCAGACTTAGGTGGTTAATGTCATGCTCCATCCAGGCAACACTCTGAGCAGAAGCACTGCATGCATAATATTGAATTGATTTAACAAAATGGCTTCCAGGTCTGAAGTTAACTTGCTTGCAGTTAGTTCACAGGTCAAGAAAAGTATTATCAAAACGTCATTTGGGAGAAGCAGCTTGATGTTGAGACAGACTTAGAATTATAGAATCATTTAGATTGGAGGAGACTTTCAAGATCATTGAGTCCAATTGTAATCCAACTACCAAAGCCACTAAACTACATCCCGAAGCACATCTAAACACTTCTTGAACAACTCCAGGGATGGTGACTCCATCATCTCCTTGGGCAGCCTGTTCCAATACCTCACCACTCTTTCAGTGAAGAAGTTTTTCCTAATAACCAACCTAAACCTCCCCTGCCACAACTTAAACCCATCTTGCCCGATCACTAGTTATTTGGGAGAAGAGACCAACACTGGCCTCTCTACAACCTCCCTTCAGGTAGTTGTAGAGAGCAATAATACCTCCCCTGAGCCTTCTTTTCTTCAGACTAAACAACCCCAGTTCCCTCAGCCTCTCCTCATACAACATGCCCTCCAAACCCCTCACCAGCCACTTTGCTCTCTTCTGGACATGCTCTAGGACCTCAATGTCTTTCTTATACTGTGGTGCCCAGAACTGAACAGAGTACTCAAGCCGTGGCCTCACCAGTGCTGAGTACAGGGGCACAAACACTTCCCTACTTCTGCTGAACACACTGCTTTTGATAGAAGCCAGGATACTGTTGGCCTTCTTGGACACCCGAGAACACTGCTGGCTCATGTTCAGCCAGCCATCCACCAGTATTCCCAGATCCTTTTCCACTTGGCTGCTTTTCAGCCACTCTTCCCCAAGCCCATAGCATTGCTTGGGGTTACTGTGACCAAAGTGCAGGACCCGGCACCTGGTCTTGTTAAACCTCATCCCATTCACCTTAGCCCATCAATCTAGCCTATCCAGATCTCTCTACAGTGTATTCCTGTCCTCAAGCAGATCAACGCTCCTGCTCAATTTAGTGACATCTGCAAACTTGCTGAGGGTGCACTCCATCCCCTCCTCCAAGTCATTAATATAAATATTAAACAGATCTGGCCCCAGTAACAAGGCCTGGGGGATACCACTTGTGACCATCTTCCAGCTGGATTTAATTCTGTTTATCACAACTCTTTGGGCCTGGCCATCCAGCCAGTTTTTAATGCACCAAAGAGTCCACCTGTCTATGTCATGGGTTAAAAGTCTCTTAAGGAGAATGCTGTGGGAAATGGTGTCAAAGGCCTTACTAAAGTCCAGGTAGACAACAACTACAGCCTTCCCCTCATCCAGTAGGCAGGTCATCTGATCATAGAAGGAGATCAAGTTGGTCAAGCAGGACCTGCCTTTCATGAATCCATGCTGGCTGGGCCTGATTTCACCATTATCCTGCACTTGCCATGTGAGCACACCCAAGATGAACAGCTCCATAATCTTCCCTGGTACTGAGAACAGGCTGACAGGCCTGTAGTTCCCCTGATCCTCCTTTTGGCCTTTTTTGTAGTTGTGTGTCATGTTGGCAAGCCTCCAATCGTCTGGCACCTTCCCTGTAAACCAGAACTGCTGATAGCTGATGGAAAACAGCTTGGCAAGCTCCTCTGCCAGCTCCCTCAGCACTCTTGGGTGAATCCCATTGGCCCCATAGACTTGTGAGCATCCAGGTGGCATAACAGGTCATTCATTAACTGCTTCCTCCTGGATTATGGGGCATTGCTGTTGCTCTCCATCCCTATCAGGAAGTTGAATACCCCAAGGATAATGGGTCTTACTACTAAAGACTGAGGCAAAGAAGGCATTCAGTACCTCAGCCTTTTCCTCATCCTGGATAACAATGTTCTCCCCTGCATCCAATAAAGGGTGGACATTCTTCTTGACTATCTTTTTGTTGTTAATGTATTTGTAAAAACCTTTTTTGTTATCTTTCACACCAGTGGCCAGGTTGGGTTCTGGCTGTGCTTTTGCCTTTCTGATGGTCCCTCTGCATGACCTAGCTAGATCCCTGTACTCTTCTTAGCTTGTCTGCCCCTTTTTCCAAAGGTGGTAGGCTCTCCCTTTTTTCCTGAGCCCCCTTCAAGAGCTCCCTGTTCAGCCAGGTTGGTTGTCTTCACTAACAGCTTGTTTTACAACACACGGAGACAGCCTGCCCCTGTGCCTCTAAGACTTTCTTCTTGAAGAACATCTAGCCTTCCTGGGCCTCTTTGCCTTTCAGGATTGTCTCCCAGGGGACACTCCCAACCACTGTCCTGAGCAGTCTGAAGTCTGCCTTCCAGAAATTCATGGTAGCATTTTTACTGACCCCCCCTTCTTACTTCACTAAGAATTGAGAATCTATCATTACATGGTCACTGAGCCCAAGATGGCCTCTGACTACCAGATCACCCACCAGTCCTTCCCTGTTTGTAAACAGTAGGTCTAGCAAGGCACCTCCCCTTTGTACAATGAATGTCAAGTAACTGGGCCTTTTTAAGCTACAAGAGACCAGTATCGAGGCTCTTTATTGTTTTCAAATCCCATTAGTCATTCTTCTGTAACATTTCTACAGGAAGTTCATCTGTAGTTTGCATCTTCGAAATACTAGTTTGTGTCATTGTCCAATGATTCCAGTGGGAAAACTCTCAGGAACAGAGTACCTGGGATGAGTAATGAGTATGTTGGAGGAGCTCTATGCTATCTAGTGTCATTAGGAGAGAGGATTCTCATTCAGAAGTACAGAAGCTTATACAGTAAGTGCTGAAGCACTTGAACTGATTCAAAGAAAAAGGCTGTAAGTACAGGTCCTCATGAAAAATCATGGCACTAATGTCCTTCAGGCACAGTGGGTTTCTATTCCAAACTAAAAGGAATGACATAATGTGCTTACAATGAACAGTGAACTTTTAATCTATAATATTTTTAAAGGAAAGTTATTTGGCCTTGGTTTTTTTCAATGTTGGTTTTTTTACTTTTAGGCAGTAAGGAGCCTGGAAATGTATTCAACTTCTCAGGTTCTCTTCATTCAGAAATATGTGGGTATGAAAAGTCTATCTTCTCTCATCACATGCTGAAAATAGAATTCATCTACTTTCTGTGAACTGCTTCTTCAAAAGTTGTCAATAATCTCTTCCAAACTGCACTTTTCCAGCAGTTCTGCAGTTTAGAAACAGAAAAGCAAGGAAAATTGGAAAGAAATTCGGTTTGTAGGATTTTTTTAACTGCCACTCTTCAGCAAATCAGGCCAAGATCACAGGAATACAATATCCAAATTATTTCAGAAGCTTCCATCCTCGATCTTGAGATAAAGCTCACGTACCGTTCAGAGTCTTGAATCTCATGCTATTAAAATTCCAGAAAGGGTTTTTTTTTGCTTGTTGTGCATGTTGGTTTATGTCCTTTTTGATACAAATCTCATTGTGTCACTGGTAGCATTCTGCTTAGCTTGAAAGAAACTGTTCCTTAGGAGATGGTTTAAAAAAAGACCAATGGAAAAATGAAAAAGTAGTTTAAACTGCATCAAATCACATTCCCATAAAGATTTTCTAACTCAGCGAGTTTTTAGAGCATTTAAAGTTGTTGGAGCAGTTGTCTGTCATTATGTTGGATATGTACTTAGAAAAAAGAGGACTTCAGGATGGGATTTCATCCAACACCACTAAGTGCTAAGTCTTAGATATGCTATTACATTTTTCCAAACATCTGCTGCTTTGATTCCCTTGTAATTTTTAGAGAAGCAAATCTTGATCAAGACCCAGCACTTTCATATCATCGTTTCTCTTCATCAGTGACTCCATGGGAGATACAGTGGCACTGGTGGGAGAGGCCTTGTGGCTACACATCCAATTCCACTGCTGATCATTGGTGCAATTCTCACTGCTTTTACTTGCCTTGCTTTCACACCTGTAACAGGGAGAAAGGGAATGGTAGGAAGATGTGCAGAGGGAGGTTTAACTTGGATATTAGGAAAAGATTCTTCACCCAGAGAGTGATGGAGCACTGGAATAGGCTCCCCAGGGAAGCAGTAATGGCACAGAACCTGACAATATTCAAGAAACATTTGGACAACACCCTCAGGGACATGGTTTGAACTTTGGGTTTTTCCTCTTCTGGGGTGGGAGTTGGACTGGGTGATCCAGGCAGTCTGAGGAGACAGTTGAGCCACCATCCCTGAAGACATCTAAGAAGACAGATGTGGTGCCAGGGGACAGGGTTTAGTGGTGGATGCTGCAGAGTTAGTGTAGTGGTTGGACTCAATGGTCTTGAAGGTCTTTTCCAACCAGAATGATACTGTGATACTGTGATAGAATACCTAACCCACCTCACAGCTCTTGCAGTGATATATAGCCTTTCTGTTACAGTAATTAGTCATATATTGGTATACCAAATACTTTGCTGCTAGATTAGATGTTCCACTTTAAAACATTTCTTATCTCACTCTGTAAAGGTGTCCTGGTAATCCTATATGATCAACCTTTGACAAGGAAATGCTAATTATTTTTTTTTTTCTCCACGTTTCCAAGGATCCTGCCCTGCTGTGCAGTGTACTAAAATTTTGCATGTTTTGAAGCATGCAGAGAAGTTGTTCAGGCAGCCAGGGATCAGGTTAGGAAAGCTAAAGCCCAGATAGAATTAAAGCTAAAGCCCAGATAGAACTAAAGCTAAAGATAGAACTAAAGATAAAGCCCATAATAGAATTAAATCTGGCCAGGGGCAACAAGGGTGACAATAAAAGCTTCTACAGGTACTTCAGTTATAAAAACAAGAGTAAGCAAAATGTGGGCACTCTACAGAAGGAAACAGGAGACCCAGTCATGTAGGATATGGAGAAGGCTGAAGTAGTCAATTACCTTTTTTACCTCAGTCTTCACTGGCAAGGGCTCTGACCACACCACCCAAGTTTCAGAAGGAAAAGGCAAGGGCTGCAAGAAGGAAAATCCACCCTCAGTAGGAGAAAAGCAAGATCAAGACCATTTCAAGAAAATAAAAACGCACAAGTGCATGGGACCTGAGGAGATCCATCCATGTCTCTTGAGGGAACTGTCTGATGAAGTTGCAAAACCACTGTCCATCATATTTGAAAAGTTGTGGCAGTGAGGTGAAGTTGCCACTGACTAGGAAAGGGGAAACATAACCCCCATTTTCAAAAAGGGAAAAAAGGAAGACCCAGGGAATCACAAGCCAGTCAGTCTCACCTGGCTCCTTTAGAAGCAGATCCTCCTAAAGGCTCTGCTAAGGCACATCAAAAACATAGAGGTGGTTGGTGGCAACCAACATGGCTTCACCAAGGGCAAATCATGCCTGGCAAATTTGGTAACTTTTTACTATGAGGTGACAGCATCAGTAGACGTGGGGAAAGCAACTGATATGTACCTGGACTTGTGCAAAGCTTTCAATACTGTCCTGCATGACATCCTGGTCTCAAAAACTGGAAGGATGTGGATTTGATGGATGGACTACTCAGTAGATAAGGAATTGGCTGTATGGTTACACTCAAAGAGTTGTGGTCAGTGGCTCAATGTCCAAATGGAGACCAATGACCAGCGGCATTCCTCAAGGATCGGTACTCAGACCGGCACTGTTTAACATGGAAGCATGTTGGAGGCATGGACAGTGGAATTGAGTGCACCTTCAACAAGTTTGCTGATGACACCAATCTGTGTGGTGCAGTTGAAATGCTAGAAGGATGGAGGGACCTTGACAGGCTTGAGAGGTGAGTCCGTGCCAACCTCATGAAGTTCAATAAGGCAAAGTGCAAGGTCCTGCATTTGGGTCAGGGAGATCCTAAGCACAGTTACAGGCTGGGCAGAGAACGGATTGAGAACAGCAGTGAGGAAAAGGGCATGGAGGTGTTGGTTGATGAAAAGCTCAACACGAGCCAGGAACGTGCTCTTCCAGCCCAGAAAGCCAACTGTATCCTGAGCTGCATCAAAAGAAGCAGAGCCAGCAGGTCAAGGGAGGTGATTCTCCCCATCTACTCTGCTGTCCTCTTGAGACCATGCCTGCAGTACTGTGTCCAGTTCTAGAGGCCCTAGCACAGAAAGGACATGGAGCTGTTGGAGAGAGTCCAAAGGAAGCCCGCAAAGATGATGAGAGGGCTGGAGCACCTCTCCTGTGAAGACAGGCTGAGAGAATTAGGGTTCTTCAGCATGGAGAAGAGGCTGTGGGCAGACTTTTTAGCAGCCTTCCAGTACTCAAAGGGGCCTAAAGGAAAACTGGGGAAGGGCTTTTTAGAGGGGCATGTAGTGTTAGGACAAAGGGTAATGGTTTTAAACTGGAAGAGGGTAGATTTAGGTTAGACATCAGGAAGAAATTATTCAGCATGAGGTTGGTGAGACATTGGCAAATGTTTCCCAGGGAGGCTGTGGATGCCTCCTCCGTAGGAGTGTTCAAGGCTGGACTGGATGGGACTTCGAGCAACGTGGTCTAGTCTGAGGTGTTCCTACCCATGCAGGGGAGTTAGACTAAATGATCTTTAAGGTACCTTCCAGCCTAAACAATTCTATGATTCAATGAAATCCCCAGGAAATATCACTTAAGTGAGGTGTACCTCTTAGTTCTGTACAGTAGTTTTGCCATTGTATCTGTGATGGTCAAAAGATAAATGCATGGCAAGGTGTAGAGTGGTACTGTAACTTACAAGGCCATTGACAAGGTGTGGTAGGTTGACCCAGTTCATCAGCTAAGCACCACCCAGCTATTCATCTGCTCTATACCCAGTGGGACAGGGGAAAGAACAGGAAGAGCAAAAGTGAAAAAGCCTGTGGGTCTAGACAGTTTAGTAAGCAAAGGAAAGCAAAATAAGAAAATAAAATAAAAAGGTTGCCACAAAGGCAATCACTGACCACCTCCCACAAGTAGACCAATGTTTAGCCAGACTCCCTTCCCAAAACACATATCCCCCAAAGTTTTTTACTGCTGAGCATGATTATATAAAGCAGGGATTATCCCTCTAGACACTTTGAGTCACCTGCATTTGTTATGTCTCCTCCAAACTTCTTGCACAACCCCAGCCTTCTCATTGGGAGGGCAGAGTGGGAATGTCTTGATGCTGTGGAAGAACTATTCAGCAATAACCAAACACCGGTGTGTTATTGACAATTTCAGTCACAAACCCAAAGCATTACAAGATTCAAACCAGCACCACACAGGCTGCTATAAACAAAATTCATCCATTCCAGCCAGAGCCAGTGCAATCTCCACCACTTTTTCCATATAATTTATGTCATACTCTAGTTTTACACTATTCAAAGCATCCCCATTAAACACCACCCTTCTTCCTCTCATGTGAGATATATATATATAGAGAGAGAGATAAAGATACACATATACAAATATAATTCCCTTAGTCCAGGGGCCACCCCTGTAAAATGTTCATTAAATATCCATTGAGTTAATTTAACCCATGACTTGGGCTCCATGTGTTAAAGTGGTAGCTCAGGACAGGAGCTATGCCTTGCTGTGTTCAATTTTTGACTCAGGCTGTGTAACTGCTGTACTTGTTTGACTACTTGCAAAGCTCATTCTCCATTGGTTCAGGTGATCTTTCTTGTAGTACTTCTTATTATATGCAACTCATATATGCAACATGTTAGTTTCCTCCAAAATCTAATCTCGTTGAGGTACACACTAGATTTCCCCCTTCTTCCTCATTACCCACGAACTATACCCAGGTCTTTGAGTGAAATGTCCTGTACGCCCAGCTCCAATACCACAGAACTTGACACTGGGTGTCTCAAGGTGCTTTCTGCCAGAGGCTTCAGTTGAGGTCATTCTCCATGGCAGCAGCATAATATTTTTCATGTTTGATCCTGTCTGGACTGGCCTACAGGCTACTGCATAAACTATCTGCTGTCTGATCTGTTCAGCTGCTTGTTGTTACTCAGGGCCTCAGACAAAATAGTTCTTTTAGGTTACTCAACAGAGAGGACTCACAAGCTGACTGTATCCTGTAATGTACATTCTCCAGAGTCCCATAATGCCTAGGAAAGTTTGAGTTTGGTTTTTTTGCTAACCAGTGGGAACATGACTGTTATCTTATTGAACATCATTTCCCTACCCAGGGAGGTTGTGGACTTTCCATCCCTGGACACCTTCAAAACCCATCTAGACGTGTTCCTGTGTAATATGCTCTACGGGATCCTGCTCTAGCAGAGAGGTTGGACTAGATGATCTCCAGACATCCCTTCCAACCCCTACCATTATTTGATTTTGTGATTCTGTGATCATATTTATGTGACAATGCCCATCTTGCCATTTTATTCCCCACAACTGGATGTCTCATAGAAGTTCTTTGATCTTGCTTCAGTTTATGGCAAAATCAGCTTTTGGAAGAATCTGAATTTTTCTTCCCTCCTTCTCAAACACTTCCTCTGCTGTTTTTGCCCCACACAATTATGGGTTTCTGAGCACATAAGCCTTCTTCAAGTACAGAAGAGAAACAGTAGTCCTCAGCCAAGTCGCAAATACAGTTATCTGGGCAATGCTCACACATGCCCACAGGTTTTCCTGGGGTGTGGGAAGATGAACCACAAAACTCAGTTCAGCTACTGAGAAGGCACACAGGAGCTGTCCACAGTTAACTCAAGATGTAACAAAAGTAAATAAAGAAGGCTAGCTACTGAGGAATGAATACTGACCTGGATTAGCTAACAGGGTCTGATATAACAAGAGAGATTCTTTCTCCCTACAAACTACACCCTTTTTCTATTTTTTCCTTGTTGTAAACACATCTTTATTTTTCACACTAATTTTATCAGGTTGTTTTGTTTTTTTTTCCCCCTAATGAGTAATCCCTCAAGTCACATTAGAACATCTTTCCATTTCACATGCAGAGCTGTAAGTTTAAGGTCCTTGTAAGTAGCTTTCTATACCCTTGCTTGTTCCTGGTTCTGCCTATAGGGAAAGTTTTGTGTCAAATTCTATGGTCTCTCAGAAAGACTTCAGCCTTCCTCCACTAAACTTACTCCACTAGAGATCCAGTATCTAGCTGAGCATGTGTCTGTCGATCCATTTTCAGGTTACCTGTAAAAGCTTGATAGCTCCAGAAAGATCTCCACATCAGTTTGGAAATAAACCTCTTTCTTTTAACTCCTAATGTTGCCTGGGCCACCTCTGGTGGCCCTGCAGACAGACTTGAGCATTTCAATGCTAATTTTGCAGGCTGATTTCTCATGCCTCATCAGCAATAACTCACTTGGTTTAGTACTGGAAGTCTCTTTCTCTTTCCTCTTTTGTTCAGAAATGTATACACATGTGCATCCACATGGCATTTTTCTATAGCCATGATGCTCTGAGAATGCTGAAAAAGCAGCCTTTATGGTCTAATATCAGTTAGAAGGTATATTTTTTTTTTCCTGCCTATTGCTTGTTTAAGATTCAAACCACCTAATAAAAATATCAGATAGAAAATAAATCAGAATAGACTCAATTTGAAATGTCATTTAAGTATGATGTAATTGCCCTTCAAGAGCAACTTTTTTTTACCAATTGTGCACCCAAACAATTTCCCCTAGAGCATTTATTCTTGCTTCTGATTTGCTTTTAGTTCGTTTAAAAAGTGTATTCAAATAAAATAAAATGTATATATTTTATACATTTGATCACTAAGTTAATGACCCCATAAAAAAATAAGAAAATTAGGTTAAGCTCATGTGACAGCCAAATTTGGTTTCCATGTATCCCTGGCCATTTTTCAAGGAATTTGTAATCCTCCACAGTTTGCCAAATATATGGCATATCAGAATATGTTCAAATACATTCTAAAATAGTTCTCAGATTACTGCATCAATTATCACCCACGAACTATGGGTAAATTTCATCTGGAACTGTTGAATTGAATGCACACATTAAATCTAAATATTCAGCACTCCCACCAGTACCACACCCACATGCATTCCCTTTTCCATGCTATAATTAATTTATTTAGAGAATTAAGTGCCATTTACCTTTGTGGTGACTCAAGCAAAGGAAAGTATTGAATACTCCAGCACTGTCTGCAGTTTGTCTTCCCTTCTGTGTACTAAATTCCTCTACTCTCCTCTGTTTTCTTCTTGCTTCTGACATTTTTACAGAAATTTTCTTTGACATCTCCAACTGAAATATATTTCACATCTCAATCTTCTTGAATTTATTTATCTGTATTTTTGTTATTCTTTTGTAGCAGTCCTCAGGCACATCCTATTTTTCCAGTTCTCATATAATTACGTTTTCATTTTCAGATATTTGAAGCTTTCCTAATATAGGCACCATAGTGTTCGTCTCTGCTCACTGTGTCTGAACTCTTAAAACCAGGTTTGTCATGATATATTTAGAATAGCTCCATTCAAAACCTACCAGTTCACTTGAACTTCTTTATCCCTTACCTTATCTTCTAAGGAGGTCTCAGCCTCAGATTCCGTTTGTGTCAAAGCTCTTTTCCCAGTTCTTTCTGGGCAGTAGCAAAGGCTGTAATTTCATTCATAATTTAATCCCTAAATTATTTCCCACCTTTGGGTTTTCAATCAATTCTTTCCTGTCAGTTGTATTTGAAATACTGCTTTCCTAGTAAAACCGAACTCCTGCCTTCCTGAAACCAAACATCTGTCCACAACAGTGGATCAGTTGGTTTGTTTGTGTCCTAATGCATGGGACCCTTATAATAAAAAAGTTATATGGATAGTAAAAATCTGCCCTATTACCTGGCCTTTGGATGGTTCTGATGGTAGCTCAGAAACTGCTTCATCTCTCTACTCTTCTAATTTTCTGCCTCATGTAAGATCCTGAGCACAAAAGTGTGTTCTTTCCCCTTTTGATCTTCATCCACAGAAGGTGGATTTCCTCTTTTTTATTTGAGGCTATTTTATTGTATTACAAAGGCTGCACCAAGTTTTCTTTACCGAAAATAGGAAAATTAAGACTAAATAATTTATTTACTTTTTACTTTTGTCTCTCTCCTACTCTTAGCGTGCCTCAAAGCTTTATGTGATGTACATGGAACACCTTATCCTGTTTCTGCAAGAGTAAAGAAAATGAACTATCATATACTCTGTGCCAGGCAAGACAGAAAAAACCCTGGTTTTCTCATGTATTCCAAATTCTAGACAGCATCAATAGAAAGACTAAGGTTGGAAGCGATTTCTGCAGGTCATCTAGTCCAGCCTTTTGCTCAAAAAAGAACAAGGTTAAAAGGTAGGTAAGGTTGCTCAGGACATTGTCCTGTCAAGTTATTAATATCTCCACAGATGGAGATGAAGAATTTTTAATTCTGTTCAGTAAAATAATCTTGTATATGTTTTCATGATTGGTTCTGAACATATATTCTGTGTATATTAGATTGGTTTCTTATTGAAGCCAGCAGTGACTGGGAGAGCACCTGAAAGTCTTGGTTGTCTAGTTGTCTAAAACCTGCTCTAATTACATGAAGTTCTTATGAGGAACAGCAAGGAGGGAAAGTCATGGGAAGGCTGACATCTAACCTTGGTTTATGATGAACACTTATCTTATCAACCTACTGTTAATAAACTCACTAAAACAATAAAGAGCAAGATTTAATTTTAACTTGGTTTACTGGTCTGCTTTAGCAATGGCTAAAGGTGATAGCTTGGAAAAATATTAATCAGAGCCAGCTATTTAAAGTCAGACCTATTTTTTGGCAGTTTCTGCAGGAAAGTTCATCTACCAGCCACCAACCATGAAGATTCTTAGCTGCCTCCTGGTTTACCGAAGATTTCTGCTCATTGTCCTCACCCCACTGCTTTTACTTCCACTTCCACTTATCATCAAAACCAAAGTAAGTGACCTGCTTTGAGACATATTTTTTTTGCACTTGTACATCAAGCCTCAGATTCCTTGATCTTTTCAGACTCATAGAATCATAGAATGGTTTTGGTTGGAAGAGATCATGGTGTTTGAGTTGGGGAACTGTAGAGACGACAACAGTTTTAATGTGAGATTCTTGGTTGGTTGCATGAAGTTCTGATTTATATATTTCTTTTCTTGTTCAGGAAATGTTTTCCTCATTTAAATTAACCTAGACTACCTTGAAAATCCTGTCCATACTATTATATTTTTAACGACTTTTAGACATCTCTGAATGATTGACAACAGAGATGAATAGTCAGGAAGACAGCTGCAATTACCTTTTATTTGATTATGGATTTTGTTAACTTCATTATGTATTATCTTGTCTGATAGCAAATGACTGGAATCAATGATCTGAGAAATTCCCTCTGGTTCCTAAATAGGCCAAAGGTTATGGCAGGACACCTTGGTTTTATTTTAATTGAAATAAATTCTTCTGGCACTCAGTACCTCTTCTGACAGCTCCAGGCTGATGAAGCAGATATCTAAAAATTTTATTAGTGATTCTATTTGGTATAGCTCTGATGTCAAAAGAATGAAATGGAATGTGTTGTATTATCACGCATGCATTAGACTTATCATGTGTAACGATACATGAAAGTCCGGTTCAGGAGCTCTTGCACCACAGATAGATAGTGATTACAGAGGAGCATGCTTCACACTTCACACATCATGGTTTCAATAGTTCAGGTTCCTCTCTGGGAGAAAATTCTTGAGAAATTCTTAATGTGGTAGGACTTCAATGACATGAACATTTGTTAGGTGACAATTTACACTATCAAATTTTTCATGCATAACACAAGCTCCCTACAAAAAATAAATGCTAGCCATAGCTGATTGACTTGGATTGAGCATAGTTGTTTTCTAGTCAGAGAGGTTCCCAAAGCCAATTAATGAAGTTATTCCTTTCCCAATACAAACCATCTCTGTTGTTGTTGAGTAGTTTCATGCTCTAACCAGTGTCATTAAAATAGCCAAACAGTTTTCCTCAAGAGCAGGAATATTAATCAGAACAACACAAAAGAGGCTTCTAGGGTTCTAGAAGAAACTATTCTCACTTCATTTTGTTATATTTGGCTGTGGCTGCATTGTGCTGGCAGCACTGAAGTAAATTCTCCTGGAAAACCTCCTGTTTTCCAGGAGTATAAAGAAAAGACACAGTAAAATTACAAGTCTTAAAAACAACAACTGTGTTGCTTGTCAGTCTTGCACGTTGCTTTTTATATTAGATTATATCCTTGCCTTATTGATGCTGATGACAAAACTTCACTGAATACAGGAGAGACAAAATTTGCCCTGTTACTGACTGTGAGCATTCCTAGAAGTTTAAAGGTTTGCTTGCAGCTGAATGTTTGTGATTTATGCTAATTCATGACCTAAGAATGCTCCAGAATGACCTAAATGATTAATTGTGCTTGAAGAAAAAGGCAGCTGACTTTCTTCCACCTTTCTTAAGTGGTAGAATTTAAGCAATTTTACTATGTCATAGAAAAAATTCTGTAAAACTATTTTGCAGACTATTTCTCATATGTTAGCAGGATTTTCAATAGCAGACAATAAGTACAATAAGACAATAAGTGCAATTATTCAGGTTGCTTAACTCCTGCTTGTTCCAAGTGGGGGAATCTTTCTGTTGACATAGCTGGACTTTTTACAGTTCTGATTTTTTTCCTGGGTGATCCACTCATATATATATATATATATATTTATGTGTGTGTGTCTTTTGTTTTATAGGAAGCAGAATGTGCATACACACTGTTTGTAGTTGCCATCTTTTGGCTCACAGAAGCTTTACCATTGGCTGTTTCAGCTTTGCTCCCTGCCTTTATGTTCCCATTGTTTGGTATAATGGAATCCAAGCAGGTAACCTTTTTTTTCCTCTCTATCCTATTATGGATTTCAATTATAAACTCTCCAAAGAAAGAACCACATAATGTTGAAACATGATAGTTTAGTCCATGGATTTGCTGAGTGCCACCCACAGTAGGGTGACAAGCTTCAAGACTTGCTCACATGCTTTGTCTTTAATTTTTTATTTTTGATTTTAATATTTTTTTCTAGACTGCAGTTCAGGGCTTATGAAATGATTGGTTGATAGAAAGAGAGAAAGAGAGAGAGAAAGAGAAAGGGAAAGAGAGGAAGAGAAGAAGGGAGGAAGAGAAGAAGGGAGGGAGGGAGGGAGGGAGGGAGGAAGGAAGGAAGGAAGGAAGGAAGGAAGGAAGGAAGGAAGGAAGGAAGGAAGGAAGGAAGGAAGGAAGGAAGGAAGGAAGGAAGGAAGGAAGGAAGGAAGGAAGGAAGGAAGGAAATGTTACAGAAGTGAGATGACACACCAAAGACCCCATGTGCAGAATGCTGAAGATACATCTTCCTGTAAGGAAAGGACACCACAGATGGTTCTTTTGTCTGATGAAGAGATGACTAAATTATTAAAAGCAGCATTTCATTGGTGATTTAATTCATATGTGACGTGTGACTGATGATCTTAACTTGTTCATACCATAAACTTTATTTTTATTTTTGTTTTAACACTATGCACTTTAATGCAGTTACTCTTGCATGGTTTGGTTAAATGAAATAGTTTCAATGAATTAACAGTCTAAATTTAAGCCAAAAACATTTATTGATATTTATATCAATATATACTGAAATTGATTTTTTTTTCCATTAAACTGATAATACCAAACACTAATAGAAAGTCACTCTTTAGTTAACAATTTATTAAAAAAAATTAATTTATTTCAGGTAGCATCTGCCTATTTTAAGGACTTTCATCTGCTGCTGATTGGAGTAATTTGTTTGGCAACGTCAATAGAAAAATGGAATTTCCACAAAAGAGTGGCTTTAAGAATGGTGATGCTGGTGGGTGTCAACCCTGCATGGTATGTGTTAAACAATATGGTATGTACTTGAAGGACAATAATGCTTGTGGAAAGCTATGTATTCCAGAAATAATTGCCAACTGCTTTTTTTCTGTGGTAGAAACCCAGCCTTTCTTTTTTACTGAAACAGAGTAGATATTTGAAATTATATGATTGATTTGTAGGACACTTTAATTTATTTATTTTTTTTCTGAAACCCTAATTGAAAGTTCCCTGCAGTGATTCTGTTCATAATAAGGATCCTTCTGAACAAATATTCTGATGAACTTGTGAATAATATAGGGTACTGTTTCTTAATGTTGGTAAGTACATTACATATCTGATGCCTACAAGTGAAAATGTGTTCTATGCTTATTTTTAAATTGCATTTCAATACTTTTTGCAAAGTCCTGGACACTTTCCCCAAATGCAAGAAGTGTTCAAATACACAGTGAGGAAAAAATACTTGCTCATTTAACTTAAGAAGTGAAAAGTCTTTTTCTTGCTTACTTTACAAGCTTGCAGAAAAGATTTAAGCCTGCCAATTCACCTGTCAGCACATCACTAAGGCTGCAGAGAAGATCTATAGACTGAATCTGGCTTCCCAGAGCACATGATGCTTATGACTCTCAGTCAGGAAGCAGAGAATGACAGGAAGTAACAAGTCTGAGAAAACAGAAACCCCAGATCTAAAAACTGAGATGATTCTTAGGTGATATAACTAATAGCACCTCATTTGTTTTATTTCTATTCCTCAGTGATTTGTCTAGTCTAATTCTAAGTATCACATGTATTTTGATTGTTTCTGCATCTTTTGATAGCTGGTAGGTTTCTTTTTTGACAAAATGCTCCTTACATTCTTGTTCAATTGCTTCCCATTATCTTTAGTATGTTCTTGAGTGATGCGGTTTTAGTTATTTCAATTTATCTTTTTTTTGGTCACTTCTACTTTCAGCTTTTGGCTGAAATCTTGAAAGGGAGAACACAAGTGAATGGTGTACTGTGCTAAGCTGAACACTGCTGGAGAACTTGCTGTGGACACAGAAACCCACAGCTAGCTGCTGAGGATACCTAGACCAACTCCACAGACAGCTTAGTAACCCTGAGGAAGCAGCATTCCTCATAATTATCTCAGCTCTATCACATTTCCTGATCATGACCAAAGGATGATAAGATGATCTGTGATGATCCTCCCACCTCTCAGCATCTGTTGCTCATTAGCTATGCCCACTGCAAAGTGATGAATATGCATAATTATAGGAGATTTCTTCATTAGAGGACATGGGGAATGCAGCAGTGGAAGTAGAATAGCAGAACTCTTCTGGATTCTGCATTCTCCTGGAGAAACTGGCTTGTTGCAGAAGTAGTGTGGTCAGCAGGACCAGGGAAGTGATTATTGCCCTCTACCCAGCACTGGTGAGGACACACCTAGAATACTGTGTTAATTTTTGGGCCCCTCACAACAAGGACATTGAGGTTCTGTAGAGTGTGCAGAGAAGGGCAATGAAGCTGGTGAAGGGTCCAGAACACAAGCCTTATGAGGAGCAGCTGTGGGAATTGGGATGTTTAGCCAGGAGAAAAGTAGGCTGAGGGGAGACATTATTGCTCTCTACAACTACCTGAAAGGAGGTTGTAGCTGAGGTGGGTATTGGTCTTTTCTCTCAGGTAAGAAGTGACATGCCAAGACAAAATGGCCTCATGTTATTCCAAGGAGTTTGGATATTAAGAAAAAATTCTTCACCAAAAGGGTTGTGAAGTACTGTAACAGGCTGCCCAGGGAAGTTGTTGAGTCACCATCTCTGGAGGTATTTAAAAGATGTGTAGATGTGGTACTTAGGGACATGGCTTAGTGGTGGATCTGGCAGTGTGCTGGGTTAATGGCTGGACTTGATGAGCTTAAGGGTCTTTTCCAACTTAAATGATTCTGTGGTTCTATGAGTCCCTAAAGGCCTCCCCTCATTTGAGCTATGTGGTCTGCTTTGCAGACTAGCAGGGACAGGTGAAGACATCTATGCAACCTGCAAGGACTAGAATGAGTAATAAGGCATTTATTGTGCATTACATAGAAAAAAGTGATTTTATAGTAGAATGTAAGTAAAGTTATCATCCGAGGTGCTGTGCAGAATATTTTTTAATGACACTGCAGGGTGAATAATGCAGAAAAACTGGGGCTGAACAGGTTAGGTTATATTTTATTTTATTTTATTTTATTCTTTTAAAATCAATTTTGGAGTCGCCCATTAGAGTACAACACACCCTGCTAAATGGTCACCTAACCACCAGTCCATCAAATGCTGAAAACTTATGATGAACTGTTTTGAAACACATTACTGAATGTCTTAAATTGCTTTGGTTTTAAATCCTTTTCCAAGTTGTATTAAAATTATGTTTTCCTACAATGTGTGCATTCATATTCAGTGTGCTTAGCCTGACCAATATTTTCTGCAGAAAAGTCTCTCCTGAAAATACAGTTGTTCCCCAACTTCCGTCTGATGACCTAATAAAAAATTGTGTAAAGTTAATGGGTTTTATATGACTGATGTTAATTTGTATGGAATCAGGTCCCCCACTTGCAGGTCTGCAGACTGAAAGTGCACAAAGAAAAGTCAAGGTGCCCCTATTGAGAAAAAATCCATTTTGAAATGTTGTTGCTGTTAGCTAAAATGAAAGGCTATAAGGAATTTTGAATGGTATTTCACATCATAAAATATGGCTTATATTATTTTTTTATAAAATCTTGCCTTCGTATGTGAAGTAATCCTTACTTGCTTTGTGAAGGCACAAATGACTTCTCAGAAAATCCTGTAACACCACAGTCCCTCCACTCACAATTGTTCTCTCACCGTGTTGATACCTGGCAGGTGTTTAGTGACACTGCAAACATCTTGGGACACGAAGTCTAGAGGACTTTCTTATTTAATATCAAATATGATATTTATTGAAGCACAAATGATCCCTACACTTGTCTTGGGGCTCTGATTAAAAACTAAGTTAAGTATCACTTACCAAATTGTTAATATTTCTTTCTATAACATTTGGACTGGTATTTAGAAGACTTACAGCCAAAGTGATGAGTCTGGGGTTTTGACCTAGCTTGTACAATATGAGATTAATAGAATTAGCAGTATAGCCATTTTAACATTCATTTGAACTTGTGATATGCATGGTGCTCTTTCTTCAAAGATGACTCAAGTACAGTATCATTCTGTAAATAAACATTATTGCTCCTGTTGTGACTTTGTGATATATTTGAACCTTTAAAATATGATAATATCAGTGTCTTTGATCAAGATAATTTTCATTCATAAACTTCCTCAGAGGTCAATTACAAGCTGTAAATTTTAAGTGTTTCCTGCATCCCAGCTTTCTGGTGAAAAAATTGCATTTATATGCAAATATAAATGTGGTGATGGGAGGTATTGCTTGCAGCAGCCACAGACTGTTCTCTCCTGTTCCAGGCTTACACTGGGTTTCATGGTTAGCTGTGCTTTCTTGTCGATGTGGCTCAGCAACACCTCTGCTGCTGCCATGGTGATGCCAATTGTAGAGGCTGTAGCTCAGCAGATCATCAGAGCTGAGGCAGAAGCTGATGCACTGGAGATGTCTTGCTCCAACGGCTCCATCAACCCAGCACTGGAGCTGGACGGTAGGCAAATAATGAGATCTTTGTCTCTGCCCACCCTCAGTCTGTAGCAGAGTTAACACCACATAAACTAGTGTTGAGTGGCTGGGGAAGTACTAGCATCATTACCTGCTTCATTGTGAGGCATTCCATGGGTTTTCCTGTGTGAGGCCTCTCATGTTCACAAAGATTAATTAAACCTGATCAGATGCAGAATATGGCAGTTGAATGAGAGGAGGGGACACGAGGCTGCCTTGTTCAACCTAGCAACATGTCTGAAAAGCAATATGAGTACAGGCTGTACATACCCTGGAGGTGAAATGTCAGAAAGAGAAAACAGCTCTTCAAGCTTTAGGGTAGGTTTGGGAGAACAAATGAATCTAAACTATTTGCATGCACAGTTGGATTGTAAACTAGAAAGATCATCAGAAGATTCAGACTCTGGGGAATGGAAGTAATGAAGTAGGGCAGAAATGAGCTGGTTTTAAAATGGACACATGTAAATGCATTCGTGGGATTATGTGAAGTGATTGCATGGAAGAGGATGTGTTGATGGACACTTCCCAGTTTTGCTCCCTTAAATACTTACCTGTCTTTGTATCAATGTCTTACAGAAAACATAGGAGAATGTGAAAGCAGTGGTTGGAAAGAGAAAGAAAAACAGGTTAATGGGTAATAGTTATTAATTTACTAAATTCTGCTCTAAGAATTAATCTAAACAGAACGTATGTTTCTTACAGTACATACCTTTGTTTTTCCAGATATGACAACAATGTGGATAGTACAGTGTGCACAATTGAAAAGAAAAAAGAAAAAGAAAAGGAACAGGTACTTAAGATGTTGTCTTATTATGCAGCTGATGTCTGTAACTTAGTATTACCTTAAATCTCACTTCAGTGTAACACCTAACATGGCACAGCTAGCAATGAGGTTAGTTTCATGTGGATAAGAGTTATATGTGTAGATTCACATATACATGGAGTTTGTTTATGTAGATATTTCATTAGTGGCTTTGTGCTCCTAGTGTATTTTACACAAGCTAAACCAGCCTCACCAGAGTACAAACTCTAATTATCAGGTGTGTATATATATATCTAAAGTAATTCTTGTGTAAAGACAGAGAGTTCAAAAAAAGGACTTCAGAATGTGACTCTTCTTCCTTTTCCTTTGCATGAATAATTGTAGTACATTGTAACAACAAACCACACCGTATGCAGCTGTGTTGCCAGCAAATTGTCTGGCTCTTCTGGGACATCCTTGAATCCTATTTTCTTGTTTGATGATGAGCCTTTCTTACATATTAGTTGGTTTATATTCTTTTGTAGCTGGACCTACCACCTGCTGAAACAGGGAGAAAAAGCAGAAAGGACAAATACAGTGGGGTTTTCAAAGTGATGTGCTTATGTGTTGCTTATTCTGCTACCATTGGAGGGCTGACCACAATCACAGGAACATCAACTAATCTGATTTTTGCTGAACACTTCAATACGTAAGAAAATATATTTAATCATTTGCATTATTCTTAATCCAGAACTTTCACTGTTCTTTCTTGAGCTTTCACATGGCTCCTCTAAAATGACTTAGAAATCTTACCCTTTGATTCTGTATTATTTAATTGTATTATTTTCTTTCTGCTATTTTTTGTTAAAGAGAGAAAATGAAACTCCATGGTTGTATTTACTGTGTCCAATTCAGGAGTCGCCAACATAAGAAAGACATGGAGCTGTTGGAGAAAGTCCAGAGAAGGGCCACAAAGATGATCTGAGGGCTGGAGCACCTCTGCTATGAGGACAGGCTGAGAGAGTTGGGGCTGTTCAGCCTAGAGAAGAGAAGGCTCGGGGGAGACTTTATAGCATCTTCCAGTACCTGAATGGGCCAACAGGAAAGCTGGGGAGGGACTTTTTACAAGGGCTTGTAGTGAGAGGACAAGGGGGAATGGAGTAAAACTGGAAGAGGGGAGATTTCGGTTAGACATTAGTAGGAAATTAGTGTGAGGGTGGTGAGACACTGGAACAAGTTGCCCAGGGAAGTTGTGGAAGACCCATCCCTGGAAGTGTTCAAGACCAGGCTGGATGTGGCCTTGAGCAATTTCATCTAGTGGGAGGTGTCCCTGCCCACGCAGGGGTGTTGAAACCAGATGATCTTGAAGTTTCCTTCCAACTCAAATAATTCTATGATTATGTTATTTACCTTACACTTGGAAAGGCTATAAGTCATCACCCAATACACATAACAGGATGACCATTTTTTCGTTAAACATTACTTTACTCTTTGAACTGCTACATGGAAAAAGCTGTGCTTATCTGAAGAGGAAGACACTACTTAGTATGAATATGACAGACACTATCTGGCCTTAAAGGACTGTTACTCTTCTCTAAGTACAGCAGCAGCTAAGTTCACGTCCCATTAGCAAAGAGCACCAGGAGACTTTTAGGAGGCAATGCCTAGTGCATCATTGAAATGAGGAATTTAGGACCATTAACCAAAGAAAAAGCAAATAATTTCAAACCAATCTGAAACTTTGCCTTCAGTGTGACAGATTGTTCTGAGGTTATTAAAAACATTCATCAATATCTCTTTTCTTTTCTAAGTAGAACTACTTTGAAAAGAAAATTGGCAGATTTCATTCCAAAGCTTTTGAAAAAACAAGAGTCTTGCTGAACTTTTTTTTTGTTCTGCAAACTACTCATTGCCAGAAATATTCTTATTCTAATTTTAAAATAGAACAAAATAGAGCACAATTTCTTTATTACCTTCTGCCTACTATTCTGTATTGTATATGGAAAATGGTGGAAGACCAGTTATTGAAAGATTTTTTTCCAACCTTTGTTCCATGAATGGATGAAATTTGGCTTCAGTATGCTGCTAAAGAGAACCGAAGTGGTACAGTCTGTAAATCAACCTGTGCTAAGAGAACAGCAATTATGGAAACAGTATGGACATTTTAAGAATGCCTGTTATTGGGGCCAAAGAACTACATGGGGTAGACTACAGCATTATAAATCCTTCAGACTTAAACTTTTAGACATATGACCATTTCTGGTTAAAGCAGACCTCACACACTCAGGAGCTCCAAAGAATCCAAGATTGATTTATAGGGGTAAGAACTATTTTGTTCATTTCCCTGAAGTTGTAGGAAACTTGAAGAAAACTGGCTTGCAGCTGGTTGTTCAGTTTGTCTTAGCTGTTAAAAATCTCTTCAAGAATGTATAAGCAGATTGTTGCTCTCTCCCTGGCTAGGAGAATAGGCTGTACATAGAGCACTGCATGTGTAATCCAGTTTTTTACCCCACCAGGATTTTGTTTAATCTTTATACAACCACTGAGCCTAATCCTTAGCTTAAGCTGAATCTACCACCTAACTGTGCAAATGTTCCTATCTTTAACTGTCTTGCTCCCCTTCTCCTTAGGGGCCACGTTCGTATTTATGCCCTATCTGTAGAGGGAATTGACTTGTTAGCATGACTTGGACACCTTTGCAGTCTACCTTAATGTATCATAAGCATCTAAAGTAGAAAAATTCAGCCAACGACCTGTACATACAGCATATTCCTGGGCTTCCCAATCAGTGACAAAACACTTAAAATAGCACTACAAAATTCCATATTCATCATGTCTTCCCAAATTCAGTATTATGTAAGTTGAAATGAGTGGGTACTACTAATTAATGTGTTCTCTACTTCCCTCCTTTTCATATGTCACATGAAGAGGAAACAAGTATATCTGTGTTAGCGTTGGAGCCTGTGGGTTGCTGGGAATCCTCAGCCTGCTGTTGATTCAGGACCTGTAATTATGCTGGGTTCCATGGGGCAGAAGCAAACAGGGGAAATGTTGATGCAGTGCAAATGTTGATACAAGGCCCTCCCTGCCAGGGAAAGCAATTTCTGTAAGGGCTCCATTTCAAGACAGAGTTCCTAATGATCCTTTCAGGGTCACTCTATTCACTCTTTAATTGATGCAAAGAGACACTACAAAAGAGAGTCTAGAATATATCCAAATGGGGAAGAAAAAGAAGGTAGAAAGAGAGAAAAGAGAGGAAGAGAGAAAGAGAGGAGGGAAGGGAGGGAGGGAGGGCGGGCAGGAGGAAGGAAGGGCAGAAGGGCAGAAGAAAGGGTGGGCGGGTGGGCGAAAGGAAAAGTATTATCTAACACACCAACGAGTGGGGTAACCAGGTAGTAGGCTAAGCATTAGTCCACATACCACTGCTCACAAGATACCCCCAGGGAGGGATGAGTGAGGATGAGATGGGTTTATCCTCACTGCTCCCTGGAACAGGTTGTCTGTGGTGCTGGGCCTCTTTCTTCTGACTCCATAAATTTTTGCTTTAGTAGTCTATCCTTTCTATATTGGTGCTTTTCCTCTTGAACCCTTCAGGCTGCTGCAGATCCCCATGTCAGTTATCTCACATCTGCAGTATCACCCATCTAATCTTACATAGCTCTGCTCTAGAGACTTTCTTACAGCTCTTTCCCACACAAAGCAGTTTCTTCAGCACTGCAAGCCAAGGTTCACAGCTGGGCCATATTACAGCAGGCCTGTGGATCCTGGAGCTTTACCCCAGGGCAAGGGGAAGGCTGTGGAGAGATTAGAGAGATAAAAGCTTAAAAGACAACACTTTGTCAGACACTCATGCGCTTGAGGATGAGCAAAACCTCTGATGAAACCTTTGGCTCTCCAGTCAGGCTCACTTACAGGTTACTCAATTTCTTGACTCCTATTCTGGTAACTGACTTTGTTCTTCCAACACAAAGAATCGAAGTTTGCTAACATTATATTTTTTTCAAACAAAGCCATTTCATAGAAGGAATAATCTTACCTGGATTTGTTCTACAAGCCGAATTTGCTGGCATTTATAGTGTTTGCCTGGAAATAGTTTCATCGTTGTTTGCACTGAATCATGTAAATTAAGGATTATTAAGGTCACTTATGCTTTTTCACTTTCCAAAGGAAATAGGTCTAGAAATTCAATAGTTCAGTGAGTCCTATCCATCCTTGCCTCAGGCAAGACTTGTTGTAGATAATCCAACAACAGAAGCTAAACCAAATAGCACTATATAATAGATAATTTTTAAAAACATTCCAATTGATCATCGAGTCTACCTGGGGAATAATTGCTCTAATGATGAAGAATACCTAACTTTAATATGAAGATTACTAGAAATATGCACATATATATTCACCCCTGCAAAATCTTACTGTGAAACCTGACTAAAATAAATTATTATTTTATAACAGTTTACTCTTTCTTATAAAGTTTTCAATAGCTTGTTTTGTTGCTCAGTAAGCAACTATCACACATAATTCAGGAAAGACCATAAAACACTTCAGCAAGTGATGAAATGTTGACAGTGCTATGCTGATACAAGTTTTTTCCTATCTTGGTATTCATATATTCAGAAACTGATGTGGCTAATTATGTAATAAAAGCTAAATGTCACCTAATCAATAAATTATATAGAATAGCACAATGCCTTTTAGTATTCCAGCTTTACTATGTATAGTTGCAATTCAGAGCATTGCCTCAAGAAGTGGGTAGGAGTTGTATTTCATTCCCTGCTGGCACTTTGATAGCAAAACATCATAATAAATAGCGATCAATCCTAAAATTTGCACAGTTCTTGGGAAAGCATTTATAATAATAATTTACTGCCTCAAAGACTTTTGTGACCATCAGAATTCCTTTTCTTCTAGCAAGGTGTGAAACACAAAAGATTGGCTAATAACTGGAAATTGTTGTTGCAGCCTCCACCTGGACATTGTCATTTCCCTTCCATCTGATTTTTACATCAAGGAGGAAGGCTGTTATAGAAGACTAGAATTTCTCACTTTTAGCATTAAGAGCTCTCTCAGAAGAGCTGGAGAAACTCAAAGGAAGAATGACTTCTGCCTTTTTGCCTATCTGGCATCTATCTCATTCAACAGTAAATTAATTTATTTCAGAAAACCAAGCCTGTTTCTCCTTTTCTTAAATGCACATGTGAGGGAGAGCTCTGGTTGAATGGTTCACATCAGTTAGCAGCAGATTAAGACAGCTTCAAAGAAACAAGGCGACTGGAGAGACAATCCACCCAACAAATGAATGTTCCTTTCCTGGAAATTAGAAATAATAATATTAGTTTTAATCAGTTTTGAATCCCTTGTGGAACCTTAAAAAATGCAAGTCTCAGTGTTGTCTCCACTGTCATCTTCTAAGTTCATCAGAGCTTGTTCATTTGAGTACGTTTTCTTGTGCTAAAGTCTCCCCTCAAATAACTGCTTTTTTTCAGATTCTGTTTCTTTGTAGTCCTAATAGTCCTTAACTCTATGGATGGCCCTTCTTGCCTACTGAACTCAGGTTAGACACACCTAGATGAGTGTCAGATCCCCAGACCTGTTGCTGATCCAGTGCTCAAATAACTGGCACAGCTATTTTCACTAGTGGTTGTGATGACCAGGAACAGGACAGCAGAATGGGGGAAGAGGACACCAGAGAACACTTCACACTGAAGTCAGCTGCCAGCCAGAAGCACTCCCTTGCAGCAGGCCTTTCTGGCACTTCTTACAAGTCCTCATTCCTTTGCAAAGTGCAACTGAGCAGTTTTTTTACTTTCCTGCAGACGTTACCCAGCTTGCCAGTGCATCAATTTTGGATCCTGGTTTGTTCTATCAATCCCCATCACAGTTATTATTCTGCTGCTTTCCTGGGTCTGGCTCCAGTGGCTTTTCCTTGGGTTTGAGTAAGTAAATGCTGCAATCAATAAAACTAAAGGCTGATGATAGAAGGGATATTTTGTACCAGGAACAAATATTTCGTCTAAGTTTAACAGGCTCAATAGGAAGATAATGCTGCAAGAGTGATCTTACATCCTTGACTAGTGTGGCTGAGTGTATGGATGAGAAAATAATTTTCTAAAATAAGGATTCTTGACTACTTGGCCCAATGAGAAAAGTCCACATTACAAATGACGATACACATTTCTTTAGAATACACATACATCATCATTAAACAGTGCATGTATGCAAGGCAGAAAAACACTGACATTTAATAGAATTTGGTGTAAGATTGGAAGATTTATAGTCAGGATGTTTCCCTTCACTGGAGTCAGGGATAGGCTTGAACACTTGAGCAATGTCTTCTAAACTGGACTACTGTATTTGTAAACGTGAAGTAAAAAATTTTCACTTTTCTAATATTTATATGTAGTGATATGGTGGGGGTTTTGTCCCCTTAGAGCTTGTGCTTTTAAGGTTTTGGAGAGGACAATACTTTTTTTGGGCTGATTCTTCAAAGCCTTGCTCTCCTTGAGTTCACTAACATCTGCAGAGATAGCAATGGGGACATTTGTCTTCCACTGTTACCTGGCTACTAATGGTGCAACAGGAGAAGAGTGAGACAATTTGTTCTCAAGCAGACTCAAAATCATATCACACTTATGACTCTCTATGTGAACATTTATTATTTCATTTTTCTTGATTGTTTTGCTAGTCTTATCAAAAGAACGAGAACATAGCTGGTAGCAAATGGTTTGCTGAGCAGTGTGAAGAATGCTCATAGGATACAAACTTTTTCATTATAAAACACAATTAAGATAATTCATAGAAGACTTTAATTAAATAGCAAGGATATGTGTTTGATTGTTTCAATTAGTTTTGGTGATTAAAGTTTTATCCTAGTAATAACAGAAGACATTTTGTTGCCGCCTCTGTCAATTTCCTAGTGGGATTTGTCAGTGAGTTCCAATATGCTTGGTTTGGTGTGTGGTAGTTAAATGGGAAATAATGAATTGCAAAGTGAAAATTTTACTTTTAAAAAGTGCTGTTGGCAACTGGAAAATTGGATTTCATTTTTATCTATACACTCTTAATTCATTGTTCAATATTGCTGATTTACTTTCCAGTTTTAAAAACATGTTCAAGTGTGGAAAGAAAAAAACAGCTCGAGAAGAGGCCTCAGCACAGGTGATTCAGGAGGAGTACAAGAAGCTTGGACCGATGAGGTGTGTTAAATTACAAATCTGCAAACAAGTGTGAGTAAATCAATGTGTGAATTCAGGAAAATATATATAATATATTCTGTTTCTGTTATAGCTACCCAGAAATTGTCACATTTGTCCTATTCATTCTAATGACCCTGCTGTGGTTCACCAGAGATCCTGGCTTCATCCCAGGATGGTCTTCACTTTTCCCAAAGTAAGTAAACTTTTTGAAACTCCAACAGAACTGTACTGTGTCTTAACTATGTACTTTCTTGTCTCCTCAACATAAAACAATCAAACAAACAAAAAAAACTTTAAATACTTCAGAAATATTCCAGTTGAAGGTGTTGAAAACCTTTGCAGTGATTATAGAATACACAAACTTCAGCAATTTCGTAGGTGTATTGTGCAATACCAGAAATTCATTAAACCCATTGCAGGAAAAAATAAGAAAGATTATGCCTAGGTTTTAGACTTGATCTGATGCATAATGATTGATGTTATGTTTTCTTACTTCTTCATCAAATCTGTAATTGCAAGAATAAATCTTTGGTTAGATTTTTTTGACCTGCTGCCCTTAGTGACAGCCACACTTGTATGCATGCAGGCTAACATCCCCTACTTTGACAGCTCTAATTAATAATATAAATTACTATCTGTTAATACATAATTCTCTCAAATTCACAGCTCAAATAACCACCAAAAAAAGCCAGGAACATTTCAGGAAATATTTTTTTTTTTGCCTTTTGCTGCAGCTTGGTTACACAGTCCCTTTCCCAGGATCACCTAGAATTTTTTCCCTAAGAAATAAGTTGCTCTTGCAGGAACTTATAATACTGTGATTCCTCCTGTTCTCTTGCTGTAATTGCTGTAATTTCAGTTCTGTTCTTCTGTGATAAAGGTCTGAGTTTTGCTCCTGAGTACTGGGAAGTAGTTGTGGGACTGGGAGGAGCAGGACTTTGTGCTGTTTAGGTCCTTCTGGACTTAATATTTATTACTGGATGGGTCAAAGACCAGTGCTGGACTTGGATGGTAATTTTCCACTTTGTTTTCCTGTGTGTCTGTCAGAACTGACATGAACATGCATCCATCATGTCTCCTCTTTTTACATATATTCCCACCTTTCATACAGTGACACACCCTCCCTGGTGCTCTGCCAGGAAGTCTGGTAGGTGATGTTATAAGAACAGTTGTAGCTCTTTGAACTTTTGAAATGCAAAGCAGAATTCTTTTGTGTAAAAATAACATTTTAAAGTGTGTTAAAAAAATCAGATTGTTTTAAAATTATTCCCTTTTTATTTATAAAAAAAATAACTGCAAAAGAACATTTTTCCCCCTTGTAACAACAGCAGAGCAGATTTTCATTATCTTATATAAAATACTGTATTTTTGAAGGGGTTTTGGAGTGTTGACCTAATCAAGCAATCAGCTAGCTAAGCGATCAGGCTGTCTTTGCTTCTCTTTCTGCTTCCTAATAACATTCAGTGTTCATAGAGCACCCTTTAAAGAGCTACATCTGATACTGAAAAGTAGACATTTTAAACAACCTTTGAAATACGGGACTTATGGCTCAAATGTATTATTTCAGTTCAGAGATCCACATTTTCCTCTTTGAAGTTATCTGGTTTCTTTTTTTGTTCACTGGCAGGGAAAAGCAGAACATTCTCATCATCAGCATGATTACAGGTTCTGCATTACTTTGTGGATGCCCTCTAATGTTTTCCATGGAAGGGAATGCAAGCACATGTCATGTCACATTAGGCTGAATCATGTTATAATTTGGGTGAGGTAACCTGAAGAGAAACAAAGCTTGTGTGAGTTCCTCACAAAACCTGTAACGTGAAATAAAGCATTTCTTACTGTTCAGACCTTGCCTATTTCTAGATAGCTTTCATTTAGCAACCAACTGGAGTAACAGGCATAAAACCAGGCAATTAATTTTTTATTTTTCTGAGCAATGAAAACTTGTCAGTTAAGATGCACGAGTGGGGCAAGGAGCCATCTTCTTTTTTTTTTAAAAAAAAGAAACAGGGAAAAGAACTCAAAACCCAGGAAGTGTTGTTCCATCAGTGGTTACTTTGTACTCATCACCGTGATGTCCAAGAGGCTTCTAGAAGTGCACGACCCACAGCTTACACACTTGTTCCCTAATGCCTTCCTATACAAAATTGTTCAGGGTTTTGGATTTGAGTGCACTGATTGACGTGTGCACAACTTCCTTAAGTTTATGGTACAGGAATAATTGTAAGGAAGTATTCTCTGCCCTTAGAAATCTGATTTCTATTCAGAAATCTGATAGTGCCTACTTTCAGCAGGATTTTATCCCATGGTCTCAAGTCATCCTCAGGGAAGTTCTGTCACCTGCACAGATGAGCTTTGTCCTTATGAAAAGCTGTAAGGTCAGCACTGCGAATAACATTGAGGCGCCCCAGACCAGTGAGTGATTCTTCCTAGGTGGGAATCACACCCCTCCCAGGGTCTTAAAGCCGACAGGACTATCAGTTCATTTATTCTAACATGCAGAAGAGCTGTGTTGTTCTGTGTGTTAGGCCCAGTACAGATTTATTTTATTATAACATGAAATCTCAGGATGCAACCAGGCTTGATATCAGGATGGCAAAGCACAGATTCCTCAGACTTTGGAATTTACTGCTTTCCTTGATAGTGTGTCCTGGTGGGTAATAATCTCTGTTACCTAACTAAACAAGAGAAACTCGCACCTTGTTTTCTGTCTGAATATGGTTTCCAGCCATCTGTGTTTGTCTTTCCCTGCTGGATTAAAAACAACTCTGTGATAGGTACTTTAAGGATACACATTTCTGGTATAATTATATCACATTATAAGCTTTGTTTTGAAAAACTAAATTGAATGCTCAAAGTTTTGCTTCAAGGAAAAAAATCCCATCACTCTCACCATTTATGTTCATGTTCTCAGCCCCCTGTGTGCATAGTCACCAGTTACTGAAAACCTCTTTAATATAAAAACATTGCTTTGTTTGTTTTGGTTTTGTTTTTTTTTAAATCCCAGCAAAAATATTGGTGTTTAATGATGATACATGCCCACTTTTTAAGGGCTACATTTTAAAATGTTAGCTGATTTTCAGTCCCCATTTGTGCTGTTTCAGTATTGAATAGAGCTCATTTTTAAGCAGCATTATCAGATGCCTTTCAAATATACATTACCTTTACCAACTGTATTTTTCTTATGGAAATTTTGGAAATCTATTAAGAGATAATTCTTCACTGTTTGGCCCTGAGCCCCTGTTATCTCTCTCTGGAGGCAGACAGCAGGATGTCCTAGTAAATGGTGTGTAACACTATGGAGAGCAGGACAGGGTAAAAGCACCTATTTTTTCCCCATCTGTTGATGGCACAGATCACACATCATTTTGGTGACAGCAGTTTCCTTCCATGTCCTGGACTGATTGCAGGCTGTAAGGTATTAGCTTCAATTACAGGAATTTCAAGTTGGCCTTTGGCCAGTACTTTATGAACCTCATAAGAAACAGAAATTCCAACACTGGACTGCAGCTGATTACAGCTGATGGGTGCAGGGTGGGCTTCTCCTACACTTCCTCAGATGATTGCCAGAGTGTATTCTTTTTTTATTTATTTTTTTTTCCTGCATGGTCTGTTCCTTTCTTTGCTTCCAATACAAGGCCTGTATTGGAACTGTATACTTTTGCCCACAGCCCGGTTCTCTACAGAGATGCCCATTGTGAGATCTCCAGTTGTGAGGTCTCCTTAATCAACAGGTTTTTTTGCTTCCTTATAGGACAATCAGATTTGCAGTGTTATAAGCAGGTAGATATTGCATATGCAATTGTATTACAGTTTGGATAGATGGGCTTCGAAAAATGTTTGTCTCAAAATTTGATAATGATTGCAAAACTTCTGTTTGGATTGATGCCATATGTGTCTTCACAGCAGCAGGGTAAGATGCTGTGTGTGTCCCAAGTAGGTTTGCTTAGAATGATGTTTTGCATTAGGAATACTAAGATTTTGTGAGCAAAAAATTGCACCTCCTTAGTTCAACCAGGGAAAGTGAGAAGTCCTGCACCTGGGGAGGAACAACCCCAGGCACTAGTACACTCTGAGGACCATGTAAGTGGAGTGCAGCTTGATAAAAAAGAACCTACGGGTCCTGGTGAACACCAGGTTGAACATGAGCCAGAAATGTCCCCTTGCAGTAATGAAGACTAGTGGTATCCTGGGCTGTGTTAGGAGTAGTGTTGCCAGCAGGTGGAGGGAAATGATCCTTCCCCTCTGTGGGCACTGGTGGGGCCACGCTTGGAGTGCTGCGCCCAGTTCGGGCCTCCCCAGTACAGGACATGGACATACTGGAGAGAGTCCAACAAAGGGCCACTAAGATGACTAAGGGACTGGTGCATCTATCCTATGAGGAGGTGCTGAGAGAGCTAAGTCTGTTTAGTTTGGAGAAGGGAAAGCAGCAGGGGCATCTTGTCAATGTTTAAAAATACCTGAGAGGATGCAAAGAGCTCTTCTCAGTGATGCCCTGTGGCAGCACAAGAGGCAATGGACACAAATTGAAACATAGGAGGTTCCTCCTGAGCATCAGGAAGTGTTTTTTACCTGTGAACATGACTGAGTGCTGGCACAGGTTGCCCAGACAGGTCGTGGGCTCTCCATCCTTGGATATGTTCAAAAGCTGTTTGTACATGGTCCTGAGCAGCTGGATTTGGGTGACTCTGCTTGAGCAGGGGGTTGGACCAGGTGGGAGCATGAATTATTTCTGTATCTAAATCTTGCTTTCAGTCAAAACTCTTAGCAAGTCTTAAGAGAGTGCAGGAGAGGATCCTAGAGGAAGAGATCTTCTGCTCTTTATACCTGATACTAGACTAAAGGTGATAACTAAGCAGAGCCTTGTGCCTGAAGAAACCTTGGCAAAATAATAACTTGCATTTTAAAAGTTTTTTCTGTGCTACCAAGCAATAGTAAACAGGAGATAGAAACTATTAGAGAACCACTTCAACTTCTATGGTACCTTCATTTTGTGACAGTGTTAGCTAAAACTATGCTGGTTGTGATGTCAACGTCTTGTACATATTAACGTTTTTTTATTCCCACCTAACACTGTTGTTACAGCAAAGGGATGTACCAGATTATACATTCGTAACATAAAACTGTGAGATTAATTTTCCTTTTCAGTGACTAACCCTGTATAAAACCCTAAGCTGCTGGGAGGATCTGCTGGGAGTTATGCTTGAACATACAGTAGCTGTATATGCAGAAAAGGATGAGGCTGAGAAGACAAATATATTGGCCTATTAGTTCAGGAAAACTTATAGAGGAACTTACAGAAAATAGAAAAGAATAATAACAGAGGTTAAGAAATTATTTAACTTACTTCAGCAAAATTCTTACTTATTTGAATTACCTTCTTGAATGAAACAAGTCAGACTGGAATATGTCACCACTTAACTATGTGTAAGAATCAGATGAATGTGTTAAAATTGCCATAGAGTTCAGCCTGGTGCCTTACCTGATCTTGATGCTACTCTGCACAAGTTAGAAGGATATTGCATCAGTTTAACAAGCACTGGAAATTACCAAGGTAAACATAGGCCTTGTGTCTATAACCCTAATAGTGACAGTCATAGGATGATAATACAGCTCTACTGCCTTCTCTTAGCTACAAAAGCATCGTCCTTTGTGGATATGCACAGTGCTCTTATGGTCTGTTGGACTGAATCTCTTACAGAGCTTGTTAAATTTATTTAATTTATCATTGAACTGTGAAAATTAACTGTTTAAGCATCAGATATTCCCAAACATTTTCCCCCACCCCCTTTCTTTCCAGGTTCAACATCACTGCATTCTTGACTTCTCTACATCTTTCACTGCACCAAGCGGTACAGGGGGTGGGGAATGTTGGGCTGTGGTCAGTCCATAACAGCTTCATCCTCCTCCTCACTCCTTTACCCTACTCTTCCTGACTATACATATTAATGCATTTTTTTCTTCTTAACTTCTCCTTAGGTATAAAGGCTATGCTACAGATTCAACAACTGCCTTAGTGATAGGTCTCCTGTTCTTTATTATTCCAGCGAAAACATTGTCTAGGACTTCAAATGGAGAAAACAGTTGAGTATATTTTGATGTGGATTTTCCAACAATAGGGTATCTGAGATGCAACCATAAATATGACTTATTGCACTTGATAGAGGAATGTCATTAAATACTCATGTTACAATGTGAATACAGGATAATATCTTTCTTGGGATATAAAGCATCCCTGGCCTGGAAGTCTGCACTAAGGACTAAGAACTGTGAGCAGCAGGAGGTAGCGCTGGGCAGGAACCTGCTACCTGCAGCCCACTGCCACTAAAGGAAACCACCTTTCCATTGACTACAATGGGCTTTGAATGGGACTGCATGGGGTGGGATTGAGTTTACTTTTTTAAATGTTGTTGTTTGTTTAAGGGGCTCTATAAAATTTTACATGATAAATGAGTCCATTCTCATTTAATTTTTCCTCTTCAAAATGGAACTTACCCTGATTAAAATATACCTCCAGCATGTCTCTTGTACACTGCTGCTGAAACCAATGAGACCTGGGGATTCACAGGGAATGCACACTCAGAACCTAAATGAGTCTTAAGTGAAACAGTACTTGCTCAGTAATCGGTCTGAATAGTGCAGTTTTGTGGAGCAAATTGAACTCATTGATATCCCATAGCCATCTTCCACATTGGGAAGGTGGGGAGAGGGGCCAACGCTCCACTGGTGGAAACTGTTGCACCTCTTGTTGCCTTCAGGCTGCCACAGTTTTTACCAGCTAAGGATCCATCCCAGGAAATGCAGGTTGTCCATCTCAAAGATTTTTTCATACTGCAACAATGAGATTTTACCTTTGAATATTTCCCAAGGACTTCCTCAGAGAGATTATTTCAAGATGTTTGTCAACATGTTTTAAAATATTGGTGGGGGTTTTGTTGTTGGTGTTGGGGGTTTTTATAATTATTTTTTTTCCTCTAGCTGTTTTTGGTTACACTCCACTGATTACTTGGAAGGAATTTCAGTCATGCATGCCATGGGAAATAGCTATTCTTGTTGGTGGCGGGTTTGCGCTGGCAGACGGCTGTGAGGTAATGCAATTTATAGAAGACAATGAACAATTGCCATGACTCAGATCAGGATCAATTCAGACGGGCATCGAATTCACAGTTATTCTCTTGTAGCAAGTTATTCTGTAGCAATATTGAACACGATAAATGTGATGAACACTCAAGATGTTCAGAAAGCAGGATTACAAACAAACAAAAAAAAAGGGAGTTGCTTTTTTTTGGAAGATTATGCACGATGATGAGTACTGTTTGTTATTTAATTTAAACCTGATGGTCATAGGAGCTGTGCAGATACTGCTTCCAGAGCCTTAGGGTTAATGTCCCATGTGACTGAGGCCACTCCCATGTGGAGCCCTCCTGACTACTTCAGCAAGTTGAGCAGGTTTGGGCCCAACCAGCCTGATACATACATATTGCATTTTTCTGATTATGACTCCTCTAAACCTCTCAGAGATGCAAATATAACTGTATGGAATATACTTTACATGGGTTCCTATGAGGACAACATTGAATTAGGAAACTACTTTAAAGCATGGTAGGAATATGGAAAATATTTCAAATGTTTTCTCTCTTACAGAAATACTTCACAATTAGCAGATGAATAAATTCCTGTTCTATACTATTATTAAATTTTCAGTGATTTGTAAAGCATAATCATGTTGTCTTATTTATTATGCAGGTTTCAAAACTTTCAGAGTGGGTAGCAAGTAAATTGACCCCTCTAGGATCATTACCCTTGTGGCTGGTTATCCTGATATCATGTCTTATTGTCACTTCAGTAACAGAAGTGGCCAGCAACCCAGCTACCATCACAATATTTTTGCCCATACTAGCTCCTTTGGTGAGTATAATACAGGTTCTTTTTAATCAGAATCTGCTCTGTTATTCATTTAGTCATACAGCTACTCAAAGAAGCAGTTTTGAAAAGTCTCCATAAAGTATTTCATGCATTTTTTGCTGTGGTATGTTGTGCACTGTATACTTGGTTGTTTTGGGGTTTTCCTACATGTGATGCTTAAAATTCAGTAAAATTAGGTAAAAGTTCAACACTCAAAAATCAATCAATATGTTCTTCCTGTTTGTGAATAGTCAAAGCACACAAAAAGGACAACTCTTAGTGTTTCTTCTGGACCGCATCTTCAGCCAAAACAGTTCACACTGCAACTTTCAAGATGTAAATAAGAGAGGGCTGATAGGTGTGCTTTATATGTAATTCTAATTTCTTCTCTTCTTACCTCAGTTGTGTCCTTTCTTATCATCTTTAACTTAATGATCCTCTTCGAGCCTATAGATATTCCTCTTGGCCAGCCTAGACATATACTAATGCTCTTCCCCTCTCTTACAAAGAAACCTTAGCCCTCACTTCACTGAATCCCTCCTATGTACCATATACAAATTCATCTGTATGCTCTTTGTTGCAGGGTTTTTGCTTCTAGTGCTCATGCACGGAGCACACTCTTTGCAATAGTTTTATTTTATGGACTCAAGTACCATTAGAAAACATCAGGTGTGAATTTAAAGTTCAGTAGTTATACTGTATTAGAATCAGGTTTTCTTCTCTGAAGCATTCCTGGATATAATCTTAAAAATGAGTTATCAGAAAATATTTCTCACTATTTAAACCGGCAGTTCTGTCCACAGTTCACTTGTAATAAGTTTGTCTTTATGTGTCTCATCTGGCAAATGTGTCCCTTGACAGCTGCTCTCTCTCTTGTATTTTGCAATAGGCTGAAGCCATTCATGTGAACCCACTTTTCATTTTGATACCTGCTACCTTGTGTACTTCCTTCGCATTCCTGCTTCCTGTAGCCAACCCAGCCAATGCCATTGTATTTTCATATGGTCATTTAAATGTTATGGACATGGTAAGTTTCAAGCAAAACTTCCCAAAGGGGATTTTTAGCATGTTTAAAACTTTCTTCAGTGTCTTAATGTGAATTTCTGCTTTCTTTTTCCTCTCCTGTAGGTGAAAGCTGGTTTGGGCATTAACATCATTGGAGTTGCTGTAGTTATGCTTGCAATTATGACATGGATAGTGCCTATGTTTGATCTCTATACTTACCCAAGCTGGGCACCAACCATTCCTTCTGCAAATAGCACTGGGCTATAAAAACAAACAAACGAAAAGAAATTCCTGGGGATTGGTTTGCATTGGTTTTGTTTCTTTTATTTTCCACTAACATGTGGTGAGTCACTTAAAATGCTTTTTGTCACCACAACCATAGGGATCCACTTCACTATAAATGCTGTATTTCGCAGTCCCAGAGACTGATGATCCAATCTGAGAGTCTAATCAGAAAGAGTGCTAGACTTTCTAAATGTCATGAAGTTATATCAGGTTTCTAATCTAGTTCAGCTAGTCTGAATTTTTATGTCTTCATATTATGAAAGGAAAAATAAATGTGCATAGCCATTGTCACTGGCAGTGCGTCCCCATTCTCAGGGTAGTGAAATAAGGAGATGTAGACTTCATTATTTCAAATACACTTTCTTACTGTTAATTTGAAGATATTTGGGACTTGTCGAAGAACATATTGGTTTTCTGTTTTCCAGATTCAAACACAGTTGAAATGGTGTTGATCACAAATAAAAGACCAAGCAGGGGATTGTCTTGGACACACAGTTTACAGACTTGACAAAAAATGCACAGAAAATGGAAAAAAGTAGCATGACCATTTACACAGCACTTTTTCTGTTAAGCACCTTTGAATCTGGAAGGAGAATTTATACCTAAGCATAGTTTTAGTCTACCTCCTTCCAGGACCTCACTGAAACATGTCATTGTTGTTTTAGTGTAGCATTTTTCTGGATAGATATGTATTGATAGATCTGAGCTGAGCTATATGAACGGAGACTAAATCATCATCATAGCCTCTGCCAAAAATGGAGCTATATCCCCTTGATGAAGAAAGCACAAAATAGTGCTGAAGATGTGATGCTCAATCCAGCAGTCAAGACTACAGTGCATCTTCACCAGGAGTCTCATGATCTCTGCAGGACAGATGACAGCTTAGGGTTACTAGACTGACTGTGTTTATGTAAACACAAAATAGTGCAATGTAGTCAGAATGGAAGTTTGGAGTTCAGAGCTATGTTCAATTAATGATGTTTTATACGGTTGTTACATGTTTTTCACAGTAAGGACTACAGTGCTCTTGTCTTTCTCACCTGTGACAATTTGTAAAGAGCATTTAGTTAATAGTCTGAATCAAAGCTGCATGTATTTAGCTTGGGTCATTCCTTAGGGCACCTGTGCCGTGGTTGTAAACCTTAATCTGTCTTTTACAGATTGCGTAAATGATCATTCTTTTCCTAACAACAAAAAAGCAGTTTTATTTTTTGATTAGATGGTTTACATCTATTTTTGATAGTGCATATTTAGGGTAGAGATATCAGTCATATGTCTATAATGCCAGAATACAGTGTAAAGGATTGTTATATATGGAGTTTGCTTTCATCAGCTGCTAGTTGCAGATTCAGCTGCAATGAGTTATTAAAGAAGCACTTTTTTTTTTTAATTATGATGGTTTTGTATAAGAAATTGCTATATGCATATGCCACCACAATTTACAGCCTGGATGAGGTTGCTGTCTCTCTAGGATGGCTACCGTCCTTTTCTTTTTTGGGGTTTGTTTTTTGTTGTTCTTGTTTTGGTTTGGGTTTTTTGTGTTTTCTATACAATGCTTGGCCATGACTTGGCCAAGAAGGAGCTGTCACTATGCAAATAATGTTAATTGATTCCCTGAAGTAATGGTTAAGTTTACAGATATGTAACACCTTGCTAAATGAAGCCTCTAACTTCAGGTACTAGAGAGAAACACTTATACAAGTAGATAATCCAAGATACAGGTCTTGGATTTTAGCGTACAGTGTCTTCCCAGAAGAATGTGCAGCACAGAAAGGAGTTCATGGTTTATGTTGACTTTTGGTCCTACAGGCACAGAGACAAGAACCAGCTGAGTGCTACCACTTTAAAGTTCCCAGGTATCACTTTGCCAGTTATGTCAGTAATTTCCAGATGACACAAGTGCAGCAGAAACAGTGAATCATAGAATATTAAAAGTGAAAGGGATCTCAGAAGACCAGCTCATCCAACCTCTTGCTCAAAGCAAGGTTAGCATGGAATTCAGACCAGATGGCTCAGCAATTTGTTTAGTCACATCTTGAATGTCTCCAAGATGATGGAATGCACAGCTTCCCTGGGTAATGTTCTCCAGTGCTTTACTATCTTCGTGGTGAGATGTTTTGTATTTAAACAAATGAACAAACACATTATACTAATTTTAGTGGAACAGGCTAATTTTTCTTCCTTTTATCTGCGATAGATTTTTTTCATTCATGTAAAACTTTTTCTTGTTTTTTAATTAAATATGAAAAAGGGAGACAATTGTCATTGTGGCCTTACATCCACTGCTCCCAAATGACGAGATATTTTCAGTCTCCATTGGTCTGCTCTGCAAAAAATCATCAGTATTACAACTATGTGGCTACTGTTGTTCAACCAGAGGAAATTTGTTATGGGCTTGTGAGTGTTGTTAGTGTCCCCAGTGCAGAACTGGCTGTTGTAACCTCAGCCTTGAATATGACATTGATGTCTATAGAGGTCCAGGAATGCACTGCTCTGTGAAATCGTCCTTTGACACCTGCATTCTCTTTTCAAGTTGCAGACCTTCAGGGAATAAAATAATAATTCTGCATTCTTTAGAAGTTGTCAGTTGTAGTAAGTGATATAGTTTTCAGTGTAAGCTGAAGCTCAGTTTGTGCCAGATGATTTTCAGCTATTCATTTGCTTTACTTTTTGGCTTATTCATGGGATCATAGAAAATACGATAAGAAAGGCTCAGGGTTTGAATCATCACATAATGCGAATGACAGAATTTTCCTAAACTATTTTTTTCAGGACAGACAGTGTGATAAAGTATCTTAGTAAACAAGAAAGAAGATTCAAATTATTTAATGAAGGATTTTATTTAAAAATCTATTTTTGCTACAATCTGTGTATGCAGCAAATAATATACAAAGAGAGAAGGGAGGGATTTGGAAAGTAAAGACAATTAGTCATCTGTTGAGCTGTGTGTTTTTCTAGGTTATTGAAATGCAGAATTCTAAATAAATTGAGATTCAGTGACCAGGATCTTGACTCTCACAATGTACCTAATCAGTGACAAAAATGAAACAACCAGGCATAAGGCTTTTTAAGAGATTGTATCCTGTAACCAGTCATGATAAACAAGCTTGTAGTAGTGGGACCTAGGTTTTCATAGGATATTTTTTCCCTTGCTTTTCTGAAAGTGTAAGCAACTGGTCAGACACAATCTTTGAGCTCAGTTGTTATTATTACTAATTTATTTTTAAAGCTTTTAAGAATATTTTAAGTCAAAATTAAAAATTCTGCAGTGCAGAGATTAATATTGCTAGAACTTTACCTATGAGTTCTAAAATGGAGGAAAAAGAGAATATTCAAGTGGTTGACTCTCTAGGTACGGAATGGGTGGACTTGGTTCTGACTGCAGGCACAGAGCAAGCACTGTGCTGACTGCCAGCAGAAAACATGCTTGTCACATGTTGATCTTATAGACATTGCTTTGTCCAGAGTTTGAGATTATGGTGACATATAGTAGAGATGCATCTATAATTATTTTAAGAGCTGATTAATATGTGATGACATTAATTATTTGTAAGTTGCTTTGAGCATAATTTTCCTATGAAATAGTGTGGGTTTTTTGGTCTTAGCTGAGTCTAATTAGTGTACTGTGTTAGTACTTAAGTAATATTTATGACTTGTTATTTATTTGTGGTTTCATTCCTGCTACATTTAATAGAGCCTTTGCCATGGACTTCACCAAAGGAGATGTGCCAGGTCTATGTTTTCTTTTTCTATGGCTATGTTATATTTAATACGCTTTCACTTTGTTTTTTGGAAGATGTATTTTCAGACTATCAGAAACCACACTAAAAAGTGAATCCTGGAAAAAGGCCCTGGACTATTCTATTACTAAATTCATATGGTCAGATCAATCTTGCAGTGTAAATCCCCTTCTGTACTTTTAAAATTAAATACTATGTTTGTTTACTGCAAGAGTCTTGTTTGTTTAAAGTCAACCAGCCCATAGCCTGAGGGCTTGCTGGGGAGCAATGGAGCACTGCAGCTCAGGAAAGGTGTAGCGGAAAAATAATTGCCTTATAACCCGGCTCTTACAACTTTTTGACTAGATGTAGACAGCAAGCCAGTTCACATATTAATTACAACAATCAGAAAATTGTTGTATGTTATGTGTCATTGCAGGCAGGACATGAAGGCTTCTAGTGACCCCTCAGAAGCATAGAAGTCTGTTCCTGCCCTGCTCTCTTGTCTCGCTGTTGGTAGCCCACAGTAAGGTGCCTGCTGCCAGATGCTGACACCTAGGGTATGCCCCAGAGCTCCTAAGGCTGAGAATACTCCTTAGGGGTCCAGTCTGCACAAGATTTCACCTTGCTTTGCAGCTACTAGTGATAAATGATATCTTCAGTTACCAGCTTAGTTTATTTAGTTAATCAAGTGCAAAGTTCATTTGATAATCAATGTTTTTTAACCATTACCAAACTCATTGACAGTGCTATTTCTTAATATCTTTGCCTTGTGTTTTTGGAAGCTGTAGAATGTTGCTTTACATGCACAATATTTAATTTCTTTACAACTTGCTTTTACAATACTGATCTACCATTTTTAAAATAAATAATTCCCCAATGCTGTACAGTTCAACATGTATTTATTTAAATTAACAAGAGCTAAGATTATGGCCTGTGAAGATAGGTTATCTTTCAATAAAAGTGCCTGAGATTTCTTAAACCTTTTTTTATTGTTATAATACCTCAAAATCTGATACACATGGCAGAGAAGAGTACCTGATGAGAATAATTTACACATACTGGTAATTACATGAGGACTGAAGAACTAGCAAGCTGATACACCCAAAACATCCAAAATAAAATGCTGACTTCAGGCATTGATTCAAGAGTGCTGCAGGGCTCCTTTGTGCAACCTCCTTCCTTAGAGATCTCTGTTTCCAGCCTCCAACATCCTCTAACAACACAGTAAGAATGAAAACTTCTGTGATGCCTCCTCAAATGTTGAGTGACTTGAACCCACAGCTTTTACATCCCAAAAGAAAGCCCAGTGTTAGCAGGCTGTAAGATGCATTCTCCTCCTGACAGACTCTGTGTAGCCAACATAGAAAAAATCATGAGCCCCAAAAGGAGAGCTATATAGCACATAGTGTGGGCAATCACCTGTGAGGGGAAGCTCTGGCACCCCAGTCACACTTTGGACCTCTCCCACCGGTACCCTTCCAAGGAATGGGGAGAGATGTTCACCCTGGGCAGCTGCAGGTGAGAAAGTCTTGCTGGAGCTGGATATGGTCCCAAATCCCACAGAAACACAGAAGTACAGTGACATTGAGAGATGCCTATAGTACGAATCAATCTGAACTGTTTGAGAAAGTAATTTAATATTTCCAGGACTAAGAAGGCAGTCAGCTTTGTGGATTTTTCTTTGGGTATAAGCCTGTGGCTAAGTAAACATGGAAAAAAAAAAGTTTGAAGCCTATATTAAAGGACAAAAGTTGAACTTTTGGGTCAGATAATTTTTTTTTTTTTTTTACTAAAAAAACCCCAAAATCTTTTATTACAAATGGATTTTAGCACAAGATTGACTAGGATTTATCAGGCTAAGAACTTCAGCCTTCACAGTAGACAGAGCATCACTGAGATAAGCTGTTCTTCACCTCAAATATTGTAATTTGTGCTATAGAATGTCCATCTTCCTCTTTGCACATCAAGAGTGTAGCTACCAAACCAAACATAAAGTGGCAAGAGTAGCCTCTAAAGCTACACAACTTAAGCATTTCAGGCACATATAACTAAGCCACAAACTTTAGATAGTTTTTACTATTTGGCTCAGCAGAAGTAAACAGAATAGAAGACTCTTGTTTATTGCCATACTTACTGGAGTGCATAGCAAATGGCAAAAGCAGATTCTGCTCTCCTAGATTATTTCTGTGAATAATTGTGCCTTATCATACTTTTATGATGTCTTGCAAAACTTTGCTTCTTTCTGTAAAAAAAATAAAAGGAAAAAAAAATAAATTAGAAGGGGAAGGGAGCAGGGAAGAAGGAAAGGGACGGATGGAGGCAGAGGGAGAGAAAGAAGTTAACCTGCAATCTGCAGTTCTGAGTCTCACTTTTCAAAACTGCTAATGATCCATGTACAAGACTGACAGCTTTTGCTGACATCCTTCATGGATTTGAAAAGTTCTGTTTGCATAATATAGAAACCCATGTGCTGGCTAGTTCTTTCTTCGGATTCTATTATAATGCATCAGAGAAGAAGAAAATGGATGGCATAGATAGTAACATAACTTTCCCTGTTCACACTGTGAAAGCAGATGGAGTTTTGCACCCATTAAGAACAATTCTTCAATTCCAAGAAGACATTAATTCTTTCCTGGTTGCACTGTATTTTTTTTTTTTTCAATGTAGGAATTATAGAATACATGGCTTAGCTAATATGCCATAAGTGATATTTTTGAACATCGCTCTTGAAATTCTTAGGTGTGGAGCACCCTTCATAAAATAGTGGATTATGACTAAATCCTTATAACTGGAGTTGAACTTCCAGTGCCCTCCTGCAGCCACTTACCCACTCACTCTCAGTTTGTTTTGCACTGCCAGGATGGTTTTATAGACCACATGGATAAAATGAGTTCTGTTACAAATTATACTGACAGTGTCACTGAAGACTATTACATGAAGTGGCCAGGAGCACGAGTTCCTGCTTCTTCTGTACAGCTATGATGGGACTAAATAACAGGAAATCTAAACCTCCTCCTAGCTAAGTCACCATCCCTGAAGGTATTTAAAAGATATGTGGATGTGGTGCTTAGGGATATGGTTTAGTGGTGCACTTGGCAGTGCTAGGTTAATGGTTGGACAGGATGATGTTAAAGGTCTTTTCCAACCGAAACGGTTCTTGATCCTAACGGGAGATGGAAACTGCCCTCTGATTTGGTTCCTCTTCAAAGACAGCAAAGAACAGGGGTGGACAGCTGATCTTGGTCCAGCCAAACAGGATTTCTGTCTATAATGCTCACTCAAACTGTGCAACAACCGAAGTTAGCTAAATGTTAGCTGGACCCTAGACCAGCCCCCTGCCATGGAGATAACCTTACTCTTTCCCGTAGGAACACAGATCTTGGAAGAACTCTCAAGATAGTCGTCTGACAGTGGATACCACTACAAGGAGTCTGCAGTCCAAGGAGGTAGTGGTTTAACCCCAGCTGGCAACTGAGCCACACACAGCTGCTTGCTCACTCCCCCCGCTGTGATGTGGGAGAGAATCAGAAGAGTGAAAGTAAGAAAACTTGTGCACTGAGATAAATACAGTTGAATAGGTGAAGCAAAAGCTGTATGCAAGCACAGCAAAACAAGGAATTCATTCACTAGTTCCCATCAGGAGGCAGGTGTTCAGCCATTTCCAGGAGAGCAGGGATCCATCACGTGTAATAGCTATTTAGGAAGATAGATGCCATTATTCTAAATGTTCCCCTTCCTCCTTCTTTTCCTGGTTTTATATTGCTAAGCATGACACCATATGATGTGGAATACCCCTTTGGTCAATTGGGGTCAGCTGTCCTGGCTGTGTCCCCTCCCAGCTTCTTGTGCATCCCCAGCCTGCTCACTAATGGGGTGAGAAACAGAAAATGCCTTGACTGTGTCAGTACTGGCCAGCAATAACAAAACATCTCTGCAGTACCAGCACTGTTTTCAGCACAAATCCAAAATATAGCCCCATAGTAGCTACTATGAAGAAAATTACCACAGCCAAACGATCACATGTCCTCAACCTCCTGCTCCTGCAACAAGCTCCAGAATGAGTCTCCCTTAGGCGCACCTTGGATCTTCTTCCTTTTCCACATCTGAGAAATGTGAAGCTGTCTACATTTGAAACCACTGGGATGTTTTCCTGACAAGTAGATAGTGTTAGCAGAGAAGTAAAAAATACTTAGAAAACAATGGTGCTAATTACTGCCAGCTACTGTATTGTGTAGGGCCTTAGCAAAATTGTGAGTGTCGTTCAGGTTAGCAAAGAAAGTGAAAGTAGAAAACCTTGTGAGAAACTGGTGACAGACAACATTAATGGAAGTTTTGAGCTACTTAGCAGCAGATCAGGGCTATAGAACATTCCACGCATATTACTCATAAGAATAGTTGTATGCCCTTTCAGTGTGATTATCCAAGATTGTGAGCCACATCCTACTGAAATCCACTTGTAAATAAAATCCATACATTTTTCCTCCATAAATAAAACCATATCACTTGATTATGGTTGCAAGTTAAATAGAACTGTTTCTCAAAATGCATGCTCCCCTGGGATAAAATTATGCATCTCAGCAGGACCAAGCATTTAATGTCACCATTATATTGGCCTCTTTGTTAATTGTGAAAATAGCTAAAGATTGATTGCAATGAGCACTTGGCTTGGGCTTGTTTTCATGCTTTTTTCCTGTGGCTACTAAGACCTCAAAGCATAGAAATAGCAAAATGTTTTTCTAGCTGCTTATTACTACAGATTGAAAGGCAGAATATTTCTTTGTCATTTTGGTTATACCCAAGACAGTAATGAAATGGTATTAACAATACTTGAAAATGCAAAATTATGGTAAAATAATTAAATTATTTTAATTCAGTTAACATATTAACATTTGCAGGTGATAATGCTGCTATTAACTTTAGGAGGTACTACTCCAGCTAGAGATTAATAGCTAATGAGAAAAGACATCCACATTCAGATAGATGCCAGATGTTTTCATGTAAATTACTCAGATCTCAGCTAGCACCAGAGGAGGTGGTGACCACCTGATCAGTGTTCCCCATAGAGGATTTTTTTTTTTGCCTGTTCTTAACACTTAGAGCTTCCATTCTGTCCCTTATTCAGACTTGTGCTGTATAGCCTAAATAACTAAGATGTTTCTGTGTGTTCCTGGGCATGACGCCAATAGTCAGTCACTGGTAGACACTCCAAATACGAGCAAAGAGACAATCTAAAGCTTACTCAGTGTGTGGGTCTGATTAGCTGTACTGCTCATGTCTTTCTCTGTCTATGGTGGCAGTAGCTCCTTTCTGAAAACCAGTAGCCTGAGGTTCTGGGTACCCAGACAAATTGACACGAAAGTATGGGAAAAGGCAGGTATGTTTTAAGCAATGTGTAAATATTTAACTGATAAAGGAAGTCTTTCACTAGGATGTCTGACTGGTGGGTTTATCAACATTTGGTTATTTTGCATTGCTAAGTCATCTTAGTTCACTTCCACTTCATAATAACTATTTTCTAAACATTTTATCTTTGTTGCTGGTGGTGGTTTTTTTGGTCTTCATCTGGACACTTTAAAGTATAGTCATATACCTCCTGAACACCACAGTTCCCACGGAGGTGTGGGTCACTGTGGATCCAATAAAACAGGTAGATACAGCTATATATATAAACTGAAAGAGGATAGCTTTAGATTGGATATAAGGAAAATAAATTCTTCATGAAAATGTGGGTGAGGCACTGGAACAGATTGTCTAGAGAAGTTGTGTCTGCCCCTCCCTGAAAGTGTTCAAGGTCATGTTAGATGGGCTTTGAGCAATGTGACCTATTGAAAGATGCTCCTGTCCATGGCAGGGGGAATGAACTGGATGATCTTTGAAGTTCATTTCCAAGTCAAACCATTCTATGACTCTATGATTCTAAGTCCCCATTTTTTAATTGTATAGTTGATGTTCCCTTGCTAAATATAGCTCTCTGCATTTAAATAAATTAATATTTTTTTTATTTCAAATCATTTACCTAATTTTGCAATACAGTTTTGGATTCTAAACCTGTCTCCAAAGAGCTCACAATCCATAAAACGTTTCTGTTATCCACAGATATTTTTGTATCATTCCCTTACCCGTTATCTAAATCACAGATTAAACAAATGTTACCGGAACCCTGGAACCACAATATTCTCCAAGGTAATCTGTAGGGTATGTGCCGCCTTTTTTTTTTTTTTGCAAGAGACCTCTGCTTTTTGAGGGCACATTTTGAACACAGGTGTATGCCCACACTATATACTCTTCTTGTAGTTCATATCACCCTCATTTATTTAGGAGAATGCAAAGGAACAAACAATGTTTCTTAAACCAAGATACATTACTTTTATTGATTTTTCATCTACTAAACCAGTCAAAGTCATTGCTCAGTCAGACAAGAAATTGCTTTCTTTGACATGCCTTGCTCTTGACAAATTAGCATTGGCTACTTTTATCAAGTTATTATTCTCTAAATATTTAAAACTGATTATTTAATTACTTGCTTCAGTAACTTCAGTTGATCTTTCTTTACTCCTGGCAGACCTCATCATCTACTCTGAGGTCTCACAAACAAGTGTTAATTATTCAGAAATTGCTTCATGTAAATTCCTTAAGCACTCAAGAGGGGAAATTTGGTCAGTGAACCCTGATCTGAGTACATTGTACCTATTCAAATTTTCCTTCACCTGTTCTTTCCCTGTTCTGGCTTGCTTCTTTAATAATTTCCATGCACTGAACATCTGGTCACCACTGAAAATTAAAACAAAAGTAATAGGACTGAAGATTTTGTGTTCTCAGTGACACCATTTATTTCTCCTCTTATTTGTAAGCTATTACCTGCCCTTTATATTCCTTCTAATTCACTTTTAAAACACTGTTTTTTGTTATCTTTAATGTCTTTTGCTACTCTTAATGCATTTTGAAAGTTGGCAGGGGAGGATTCTGAAAAGGCAGGAACCAGTAAACAGCTACCACTAAGCAGTCCTAGTTCATGGTTTCTGTTCAGCTCAGTGTCTTTTTGCATGTCAGGCAGCAGAAGTGTGGTCATTGTCAGATATCTAGACTTCAGGACCCTGTCATTGCAAAAGCCATGGGACTCCAGATGTTGTACTCAAAGGTACTCTTTATGTGTCTGTTCCTCAAATGTACACAATAGTGAAATGGGTGGGATTCACTACTAACTTTTAAAGGGAGATAGGAGGTACTTAGATTCAATTTATCTGTGAAAAAAAAATAATAAAATTCTCTGAAGTTTAATTAGAAGTTCAGCATCTTGCATTAAGTTCTGCACTTTTGGTTTTACCCCGCGTATAACAACCACGGGGTTTAAGCAATGGCTTTTCTTTACTCAATTTCCTTCTCATTGGGCCACCTGTGCTAAAGGAATCATGCTAAAATGAAAATAGAAGAAACTTCCCCAATATGGAGACACAGAAATGGGCTTTTTGTAACTTCATGATTTTCTGCTTCAGGATTCACATCATTATTGAATTAATTATTCAGGAGCATATTGGAAGTTCTTAAAACAGCTGAGCAGAAACCTAAACGTATCTACCTAGGATGTAATGGAGCAGCAATTTTTCTATTTAAATTCTGAGGGGTGTCTATATTTATCCATGATTTACTGGCTTCACAGAACCTTGATCAAGTGCCTCCAAGAAGCAAGCAGTATCTAAATTATTTAAGGAAACATTAACATCACTATAATGACTACTATCCTATCACAAGTATAAAGGTCAGTAAATCTATTAGGGTCCTTGAACTTTGCCTTGCTGATATTTCCAGTTCCTCTAGATCTCTTCCCTCTTATTTTTAAGAAAGGCAATCCAATTTGACCTTGTATTTCTTTATGGCCTATGTCACTAATTGGACTGCAGATAACAGTTAAAAAAACACAAGGAATGTGTATCTATGACTGAATAATAAATTATATTCCTGTAGCAACATGGGATTCAACCCTCAGCTCTCACTGGAAAAGTGTTCATGGATTGAATTTCAGTGTAGTGGCTAAGAAAGGACCCTGAGATAGGAGACATGGGCTTTTCTTCACTGTTTTGCTATTGCCTCTTGCTAACCAGTAGCTCAACCTTCCTCTGCCTTTATTATTATTTTTTTTTAATCTGGCTGTACCAAAACTATTGAAGATGCTTAAAATACCCTTCTCTCTCATTTTCTTCTAGGAGATTTCTGTCACTTAAAAGAAGTTGCTCAGTATTATTAGAGTTAGAATTAATATCTCCATTAATATTTGCAATCCCAAGAACAGTTACAGGCTGGGCAGACAACAGATTGAGAGCAGCCCTGAGGAAAAGGACTTGGGGGTGTTGGTTGATGAGAAGCTCAACATAAGCCAGCAACATGTGCTTGCAGCCCAGAAAGCTCAACTGTGTCCTGGGCTGCATCAAAAGTGTGGCCAGCAGGTCAAGGGAGGTGATTCTGCCCCTCTGCTCTTCTCTGGTGAGACCCCACCTGCAGTACTGTGTTCAGTTCTAGATCTCCCAACATATGAAGGACATGGAGCTGCTGTAGAGACTCTAGAAATGACGAGAGGGCTGGAGCAGCTCCTATGAAGACAGGATGAGAGAGCTGGAGCTGTTCAGCCTGGAGGAAGGAGGGCTCTGGGCAGACTTCATAGCAGCCTTCCAGTACCTGAATGGGGACAACATGAAAGCAGGGGAAGGAGTTTTACAAGGTCATGTAATCATAGGACCAAGGGGTTGAGGCTTTAAACTGCAAAAGTGTCAATTTATACTAGACATTAAGAAGAAGTTCTTCACTGTGTGGGTGGTGGAGACAATGGAACTGGTTGTCCAGTGAGGTTGTGAGTGCCCCTTCCCTGGAAGTGTTTAAGGGCAGGTTGGTTGGGACTTTGAGCAACTGGTCTAGTGGGTGGTCTTCTGTGCCTGTGCAGGGGGGTTGAAACCAGATAATCTTTAATGTCCCTTCCAATCCAAATCATTCTATGATTGGAACAAAGAGAAAAGCAAGAGAAAATGGAGATTTATGAAGGTCATAAGAAGGTGTATGATGTGTTATTGAAACTTTCACTGTATTATTTTGTTAAATCTATAAATAAAATAAAAAAATTTCTCCCCTACCAGGATAATAGAATTCTGCCGGCGGCGAGGGAAGCAAGCAGTCCAGAATCAATGTGATTGATAAAGCAAGCTTCGATTTATTGAATACACAGTGTTACTTTTATACCCTTTTCCAAACCTACTTGTAGTGAATTCATTGGATAGTAACTACTTGTAGTGATTTCATTGGATAGTAACTACTTGTAGTGATTTCACTGGACGTTAACTACTTGTAGTGATTTCACTGGATGGTAACTACTTGCAGTGATTTTACTGGATAGTAACACACATCTGAGTTCCAGGGTTCTTCCTTGTTTTCTATTATTCTACTTCTCTACCTTGCCCTTGAGTTAGTTTAAGCTAGCAGAGAGATTGTTTATACTTGTGTTAGGCTAAAAAAAGGAGATTGCTTGTACAGCTGCTATTTGTGTTACACTCTCAAGGCCTCTCGAGGAGATAGCAAGGGCCCATGGCCCTGCTACTCAAGCCATTCTTCAACAGAATTCAGTACATCATACCACTTTCCAGCTATAGCAAAATGCAGCCAATGCCAGGATGAAATGTGGAAGCTCTTTAGTAGTAAAGGCAGCAACACTTAGTTCTGATTCAGAAGGATTCAACACCTGGAAAAAATGCAGAGCCAAGTATCATTAAGGAGGATGGCATGTTTCAAACTGACAGAAAAATGAGGAAAAAATTATGCAGCACTGTCCAGCTGTAGGTGGAAATATTACTGCTCCCTTCCACTTAAGCAGAACACACTATTATCCACTTACACCTGCGTGATGCATCAGCAACAAATACTACTGGTCAGTGCAAGACTCGTCTGTCTTAGCCAAATTGTCCAATCATTTAAATGGGCTTTAGATGTCTGATCATAAGACCGATTTATATGAAGTTGGTTACCTAACCTGTATGTACTCTGTGACATGAATGTAGCTGTAAAGATATTGAGTATATCACCTGCTGATAATTGAGTAGTGTATCGTTTATTATTCTGCTAAAAATAATAAAAACAATGGGAGGAAGTGGTGCTTGCATTGTCTTAAAGTAACTCAGATGAGACTTATGGTGAGGATTAAGTGGTAGTATTGTATATTATCCAGGTCTAGCAAAAGGAAAGTAAACTAAGGTTAACTGTTGCCCAGACTGAGAATTAACCGTAGGTGAGACAGCATCCTCTTGACACAGTGGAGTCCAGTAGGACCAGACATGATCCCTAGACATCACATTCTGAAGCTGAGTAGTAAAGAAAACTTCAAATCCCTTTTAGCACCTAAACCAAATAATGTTGTAAGCTTCCATACTGGCTGACTGGCTTTCCTAGCTAGCTCATTTTCCAACTATTTTTATAATAACAGTCCTCAGTCCTCTCCTCTGCATTGTCTCATTACTTATATCCTGAAATAAATGTTCAAGCACATGCAAAAAAGAGGAGACAATTGTCTAGAGATCCCTCAGGGGACTGGTTAGGGTTTGGCTGATCTTATTCAAATGCCCACAAAACAGTAGGAATGCTTCATTCTAAAAAAAATGCCACACAGTCAATAAATCCTAAATCTCCAATAGCCCTAACAACTGTTGATTCAATCATCATTGCTCTTCCTTTGATGAGACCCATAATCATGCCAGCTGCTATCAGGGCAAATTCCACACACAGACACAAATGCTAGTATGTAGAGGTCAAAATAAAGAGTTATGACTTATTTGACTTATTTAAGATATTGATTTTATTAAAACATCACTTGAAGACACACTATCAAGATAACTTGGCCATGGTAAAAATAACCATCTGAAAGGGTCTCACGGGTGGCCAACTAAGAGTTTTGTGAAGAAATACAGTTTATTTGCACAATATAGTTTCAATAAATGGTCCCAATTTGTGGCAAATCAGTGTATTTGTAACACAGGAGGAATTACTTCTCTCTGGGAATTGAAGATTCTGCTGTGTGGTCAGTCACTGAATGGAAATATTGTTAATGTGACTTAAGAACTTAAAGGCAGAAGGTGACTTCTGATCAAACAATTTGCCTTGTCTGCCCTGAAAGACACGAGTTTACCCTTAAAAACATGTAACACATACAACCCATACGGGTTGGACGGTGGCTGGAAAGAACATGGCTCTTCCATTGTTCTCTGTTTACCTAAAGGAAGATGTTCCAAAACATGAGCTTTGCTGAAAAGAAATTAAAATGCTGTGGTGAAGTGCATTTTTAATGTTATTCTAGCCATTTGGGCTGAAGTTGGATGAGAAAGCCATCCTTTTACTTCAAAAAAAATGGAGGGAAAGAAAAAGCAACTGCTGGCATTTATAGTAAGCAAATGACAGATGTGAAAATCTAATAACATGTTCATAACAATGTGGAAGAACTAAGCATGTATTCACAGACAGAATCTTCAGGAGTCCTAATATGACAAGCTGTGGCTATATTTCAGCAACAGCAGCAACGAAATATTAACATCACAGAAGTGCACATTAGCACTCCCATTTATCCCATTCTTTTTATCAAATACAGATTCAAAATAGGTGAATTATTATTTACCTGGATGCTAGACTGCAGAGAGAGCTACAATTCTGCTAACTGTGTTTAGCACTGAAAAAATAATAGGGGGAGGAAAGAATAATCTAGGTGTATTTTCAATACATTTTGGTAAAATAATACTTTTGATTCAACCACATACAGCTGTCTTTAAGAAGAAGCAGGACAGTATTTGTTGCAGGGCTTGTCAAACTGCTTATCACTGGTTTGTTCCAATATGCTGCTGGGTGCTCTGGCTTGAAACCAGGGCATCATGTCCTTAAAACTATGCAATGTCTAAGTGCTTTACTGGACAGCAGCCAATGATACCAGGCAAGATAAAGTCTATTGAGTTTTTAATGCTACAGCTGTATAGCTAAAATTTACAGATAACATAAATTGGATATACCCAAGTGTATCTTAATCTGTCCATCATATTTGGGAACCTACCCAAGTGTTTTTCTTTCTATGTATTACGAATAGGTTTACCCTGAAGACCAGGATATTTGCTCTTTTAAATTCCACCTATGCTATAGGGAATCCAGCTGCCTGGCAGAATTAATGCTTTAAAAAAAACAAGCCTAAGTACCTGTAATAAGAGATACTCTCTTTCAGTAGCACTGGTGATATTTTTAAGCTCTAAAACCATTTCATTCAGTTGTTTTTGTCTTTCTCACAGTCACAGAGACTGTAGCTTCATAAGTAAAAGAGAAAATGAGTAAATACTTTTTTCAAAACTTATTTTAAAACTGTAAAATTATGGCCAGAAGCAATTATTCTTCTCTTTTCCCATTTCTTTGACTCACTGTCCCTCGTGTGTTTTTTGATTTTGTTTCTGTTCTTGGCCAGCCTCTGGGCTGCTTCTACACTTTGTACAAACAATACACTAAATCAAAAATGACTTGAATTAGTATCTACATAAACTTAATTGCCTAGGTCCAGAGGCAGGTATAAGTTGCTGCTGTATACCCTAAAAATAGTGTGCTTCGTAGTAGGGAGTCTGGGAAAGCAATTTGAAATAAGCAGGAGAGTTTGTTTAAAATCATGGAATATCCTTGAAAAGGGATTCTAACAGAGTCAAACTGGAGATTAGGGTGACACCAGGTTTGGAAGAGAAACAAATAGCTCTGGCACATTTACTTTAAATTAAATAAAGATAAAATTCCAAATTGCTTTTCCATTAGAAAAGCCCAAAAGGGTGCTAGTGTTTGCCAAACAGTATTTCCCTTATCATTTCATACATATTGTGGATATGCCTTAAAGTAAAAAATCAATATACACAGACTATTGTGAACTCTTCTCCAAGCCCTGCTGGAAGTCCATCACCAGTGATGCATTTAATCTGGTGCTCTTCATGCTCCCAGGCTCCTGCAGACTCTTAACATCTTGGAGAGAACACTCAGCTGTTGTTTCATGCACTTCCTATCCTCCAAAATTTCTTTTTTTTCTCATTCACCTCTCCTCATTCCTGGTGTTAGAAGACCTGGGCTCTTTTCCCTTTCCCAGCTTTTCTCCTCTATTCACATGTTGTGGGATTTGAGAGGGAACAGGACATCTTCTCTGCCCCCATCAAGGCCTGAGGGGCTTGGGTTTCTTCCTGCAGAAGAGGAAGCAAGAGGAAGAATTGTCTTTGAGTTGCTATCTAGTAAATGCAATAAATGAGCATGTATGTGATCGTATGTTTAGACAATCAGAGTGCAACCATGCCCTAATGCCTACAGAAGCCTACCTGTGTTTTCTGTTACAAATAAAGTAATCAAGAACAGCTCATCCATATAAAAATATTACCCCTGCCATGCAGCCAGGAACCATGCTGTCTGCAATACTGTGACCATTTGAATCAGTTATTCCCCTGTAAATGAAAACTGCCCAAAGGCAGCTTTATTTAATGTAATTTTTTTTTTCATGTCTTTATACAAAATGATAGAGACTATATGCATGCTATTGCTTTTAACTGAGCTTATTAAAAGCAGTTTTGTAGCTTCTTTGGTCATTGTTCCCTTCTTTACATGTACAAGATAAATAATTCCCCTTCAAAGCCACAGTTGCTGTTCAAAAGAAAAAAAAAATATCTGAGGTTCACTAAGCAAAAATATGAACTGAAGTAGAAGCTGAGAAATTTAAAAGTTTTATATTGAAATGGAACAATATTTTTCTCTGCATGAAATTCTTCTCACTACAGTTTAGCCATTTACAGTATAGGTGTTTCAATTAGTCCACTTGCCTGGAGTTCCTTTCCAGTTGAAAGGGAGAGACAGATGCTCCCAGAAAAAGATTCATTTGACTTAGCAGCTAAGCACAGCTTCAGTCCTCTGAAATGGCTCTTTCCAGGGGCAAGGGAGAGAGATTGACAAGAGGATGCTTCAAGTAAGATGTTTAACAGTAAAATGACTAAAAGTTTAGCCTGCTTTTAAAGAGTGTCTCAAGCTGTTTATCACGAAGAGCCACAAAACATCAGGTGGTGAAACATGGTGGCAAATGTCATCAACTCAAAGTCCCCTACAGGTGCCAGCAGGTTGCAGAGGATGTCCAGGCTGTGCAGACCCTGGCTTGTCCATGCTAACAGGCATGGCTGTGATCTGGGAGGAAAACTTAATAGCCCTAGCTATTGTTTATTGCCCTCTCCATTTTTTGGCTACAAATGCTCCCCTGGCAATGCTGCAGTCATACAGAGCATATTACTGGATCTTTATTTGTCCCTTTCTGCAGTTCCTTTAGGGCATTTTGTAGTTTAAGACAGGCAGGAGAAGCAACTGACAGCAAACTATGACAATTTTCAGGGAGTCTATGGCTCCTGAAGTCATCATTATCAGTTGGTTTAAATTACAGAAATCTTCAGGCTATTCTATCAATGTCTAGATTTCTCAGGTTTAGGAGGAAAAATATCAAGGATATTTTCTCCTCTGTTCAGGAAAAGGAAAAGCAAATTTCTCCCCATAAGCTAGCTTAAGACAAAAAGAAAAGGAGAAAACCCAGCAACTTTCTCACTAATTTTTTTTCATATGAGCAAGACATCAAAACCTTAAGTAATGACATTAGAATCTTTTTGATATCGTCTTCAGGGCTGTGGAAAAACAGAGCATACAGAGATGTGCTCAGCCTCACAAAACTCACACTGTGGTCCCAGCTTGCTCCAAACACTATCCCATCCATCCTGATTCATAAAGACAGTTCAACAGGAGGCAGAAAGTCATTACTGGTTGCTCAGTGTTTCATCTTAAGTTTTATTCTCTCAGAAATATTTTTTCTACCCATAATGAGACCATTAAATTGCACTTATAGAAAAACAAACAAACAAAAAAGAAATACTTTTTTATTCTGTCATCTGACTTCATTGTACTTCTCTAACATTCACCCAGCAATTTATTTAACCATGAACGTAAATTACATACCTGCTAGCTGAAGAGCTCTTAATAAGCAAAAGTGACAGAAAGACAGAAAGACTGAGATTAGCTGACCAGTTATTTTCTCCACAGAACCCATAGCTCTAATTTTCAGTCATATCATATTAATTTGCTTTTCTATCATCAATTATTTTTAGTCCCAGCCCTTTCAGACTGATGTGTATAGATATAAAACAAGGCAGGTGCATTGACCTCACTCCTTTTTTATTCCTCAGTGTTGCATTTGATTATTTACCAACAGAGAAAGTAAGAGATTTCCACACAGAATTTCGCAGTACCTCTTTGGAAAGAGATTTGTATGATTAATAATGGTTGTTCAAAGTACAGGATATGAATCAGCCTCTATGTCCTGATGATTGGATCTGTAAGATGAAGGAAAAAATCATCATACCAGAGGAAAAAAAAAGTATTTATGAAAAATTACTGGAAGTGATTTAAAGCAATCTACTTGCTGACTTACTTAGCTAGGTAATCACTACAGCTATGGTCTAAGGAAAGAAAGATTTCTGGTCTGGCTTCAGTTTAAAAATATGAATTGATATCTCAGAATATGCCTCCTGAGCAGGTAATTTCTTTTGCTTATGCCCTGGTCAGTTTAACTGCTTGCTGAAAGGCATAATAGCTGTGAATGCAATGACCCTAGGATTAAGAGAAAGACAAAATTTATTGCAGATCTGCAAACTCGTGCAAACACAGACATACCTAGGAAAAAAAAAAAAAGAAAAAAAAAAAAAGGCTCTCTTTGAATTATCTTGGCTCAAAAATGAATCTCTGGCTATACACTGCAAAATAGATATTCCTGTTCATTCTGTGATACAGCAATTTGTGCTTGCTCTTCCTTTGATAAGAGAACTTATCCAGAGAAAAGTAGGGAAGAACATATTCAATTAGCTTCCTGAAATATGGTGTCATTGTTTCTTTCTCCTACCTTTTTATCCATGGACATTTTCCCAGTCATTTTTAGTTACTGCCTCCTGTGGGCTTGTGTAGCAGACATGCTGACTCCTTAATTAAAATTGCATGCCAGGAAGTAAGTAACTGCCAGCTGAATGCTTGCCTCCTACTGTTGCATTCTGTCAGCTCAGGGATGGCTTTCTTTCTACTCCCCCCTTATTATTTTTTTAAGGAAATGTCAGTTGCTGTTTCTGAAAGTAAATTTGGGAAAATCTAGAAAATACACTTAATTTGGTGCATAAATCTAGAAAATGTCATTATTTTTTCTGTAGAAGAAAAACATGAGCACATTCAAAGTATGAAGTCAGTTTTCTGGGTCTTAGTAACCCTAAAGCCGTGCAAATGAAGAGTGGAAAAAAATTACTGATGGACAGACTGGAGTGGCTTACGATGCAGGTTGGTACCCATCTGGGGGCACATTTGTGGAACACTCCTGGAATTAAGGAAGAACCTCCCATGTACATGTCCCACCTCCTAATTTTTTCTGTTTTCCTGGAGGTAAAGTCATGTTCAGGAAGGAATGAGAAGTGTGGATACCTGCCTGAAGCTTCCCAGGCTTTGAGAAGAGATGCAGGGCAGCAGTTGGTCTTCCAGGACGCAGAGTTGTGGAGCGACACGTGTCTCTGCAAGGCAAGCAGGCTTGCACACTAGTGGCAATTGCCAAAGGGGCCATGGCTGGGGGGCAGCAGGAGGCTGGCTGCCCCATGCTAGAGCTCTTCTGGAGGCTGCTACTGCTCTTGTCTGTGCCTGTGCACTGAGCTTCATCTAGGATTTTTGCCTTTGAAAAACAACCACACCACCTTTGCTCTCAACCAAGATGGGGTGAGGAGTTAGAAGCCATTTCTAGAGTGGAAAGGTTGAAGATACAATCATTAGGACCAGAATTATCTCTTGAATGCCTCAGGTAAAGGCCAAAACATCCTATCTTCTTTACCTAAGCCAAACATTTGTTGAGTTTCACCATTGCTTTCCATGATGTCAGGCTCTGGCAGCTGCCCTTGCTGCTTATAGCAGACTAAGAACAGAAACCTTCTCCCAAAGAGAGGAAAATAAAAGGTGTTTTGCAGAAATTCCTCCTGTCCTTCTATTTCTACCTTTCTTTATATTCCTCATCCTGTCAATACAAACTTGCTTACTGTTCCAAAGCTTTCCAGATTTCTACAGGAGTTTGAAACAGTCTGATTTGTTTGCCCTAATAAGTGGATTCCATCTCTGTGTTGGCTGCCTGAGAGTCTGAAATTTCATCTTTGCTCTAGTTACAACAACACATTCCAGCACTGACCAAGGCTCAGGGCATATTCAAAGCAGTCAAGTAATTGTCCTCCTTGTTTCTTCAGGCTCACGTCATTGCTATGAGCAGAAAAAGGTGTGATACATGCACAGCAAAAAATTCTAAAATAAGCATCTTTTTCACTACATCAGTACATTTGTGATAGCTTGTACCATCAATGATTGTTGAACCCCATTGATATTTAAAGGGACAAACCATGACAACTGTCAACTTCTGGGTAATCTCTGCTCTACCAGCTCCCAGGAGTGGAGCACCTGTGCAGCTGAAGGCCTCAGTAGCTTGCAATTCAAGTGTGTGATGCTCTATAGCTTCAAGGGAGAAACAGGAGCTTAACAGCTCCAACTGCTGGCTACTTTAATATTTCATATCTTCAGGGCACGTTGTGGGTTTTTTTACAATTACCTTTGTTTTTTCACTTAGAATAAAATCTTGACCCCACAAAACTCAATAGGAAAGTTCCCATTGATTTTAGCTAAGATAGAATGTCAACTTAATGTTGTAAAACGGGAGATCAAAGGCTTCAGAGACAAGTAACATCTTTTATTACAGTAACTGACACAGCTGGAAAAACAGGTGAGCTTTTGGGTAAAAAAGCTTTATAGCTCATATCGCACTAGGTAAAACGTTCATCTGAAGTCAAAATACACAGGAGAATAAGCTAAACCCAGTAGGATGACTGTTTTAGCTGATTCGCAAGTTACTCACACTTTTCAGAGTAAATTTTGAAAATACCACTGGTTTCAGGCTTCCATTTTTAGGTTGAAACTGATAAAGCACAAAGCTCCATCAGATCCAAAACACTGAAAGGAAAAGAAATAAAACAAACACTAAAAATAGCCTTGTGATTTGCTCTAGGTTATCTTCTCTGCCTAAGCCATCACAGTGCAAAATGAAAATCAACTAAGAATACATCTTCATGAAGATGAGACAGCAATGTCTCTCTTGCTCTGGCCTGTATTTTAGTTCTTATTTTTCATGTTTATTGCAATCAGGTAGGAGCAAAGATTGTTAGTTCAGATGTCTGGCTGCATTCAAACTTCCTTGAATTTGAATTCCAGTGAGGAGAAAAGGAGTAGAGAAAAGCATGGATAAATATGTGATAAAATTTATAACAATACTTTTTAAAAACTAACCTTGGTTGCTAAGTAACAAAAAAAATAAAAAAAATTAACCTATAGTAATGATTAACAAACCTCAAAATCCACATACACCCAGAAACAAATAGCAAAGGAGTTTTACAGACATTCTTTGTCTGGGGAGTTTTCCGGGTTGCTTGCAGTTTCTGCTCTTCTAAAATGTGTAAGGAGATAAGAGGGAGGAAATTACCCAGACTACTGAGCTAAGGAAGGCATTCCCCTGTAAAATATTAGCAAGTGATATTTGTGTTCTGAAGATATTTTTATTTTCCTGAATGATACTCATCCTGAAATGAGGTCTGAGCATGAATATACCAAGCTAGCTTTTGGGTAAGGGCCTATTTTGCAAGGCTTATGTCACCTACTTATCACTGCAAAGACAGTTTGCATAACCTTCGTTTTGACTGCTAAGAGTCAACTGATTGTAAGAGTCCTCACAGAATATTTGCCCTCTCAGGTTTTTATTATTTTTCTCTCAACCTATGTAATCACAGATTTTGCTTAAACACTAATATTTCTGCCCTTGAAAATGTCTTACTGCATGTGCTAAAGTTAAACCTATCTTGTCTGCATATCTCTAACGTCATTTATAAAGCCTTTATCACTGTTTTACTAATTTTCTTGCAAACTTTCCACAGAACAGTGTATAAGGGATCAAATTAATTTCTCTGTGAGGGACAAGCTGTTAGATAACCTAAGGTTGTACAGTGACGAAGAAGCCTCAGGTCATGAAAAACACATTCCACGTTTGTTTTGGATACCCATGAGACCACAGTTCAACCCACAGCTATCAACGCCACCCATGTATAAAGTCACAGAATATCTCAAATTGGAAGGGACCAATAAGGATCATCAGGTTCCACTCCCTGCTCCTCACAGGACTACCTGAAACTAAACCATATATCTAAGCTTTGTCCACATGCCTTGAACTCTGACAGGCTTGATGCTGTGGCCACTTCCCTGGGGAGCCTGTTCCAGTGACCAACAACTCCCAGTTGGTTGGTCAAAAACAAGTAGTTTTTGCCTATAGAAACTCAGAAAATATGAGACTTCATAAGACAATCTCTCTCCTTGCCTATTTAATGAAGTCTAACTAGATCAGTTTAGGCATATCCTGTATTTATGGCTCCTCTAAGTCTGTTGTGTGTATCTATGCAAGAATGGGAGAAGCAGCAACCTGCAGTTACAGTTTCTGACTCTGAGATGCTTGATCTCTGTGTATTTCTGCTGTGTGATTTCAATTCTGTGTCCAGTGAGAACTTGCAATTACTGTTTTCTTCAGTACTTTCCCTTCCTTTCTTTCATTAGCAGGCAGTAGTTCCTCATAGGGCACAATAAGACATCATGTAAAGAGTCAGTGTCCCTAACTATCAGACAGCCTTTGTTTGGACTGTCAAGGACAGAGGAGTAGGACAGAGCTTTCTTGTCATCTCCAGCTCAGAACAGGACGTCACATGGTAGTGTACTGGAAAACAAGACAGTCAGTAAAACTGGTTGTGGGAGGTGTCTCTGCCCACGGCAATGGGATTGGACGAGATGGTCTTTAAGGTCCCTTCCAACTCAAGCCATTCTATGATTACATGATTCTATGATGATTTTGGGGATTATATGCTTTGTTCTCAAAAAAACAACAATTTCTTGAAATCGAAACATTGAAAAGGATCAGTATTAACATTTTTTGATGTAATTTCTTTTATAAAAGTACAAATTCCAGTTTTCCAGTTCAAAATTACATTTAGCTTCATAATTTAAGCTAAAATAGACCAACATCTAAAAACCATTTGGAGTCAATTGGAACACTACACTTTCATCACCACAAACAAAATAACAAACACAAATATGATCATCATTGTGCCAAAACACTTCAAGATGTCAACTATTTATCTTGATCTTAGAAAGGAAATTCTTTTGATATCACAAAATCATTCTTGGGATGAAAAGCTTACTTCCTGGAAAAGTTGAAAGAAAAGGTTGGTAGCATTTTTTCTCAAAAATAAGCCAGAAGATAAAGAGTCTAAGAACAGGAATGCTCAACAGATCATTGACATGGCCCAGATTTAATAATCCAGGAAGGTTAGAACTGGACACCGTTTCTTCCTGCTGCAGTAGAGGAGCCCAGGTGTGCCTGGATCCAGTCCTGTACGTGGCACAACTCAGACTGGGCAGCCCAGGCAGATTAGGACTGAACCCCCTTGCTTTCTAGACTTCTTCTTTTCTAGACTTCTTCAGAGAGAAGCCGAGGTGCAGCTGGGCTCAAAATCCTTCTCTCAGACCTGTTCTTTTCCCAAAGAGAGTAAGTGTCTGATGGCTTGAGTAAAAGCTCAATCATCCAATACCCTTTGATCAGATTAAGGTGCAGCGACACACAAGGTCTATTTATAACAAATAACACATTTATTACACCAGTAGGAGTTAATATTGAACAACCTAAACAAATATATATATTAAGTAAGGAAAAAGGGATGAGAAGAAAAAGGTGAGACGAAGGGTAGGAAGATGAGAGAGAAAGAGAGAGATAAAGAGAGATAAAGAGGACAGGAAAATCACCAGTCCTGGATCCATCGTCATTGGTCCAGCCAACGGGGGAGGTTCAGTGTCGATAGTCTGTGTCAGTTTAAGTCCCGATGCCCACCATTGCAGCACTCTATTTTATAGGCCTAGAATCTTGATTTCACAATGAGTACGTGTGATTGAGCCATACATGTGTGAGCAGCTGGAGTGGACCTACGCCCCCCTCTGCCCCTCGATCATTGTCGTTATCTCAATCGTCACTGTTATCTCGACCTTTGTAGGCCCGAGGCTGTATGCAGGCCATTGCTGCAGTCTCCATCCTTCCAGACAGACCTTTTGGGATGCATATGAGCAGAGGCTACAACGGGGTTCCAATACCATTTCCCAAAGTAGGTCCGGAGGGCTGGTCCCTCACAATCATTAATACCTTGACAATTTATTTCTTTATCTGTTCTAAATTTAAAACCTTACAGTAAATGTCAATTTAAACCACCCCTGCACTGAGATAGAAAGGATTAATTCCCCACTGATCTTCAGAAGACCTTTTGAAGATCTAGACTTGGAGGATGTACTGTCTATTAGAGACACAAAGGTAAAAAAAAAAAATCATAAATTTGTTCAATAAGTGTGAAGTTCACTTCATTTGCAACATATCTAAGTTAGATGCCCAGACTTTAGCTGATGTTGTGCTCTTTTTCTAACTGAGGGATAAAAAGAGGCACCTCCTGTTGATGGTTTATCAGGCTTATACTAGAGATGTATCTTAGAATAAGCTGAATTTCTCTGCTCTCCTATTTTCCCAGGTAGATCGTTAATGCACCTAGGGTAACTAGCTTAGTGACTTGGAGGTCAAAGGTTTGGGCAACTAAATAAAACTAGATGATTTCTCAAGTTTGTCTGCATTTTTTTGAGAACGTGTGACCAAGACAATGATGTCTTTCTCAGATTGCCATGATAGTTCAAAATGTCCCTCCCTCATGTACATGCTTTACCCATGGTATTGGGTAAACACAGCTGTGTATACTACTCACTCATTTATGCAGAAATTATTAGATCTTCATGTAGCTCTAGATATGATTAATCAAAAATGTGAGAGTTTTATTAGAACTTCCAGTGTAATACAATGCTTCCAAAGTAAGCCAGCTGAAGCTGCCCACAGATTTTGGATGCTGCCATAATAGCTTTGAAGCTAATGCCTTACTTCATAACACTGCTCTTTTTAAAGGCTTTAAACACCAAATTGCTTTTAAATGCCAAGATCTGAGATCAAGAAGAGAGTTTTAAAATAGATTCATTTTAAATAAATAGTTTTTTGAGGTTTAGAATTTTAAAGAAAATCTGAACTAGCTAAATACATTTTCTTTTACTGATATCTACAGTTAAAAACTCATATGAAACAGGAGAAAAAATTGCCACATCCTGATTGGGTTAATGAGGTAGACAGAAGAATCAGGGCTGACAAAACTAGGTAACAGACTGCTACAAACAATAAAGACATTTTTAAATGGTTCTCCTTTTACTGTGAAAAGTTATAGGAAACTAGCCAATATGCTAGAAAATGAAGGCACTAATGGGCTGAAGGAAGCACTAGGCATCAGTCACTAAAAACTCCAGATGTAAGAGTTTGTACATTTGCAAGCTGTAAGGAGACACAACTGAAGATAAATTTCAGGCAGCTAAAAATTCATGCAAAATAGGTCACCAGGCTGAAGGACTTCCTGCAAAAATTTTCTGTAAAAAGTTATCAGTGTGGCTGAGATATTGAGCTTTTTGCTATCATAATTAATCCTATAAACTTCTAGATAAGGCGTGGCTCTCCTTACTCTGTTAATTTATAAGAAATGCATAGAAATACTTACTAGTCTGTACTTTAGAATGGAACAAAACCCCTTGTACTTAAAATGCCATTATTTATATTTCCAACAGATAAACTGTGCTGACAAGAGGTTAACAAAGCACTGTAAATATACTTGTGCTCCCCTGGTTTCTTTCCCTGGAACACTCAAAGTTTTCATCTTTTATACTAGAAATCTTACGTTTGTTATAGCATTGGAGAAATTTTTGTGGGCTTGCTCTGGGTTAGATGAGGGGAGAATGATGGAGGAGTCAGAACTCCAACTCTTTAGTCTTACTACCCCCTTCCAGAACTCATTTTCTGAGTAAGAATTCTATTTTTTTGCCCCCTTTCTGCTTGTCTCCTACATGTGTAACCTCACATGTACGTATTTTGTTACTTATAATTTATAATCTTATAGCAACTATCTTAAATTAATTTACATTTTCAGGGCAGTCACTCTTAACATGGAAGGCAATTAGAGATTTAGTTTTTCAAACAAGTTTCTCTTACAACATCTTTAGAGGAGGAGGAATTCCCTGCTCTGGCACAATTCAAAATCTAGTTTTGGAGCTATATTCAGAATGTAAGTGGTCTCATATGGCATTCTATAGATGAAACTCTCTAGGAATATTATGAACTGTTTCTTTTTCCATGTTCTGTTTGAAATTTTGCATCAGCCACCTGAGTTCTGCATTTAAAGATGAATTTGTTTTCAAGAACTGTTGCCAGAACTCCAGGTATTATCTAAAAGCAAGGAAAGCCTTTTGGAAAGCAGCAGAAGAGGTTTACTGTCTGAGAAAATATGACCTTTGAGCCAAAATCCTGGGTCAGAGTGGACTGAGTATCTGATGTACACTGTGAAATACATGTTCATCAACACGACAAAGAAAAGACATTGAGCAATATGTTCATGCCTGACAGAAAATAAACAACATTTTATTTATATGTTAACTCTTTTCTCACTCAAGACCTAATCAGCCTTCTACTTTGCTATATTTGTTACTTCAGAGCCAGTTCTTTTTTCTTTATCAAGATTTGCATGTGTGTCTGTACAAAGGAAACCTCCCCCATGATCAGATGTCTGCTCTAAAATCTGATTGCAATGCCAAAGCATCATGACTACAGGACAGCTCAAACAAGGGACAAAGAGGGATAGACAGACTGATGTGCTCATATGCCTGTCAGAAGAGAAAAAGAGTTCTCAGTTCTGTTGCCATTAGCATTTCAAAGACAGTGTGATGGACATATGTAGTTTTAAAAAATAATAATCCTGTTTCTTCTCAGATGCAGAATGCAGCCACTTGAAAGCAGCATCAAAAGAAAAGCAGAATGCACTGCATATAACCCAAATGCACTGACACCCCTTGCCTCTATTTAAAGGCATATGGATATGATAAAAAAGCTTGACATTCTACTTGATTTTTGAGCTATTATTTCGGCAACAGAAAGACATCAAGAAAATCTAACAAAGCAGTAACAAACCCAATGAGATTAATTATGAGATACAAAACCCCCCACACTTGCAGGATAATACTTAAAAAGGCCATAAAGCATAATCCAGTACTCAGGATAAAATTATCTAAACTGAGCTGCTACTGAATCTAAACTTCATCAAGCCCTTTTGTTTTCGCCCTGAAAGTTCTCTCACCTTTGGCACCTGACGTCAACGTCATGAGACACCCTCATCACTGACAGCACCAAGTCCTGCAGAAGACATGGCTGTTATCTCTCAGGCTCACAGCAAATGGGAAGGAGGCAGTGAGTACTACAGCTGGATCCTGCCAAGTGCTGCCATCCCAGAAAGCAAGATCAGGGTTTCATTCCCACCCTAATTTGATGGGATTCAAAGCCATATCTCTCGCAACAATGCTGTAACCATCAGGCTACAAACTACTACCAAACAGATGGAAGCATTCTGTGAGCAGACCCAGTTAATATTTTCTCTAAGAAGAAACTGAGTTTCAGATACTGCCTATGCTCGTTCCTCTATTGATTAGCTCTGAGCAGCTCCCTTGCAAGGAGATTTTCTGTAGACCAAGCTAAGACAGCTGGGTGTCTCAAGCCACTCATCATTGCATCAGCTTTAAAGGGAGCTTTTAACTCATTTCCCTGACTACATGACCAGGAATATAGTAGCCCTAGTTTGACCTAATGAGGTTAGTGCCTAATTTTATAGTGTTGCAATATTTGATTTGTTAGGATTTAAATGGTTTCTTTTCATTTCAACCTTACTGCACAAGGCCCTCAAGAGATTCCTGAAAAATGGAGATAAAAATGTATTCCCTATGCCTATATGGGAGTTCAGATGTTGGGTTTGTTTTGGTTTGGTTTTGCTTTTTTTTCTGTGAACATGTCCTTTGGCTTAATGAATGTCTCTACAGGACAGAATATTGAATTAAGTACCCTGCATCAAAATCAAAATGGATTCCAAAGAAAAAGGTCTCATTTCTAACTTGAATGCATGAAAAATTAGTTCCTTCATTGACTGAAAAGCTACTAACTGGGACATCTAAGCATATTGTCTACTTCTGAAATTGTCGTATCAAAAGCTACCGGTTATCTTATCATGTGTAATACCTGTGTATGCTTGATGAGTACCCTTAATATATACAGATATTTTCATCTAGGGAGGGGGACTGTTTACATTCTCACACTGATAAACATTTTCTTTCACAGAAATAATTTCTTGCATGTTTTAAGGGCAATTGTTACGGGTTTAGGAACAAAATGCCTCTGCACTGCTGGTATTTTCAGAAACTGGATACAGATCAAATTTGTGGCAAATCATTCCAGGCAACACATTTGCATTCCATTTATTTTCTGCCATTGCAGTATATGATCTCCACTCTTCACTAAGGCTGACATCTGTTTTTTAATGTCAATGAGATTTTTGCTTCACATCAATGTGTAAGACAACTGACAGTTAGCAAGACTGGCCAGCTTTTTACACATCTCCCTTTCTTCCTCAGACTAACTTGTGTCCCTGTTATATTGCCCACTTTCTATTGACAAATTTTGTCTTCATTCATCCCCAAATAAGTCAAGGGAGTTAATTACTTGTTTGGGACAATGGAGTATTATCCTAAATCCACAGCGAGTATTTAGGAGTTAACATTGAAAACACTATGGGAAATTTGCATGTTTGGATTCTATAGCATGTCTTTTGTTGTCATGGGCAGAGTGAAAAATTCAGGCTTCAGCTCCATGTTGTTAATTGTGTGACTGTAGCAGGGTAGGAACATCAGGTTAGCTGAGATATATCTATGTATGTTTGACATCAAAAGCAAAGGAGTCATAGAGGCAGAAAATGAAGTCTATAGCTTTGGCAAGAAGTTAGTGTTTTACCAGAGTTTGGATATACCAGAGCTGCTAGTTCAGATGTGTACAACACATCTCCCATTGCATAGCTGTAGTCAAAAAGCAGTACTGAATGCAGCATCCTTGTGGCTGAAGAGTGTGTCACACCTCATGTAACTTCTGCTGTATTACACAAAAAGCTGCTTGTAAGCACTTCAGTTCTTTCTGTTAATTCAACCCTGATTAACCTGAGAAGTCATGGGTTTTACATGGTTCTACAATGTGACTTCAGGGAAATCAGCTTTGCTCCCTGGATCTCTGTTTCCCTTCCTGTAAAATGGAATAATAAGAGCCATCTATAAGTATTCCAAGACTTAGGAGGAGAACAAAGTACAAAAAGCAAAGCACTGTTGTCACATCACCTTATCTACACTGTACCTCTTCCTCCAAAGAGCATTTTATTCTAAACAAAAGAAATTCATCCCAAGTTCAGCATTATCCTTGGCCCATCATGTTTCTATGGTTACGGAGCCTGTGTTTTTCATCTGTAGAAACTAGTAAGAGTTTTCCCATTTTAAAAGACAGCCGTGCCCTGTCTCTCTGACCCTACCTTATCAAGGACTGGTTATTCTCATTTTGCCAGACTCATCAAGCACTGCACTGAGAGCTTCTCAGAATCAGACTGCAGGGAAAACCATTGAAATATAAAGTAAGCATGATTTGCTGAAATATTCGGGAATGTCATCACAAAAAAGAGAAATGTAAGAGTGGATGTTAAACCTTATCCCTGAAGGCTTATCCGGTCTCTATTTTTCAGCAGATTGGCAAGCCTTTGCATGATGGAGGGAACACAATCCTTTCCTGCCAATGGCTGTGTGCCCTTGTCTTCCTCTCAAGCAACCTCAAGGGTTTTGTGATGACACAGAGAATAACCTGCGCAAGTCCTGTGCAAGATGTTCAGTGTGCTTGTGAAAGACCAACACTGATGCTGGATGATAAGTCTGTCCCTTTCCCATTTGATGGGAAAGCACATAAAATCCCCCTAGGCTGATCACAACCACTGAGCCCCAGATTGCCAGCTTTGCTGCAACTTTGTCCATCTGGAGTTGACAGTATATAAGCTTTGCTTCTGTGACCATACAGAAATCTCTGCAGATGCTTTTTCCTTTTTTTTTTTTTTTTTCCTTTTTTTCTTTTCTTTTTTTTTTTTTTTTTTCTGGAATTCATTGGGACCTTCCATCCTCATTGTAAAGAACACTAATGAAACACTATTCCCCTGCTCATTCCCAGTCTTATTTTTTGCTGGACTACTGCTAATTCCGCAGGTAAAAAACAGGGTTTAAGGAACCTGCAGGAGGGTCTGAAAGGGGAAGCCTAAGAAAAAGCATAAAGCAGAATAAGCAAATATCCTCCCAAGCTTTATTAGAGAACATGGAGATTTCCTCTAGATTGCTAAAGAAAACTTCTCTATTTTTAATAACTCTTACTGTACTTTTCTTCCATGAATCAACACAGGCTCAGCTTGAACCCAGGTCAAACTTCTACAATATCCCAGAGGAAGGTGTTCTGGTCTAACTAGACATGGGGTGAAGCACCTTTTTCTTTTGTTTGGCTTTGTAGAAATCTCTACCATGCAATTTCCATGTGTATTTCTTTGGACTATGTAGTTTGTGTGAATTCACTGTGAAGCAAAAAGGAGCAATAAATCAATAGCTGGCACACTGTTTCAAATGATTGGCACAAAGGTTCAACTGAGCAGAAGCTGGCACAACCAAGATGTCATTATGAGATAGATCAACTAAAACTCAAAGAATAAGGTGTTGTTCACCTTTTCTTCTAGACTATAGAGTTTAGAAATAACATAAAAATGTAACTGTGAAAGAAGATGTACAAGGGGTGACATCTGCCACAAAAGGGGCAGGAAGATGAGAACTGAGGTACCTTAGGGAGGGACGTGTCCTGGCCTGTGTCTAAAAAGCTGATGATTCAGCACAATAACTAAACTCAGTTGTTTAAGAATTGCTTTACCTTATCCTTAGAAATACTGCCAGGGTGGGACAACTGCTCAGCCTAGCTCAGAAAGCAGCTAGGAGAGAATCTGCTAGATAGGAACTTTGGGAGGGAAAGAAAAGGACTCTTCTCCTACAAACTTGACATGATGGGAAACAATCTATGTCATGGTGCTCCAAAGCACCATCAGAATTTGAACTACTCCCTTCTAAATATTTGGAAAGGAGGACAACGAGGCACCTTTTTTTTGTCTTCTTTTTTTTTTTCCTTTCCCAAAAAAAAAATGCAACAACATAGAATTTACAAGACTAGATAGAACTTTAGAAATCAGTATTTGCAAAACTGTATCTACTCTTCATTTCATTGGTACAAGTATAATTGTTATTCATTAATGACTGTGTTCTGGATTTTTCCCTTTTAAATTGTTTTTTGTCAAGGCATCTGTAGGTTAAACTATGTCTACTAATTTTAGATTGTAAGAGTTGAAACATAACTATTTCTATCTGAGTTTCTATCTATCTGAATAAACTGCAACAGCAAGGACAAAGTGTATTTAAAGCTAATTTTTAACTCCTTTGTAGGCTTTAAGGAAGGATAATTTTCTAGAAAATTCTGACAAAAGATCAGTGAATCCAATTTTCATCTGATTGATGTGAATCAGTAGAGAATGGCAACCTGGTACTGACATCCATTTATAATAGCTGCAAATTGGGGGGCATGGCTTTGGTTAAGATTTATTTTTATAGTTTGTCCAAAGCTTAAATGCAGTTTTAATTTAAAACAAAACATAGTTTGATGATGAAGTGGTTGCAAATTCCCCTTTCATTATCACATTCACCAAATACTAAAGCTAGCTTGTCAGCATTTCGAATTTTCTAAGTGGAAAGGAGAGGAAATAGATAAGATGTCAATTACATCAAACCGCAATTAAGATTATTGGCAGATGAAGGCCCTCAGGGAAGAGGAGTCCCACATAGCAGTCAGCTTGATAATCAGATGGTCCAACCTTGCATTAAAGAAGTGACTGAGTGATGTTATACAATTGAAATTAATCATTGAAAAGTTTTAAAGAAAAATAGGATAGAGAAATTCACACATTTTCTCAGTTCTTACTTCTAAGGGAAAAACACATTTCTTACCTGATCACAGGATTCTTGCCTCAGTGCAGAGCAGGGAAGCCAGGAGCTCCTGGCACACACCAGCCACGTCGCAGTTCTGTGAGACCTGAGTGCACTCTTGCCTGCATCACATCCAGCAAGGGAGCCTGGGCATGCTATCCCGAAGGAGAGTAATTGAGAAGTGCTTGGCAGCCTTGTGAGGCTGCTGATGGGACCTGCATGCCAGACCTTACTACTGCACAGCCCCAGTAGAAAATCCCAGATGCTGTTTTTTCCTTCTAACTTCCTGGATTACTATCTTCAGTGGCACATAAATTAAAAAGTTTCTGTGGTGAGAGAGACAAACCCTGTCCTTTGGGAGTCAAGGCAATATTCATTGCTTAAAAATAGTGGCAATCCTTACACCAGGCAGTGACCTTGTGCAGCAGCACTTGTGTCAAGTGGGAAACACGGAAATGAGATTGTTTCAGTTCATATTTCCTCTCACCGCATCTCTCTCAAACATAACGAGGCTAGTGAGAGAGGAAGTTATTGTCGTCTTAACAGCTGTAATAAAACATTCACACCAGCAGATACCATGAGGTTAAACTAGATATCTCAGTGTTGCAAACAGTATTTCTCTCCTTAACTGTGTAACCAGCACTGAGGCTTTGCCTAGGGAGATATGCTGTGCTGCCTTTGCATTTCCTATCTGAAAAGGATGCACAATTGGGAGTTCTACCCATTTCCTCCCTATTAGCACTGCCTAAGGGGTCGTATAACTCAGAAGTGCTCATATGACAGCTGCACCCTCCCTCTCTTTGCATCTTGGAGCTCTATGAAGCTGTGCTGTAATACCTTTATATCCACTAAAGTCTCTTTTAAATCAAAGTAATCCATTTCTTCCAGTATTCCAAGTCTCGTCTGCTTACTCAGGGGACAGGAGAAAATCGTCATTCCTTTAGTCAGCAATAAAGCAGCAGCACATTTCAGAGAAGATCAGTGGGGTTTTGGCATGGCTTCTGCATTACCCTACATTATCTAAGGTCCCAATAGTAAAAGAAATTCTGCCCTCAGTTTTCCCACTGACAGCACTGTGGTGACAGGGAGTGTACAAGCAAATAGCTTTCATAGGCAGCCTGATAGACCATACAGATAAAGTAGAAAATACAGAAGTTCACACTGCCTCATGTATCACTAAAATTCATCACTGAATTAAACTAATAGGAAATACATTTTTAGTGAAGCCTACACTGGAAAGAATAAAGTCTGAGTTCCAGAACTAAGATGGACTTGGCATATAAACTGCTGTTTTGGTTCACAGAGACAAAAAAATTCTTCTGTGTTTACTTGAAATAATAGGAAGTGTATCCCCCTGTATGTAGAAAGAATCAGAACATTTGGCAATTATTCCTAATAATCATCAAGGATGACAGCTGCATTTTTGCTTACCTGACACTGTGACTTGTAGCATCCACTGCAGATGATGGGCTTGTGCAGATGACATCCACATCCCAGTGACTGGTCCTAGGCCACTTACTTAGATGCTAAGCAGGAGTCATTATGCCTTATTAGTGGATGGCACTTAGGCTGTAGTTTCATAGTCTGCTGAAAAACACCAGTTCACCAGACACAGGGGGACACAACACCCTTCCTCATCCCATCTGCAGTGATGGGAAACTGCCCAGGGCCAGCACAAGACAGGGAAGTGGGCTCAGAGTTCAGGCTGCTCCAGGAAGCATTTACTGCTTGGAAAGAGTTTTTAATTTTGAAATAATTATCATAGGTCTATACAGCTAATTAATATTGGCTCCAAACTCTCAAGTACCTTCTTTTCTTTTTACTGTAACTGGTGACACTGCTTCATCTTGGGAACCGACATGTCTGCCTGTTTCATGCTAGTGATCTATTACAATAATACAGTGTAGGAGTGACAGGTTCATTTAAACAGTATCAGAACTAACTGGAATAGCAGTGGCTGACACTTGGTTGCAATTATATTTGGGAAGCAATTCTCATTTTATTTCAAATCAAAAAGAACTTTTAAAGTTCTAAATCGCATTAATGTGTCCACTTATATTTCATCTAATTTCTGTTGTGCATGACATAAACAGAAAACTGCCTGTAAACTGAAAATTACAAGCATAAAATAAAAATAAAGTAGTTGAAGGTTTGCTCCATAAGTCTTCATAGGTTTTGCATTTGTCCACAAGTCAGGGAATCGCCAGAGTAGAGCACTTACAGAAATAAACTTAGATTCAGGTTAACTAATTAGGTTAACCAACTAATTTACAGTGGCATTTAGAGATTTGCATTGCCCTCTGGATTTCTCTGCTGCTTTCTCTTGTTATGTGAGGCACCTAGACTATCAACTCCTGATTTAGGTTCCCAGATTTATCTTTTGTGTTCCCATGGTACTGAGAAGATGAAAAAAAACCCACCCACAAAAAAAACCCACCCCACCCTCCCAAAACTCAAACAAAACTCTCTGAAAGATTTGTGAAGAAAGGGAGAGGAAGATTAAAGAAGTTTTGAGGTAAGCCAGGAAAGAGATCTTCTTCCGTATTTCAGAAAAATTGGATCCAATTTTGTACTTAACATGAAGGAGAAACTCACACATTTTGAAGAGGCAATAGGTATGTTATGAAGCTATGGAGGTTTTGGTTGCAAAAGTCCTTTTAAATGTATATATATGCAATTAATTATTTAGCAGTCTAACGAAATCTCAGGACTGAATGTAGAATGTTGAGAAAGTCTCTGAAATTAGCACCGGATATAGCATTTCTATATACATTTCACACGCTTCTGGTATTGAAAACCACTTTCAACTTCAGTCCTTTTCTTCTTCCACTTTCTAGCAAAACAAAGAAAATGTTACGCAATTTACACAGAACAGCTCATCCCAGACTAGACAATTTTGAAAAGTTTTAAAAAGAAATTATGATAGTTAAAGTATTTCTGTTTACTTTTTAATGCTTTTTAAAACTTAGTTGTCTAGTTTTCTGAAAATGGCTGTGGGAAATAACATCATGGATTAAATCTGTTTGAATGCTTACAATTCATCATGAACTCCATATCCTTTTGAAGTTCTTTGATAAATATCTTCCTGGAAGTAAAGTGGGAGCCTATGAGGCCAAAACCTGGACCTAGTTGTTAGATTTTACCCTAAGAATGGCTCAAAGTCAAAACCATCTTTTGGCTGTACTTGCTGCTAATTTCAACACAGTCATGAATTAGCCTCCCAGTCACATCTGTCACTGGTTTAGCTCCTTTGCTAGCTCTCAAAAAGTCCAAAGTAGGTACATGCAGCTGCCTACATGTTCCCCAGCAAAACAGGGCATACACTGTCCTCCCAGTGATGTGGGGCAGTCTGAATAGTGGGTAGCACTACAGCTGCAAGCTCAGCACATAAGCCTTGCTATTCCAGCTCCCTATTTCTCACCAAAACTCTATCCTTTTTCTTTGTCACCTGCTACCACTCATGAAACCTCCTTCTTCAGAAAGTTCATCCCTCTTCTGTCCCTCAAGACACATTTCAGTAGCTGAGAAGTAGACTGTCTAAAATATCCTTCTATCTCTTTTTACTAGTCCTCACTGACCCACTGTGATCTGATTGACCAGATTTTCTACGAAAAGCTACTATCCTTTCCTCATCCTTCTGCCAGTCCAGTGAAAGCTTCTAACCACTCTGAGGCAAATAGACCATCCTCTGCCTGGCTGGGGCAGTGAAAACTAGACACTGTGTGTGGTAGTCTCCCTCCTGTGTGCCCCCATGTGCAAGGGGCAGACCACGGGGCTGGCAGCCTCTCCCAGTGCTTGTCTGCATTAACCACGATGTCCAAACAGTTCCTGAGATTTACACTGAGACCATACACTGCCCTGGGATTTGACTGATATATTCTGCAGGACTGTCATGGCTTTAGAACAAATGTGACTCACATTTATGATGGTAGAGAGCCAGTTATGCTAATGAATGCAATATGGAGGAAGCTTCTAGTGCTACCATTGAAATGCTCTCCTCTATGAAGTGTACTCCAACCACACCCTTATCTTAATGGATCTCAGATAAAACTGAAAGTCTCTCAGTCTAACTCTTTCTATCCCTCTCTCTTCATACTTGTGCTTTTTTCTTAGTCACAGTTGTCAGATCCATACTAAGTGGATAGTCACAGTTTACAGGTTACAACCTAGCATTTTTTACTTTTCTCCCCCAGAATACAATGACACCCTAGTCGGCCTATCCTATCTATATGGCTGTACAAGACAGCTTGACAGTTTAAGCACAGTTGAACTTTATTGTCCCGCAGTGTTCATACTTAATAAACTTAATAAAATATGGTAGAAACCTTTATTTATATCTGAATAATAGTGAAAGCACATAGCAGAGTTTATCTTGAAAAAATGGATAAACCTGTATTTACATTATTCTAATTTTTAAGAGAGTCATCAATAAATACTATCGGAATCTGATGATAGTAAATAATTTAGGAGTACATTAATAATAGTTACTAATAACCATTCTGTAATTTAGATATTTTGTTTTCTGTGTATATATTTGTATCAGTGATCACTGGGTTTAAACAACTCCACTGTGATTGTGCATTCACCTTTCATGCAACCTTGTCCGATATTTTTCATACCATTTATTTATGCAACATATACCTCATATCATTTATGACAAACTTTTCCCCTACACTTTTCAGCTACTTCTCTGAAGCATTCAAATCTTTTTCAACTGGATTCATCTACGTCAGGCATTGAAAGACCTGACTGAGAGAAAACAAATTCAAATTGAGTATAATCAATGACCTGAAGGAGGCCAGCAGCATCCCATTCACATTTAAAATATTCCCTTCTGACTCCTGTTTGAATCTTGGTGTTTCTGAAAACCACTCATGAGTCTGGAAAGGGAAGACACAGAGACGAGCAATATGGAGAATGGAGAGTTTTGCAAAAGCCCAGGGCAACAGGCAACCCACTGGCACAAATGTAAGTGAAGAGCCTGGAGGAGAGTGGACTCCAAGCCAGGCAGGGCTGGTGCGATCTGCTGCTGCTGGGAGGCATCCATTAAACATTCCCACAAATGACATCAGCTTAAGCCAGCTTCACCAAGTTTAAGCTTGGAGAAGCAAGGCTTAATTCGATCTCTTATTTACCTTCAGTGAATAAAATTAAAACTGCTGCTTTTCTTTATGTTTTCCCTCTGATATTCAGCACAAGGATTTCAGTTAAGCCTTCAGCTTCTATCATCCCTTTTCAGCAAAGTCCTCTCCTTCCTTCCTTCCTTCCTTCCTTCCTTCCTTCCTTCCTTCCTTCCTTCCTTCCTTCCTTCCTTCCTTCCTTCCTTCCTTCCTTCCTTCCTTCCTTCCTTCCTTCCTTCCTTCCTTCCTTCCTTCCTTCCTTCCTTCCTTCCTTCCTTCCTTCCTTCCTTCCTTCCTTCCTTCCTTCCTTCCTTCCTTCCTTCCTTCCTTCCAGCAGGATCTGCAAAGCCCTTTCCTTGGCAGCAAGTGATTTTCCCCATCCAACACAGCCTCTACTGAACAGCACTGCTCACCAGCTGACAGCGCTGTCTTTACAGAAATCAGCAACATCAGCAACATCTGGAAAGACAGAGTTTAGTACTAGGACTTGTATGAATATTCAGCTTAACTATCTATCCCAAGCTCTCACTTCCATGATTAGAAAAGGCTTCCAAATGTCATAATGAAGAAAAATCTATATGGCTTTCTGGGAAATGTTTAGCAATCTCACTTCAAGCGTTATAATTTCTTTCTTGCACTTTTCAGTGTTGTTGTTGCTGCTTGTAGCAGATGGCTAGTTTATATCTTTTGCCCTTTGCACAGGAATTCTTGTTGTTGTTGTCATTTGATGAAATAACTGGCTTTCAACAGCATTTTTAATTTAAAGTATTCACTTTTCTGGAGATGGGTGAAGCCTAAAAATGTTGAAGCAAAGTGTCTGATCTCAGACAGACATTTAAAATGAGGAACATGTACAAAGCAATTGGGGTAGGATGTTCAGAACAATGGATAAAAAACCCTGCTGTTTGCAAAAGGCTATTTACATAATCTGGCATTTCTGTTATCTGCAATGTTCTGCACAACAATATTACTGGGAGCAAATGAAATTTAAATGTCACTATATGAACTAGTCGTAGCCAAAGCATAAGAAACTTAAATTAATTCATAGTTAAAGCAGCCTGTGTGACACACTTGGAAGATGGAGTAGTCTTTTCAGCAGGATAAGGATGGTGGTTCAACCCTGATCTTTGCTCAGCTGTACATTTGGCCATCCCCTGTATTTTGAAGGTGAGAGGCATCATTCTTAGAATGTGGCACACCAACCTGCCAAAATAACACACTTGTCACACAGGAAACCCACATGCGGGTTACCTTACGCTTCAATTTGAACTATTGAACAAAGAGTATGTTCTCCTTTAACTGCACAATAATTGATACTGTCACATCTGGAGTAACTAACCAACAATGAAAAAATGTTGAGCAATTTGGGGTTCAGCCCCTGCAAGTGTTTTCTGGCCCTGATTCAGCAAAGCAACTTAAACTATGCTAAACGGGAAACTCCCACTGAAATTCAGCAGGACCTTGTACTTTATAAAATAAGCACTTGCTTACAGTCTTTGATGGATTAAGGCAAGAATGAGCACAAGTTTGTGGGAGCAAGCCTGTGTTTTGTCCTGCTGATAGGAAAGTACTTAGTCAGCACTGTGGGTCCCAATGGGCTTTCTGAAGGAACTCACACAGTAGCTATACCACCAACAGTATTTGAGGAGTTGGCACAGACAAAGGAATATAAAGTAAGGTAAGTGCTCAGATCAGCCATCAGCAGTCTTTTCAGCAGTAGTGATTTTCAATGAAACTTGGTGGGGAGCCCTCTCATTAATAAACCATAGCCCCCCATCTATGGGTATCATGTAAGGCAGAGAGAAATAATATGGTGCTGGATGGTTCTACACATCTCATCAATGCATGTCTTGCAGCTGTCAAGGGCAGTCCACTGCATCAACTGATGTCCCTAGTACAAGCTGTGCATCCCCCAAGAACTCCTCTTTCTGTCTTTCTCCATCTCAAATATCATTACCCACACAAACACACTGGGGATCTTTGCTCCTGCATCAAACCAGAGATGTGCACTTGCTCAGCAATCGTTGGGGCTGCTGCAGGTAATACAGTCCCTTCCTTACATTCACTGTGGCCTTAATGGAATTCAAGAGGAAGATCTGGCTCTTAGGCTGCAGCATCCGTTTGTGGACACTCGGCATTCAGTGCAGAAGCAAGTGGACCATAGGACCATAGGAGGTTCAAGCACAGCCTTCCTCATGCAGATCAGCATAGCATGGGCAATTATGTTCAGTTGCAGCCAAGAACCATGTCTATATACGTGTCCCTCATCTCTTTAGTTCTGGATCCACCTTGTAGTTTAGTTTGTACAAAGCCAGATCCATCTGGGTGACCCAGCAGAGCTTAACACTAGGACAGGGGAAGGGAACAAGAGAGAGAGAGCTTTCTGATCCCAAAATCCACCAGTACAAACACTTTTGTAGACGTTTACCTTAGTTCTTTTTTTCTTGCTATACAAGCCCTTAAATATTCACACACTGTACCACCCCATATCATACATATCTTTTTTAATGGGATCCATATATGACTCAATGACACAATCACGGAGATAAAGGGTTGCAAAGTCTGCTAGTGACACTAAGTTAGCATAGAAAACTGCCACTGTAAAGAGGTTCAGAAATACCCTATGGTCTCAGGAGATAGTATGAAAAAATGCTAGAGGAAATTCAGTGTAGGTAACCTATGAGATGTGCATGAAAATTAACTCTCCTGACTTAAGATATAAAAAGGATGGTCTTTGAAACAACTATTTCCAAGCAACAAAATTCAGTGCTATATTAGATAACTCTTTGAAAAGTAAGATTTCATATTGTTTAGAGGACCACTCCCCCAGAGAGGAATAAATTTGTTTGTTATTATATGAAGTGTAGGGAGCACTTTGTAAAATAATTTGTTATAAGAGCATTACAGTCATACTTTAATAGTTTTGTAGTTAAAATGATATTGTGAGATAAAACTAATGCAAATTGTTTTACTGGATTATTTCCTCCATTTTATCAATTCCTTGTCAGGTTGCTTGTAAAGACTATGGAAAAATCCTGAGGGTACCAGAATTATGTTTCATAACATGGTAATTACACGTGCATAACTTTAAAAAGGAGAAATCGTTAGGGATATCTTCCCTTTATAGACTGTGGTATTATCATGCTCAACTACAGTCATCTAGATATTTAAATAATTAAGTGTTTGAATTAGCTCCTGTTTTTAACTTTTTCCAGTAACCACTCAGAACAACAGCAGTGAGCCTGTGGCTAACCATAACCATCAGACACTTTCCTGCTCTGCTAGTATTTCTCCTAGTGGTTACATACAATTTTTGTGGGAGTCCAACAAGACCTGTCCAACATTTTTAGTTTCTATCCTTTTTAATGAGAAAATGAAGAGCTACAGTCTAACCCCAGCAATATAAATGGAGCATGAAATGGGTCTGAGCCTTATATCAGTCTAACTCCATTTACTTTGGCTGCCTTTTGTAGTGTCATGAGTAGGAATTGAATCATGCCCTCTATTTTTTATCACCTTGCCTTACAGCCAAAACCAAGTAATACAGATCAGCCAACGCAAAGGGGGCCAGGATCTTGCAAAGCAGACTGCTTACTTACTTCCCTACCCAGCTCCTAAGATGTAAACAGAACATTTCAAGGCTGAGATAAATAAATCCAAGAATGGTGAGAATCATAAGGGCTCTGGCAGAGGAGTATCCCTTAACAGTGCATGTTGTCTGGTCTCTGTGCTTTTTCATGTCCTGCAACAGAAAAATGTTATATTGCTACCTGTTAACAGATGCAGCAGTAAAATTAGTGGGGGCGGAATTATAGCCTTCTGTGGACTGCAGTTTTATTCCATGTAATTGAACTACTGCACAAAACTGAAATAATAATGTTGTAAGCCAGCGAAGTGATCAAAGTCAATATTTATGTAACAATGTTTATAAGGCTTTTGTGTAACAAAACTCAGTCAACACAGTTTTTCCTGCTTAAAATTAAGTTTATTATGAAATTCTTAATGATGTACTGATTCATTTGACCTGTTTCACCATGATAAATGGAGACCCATGCCTGTCCATATGTAATGAACCTCTGCTGCAAAGGCCTTCACAGAATGAAAATACTTAACAGTGGGTGTTGTTGCATTAAATAGTATTAAAAACTGAAGGACAAAAAGCAACAGAACCAGTCTTAGAAATCTGTATGGTGGCTGTTTATGGATTTGTGCTAGAGTATGGCTTTTTGTTGTGTGAGCACATGCAGGCATAATGGATTTGAATGGGCAAGCAAAGGTTAAACATTCATTACCAGCAAAGTGAATCAACAGATAGCAGAAGATAAAACTTTCTATCTCCAAGAGCCTTATTCATGAAGAAAAGAAACATGAACTAAATGGAAAGTCCTCTGGTAAAGAAGAAGAGTACAAGCATCCATTTCCAGGACTACTTATAAAATTGAGAGATCTCAGACTAATTTCTAATTTCCCTTGCATCAGTGTAAACTCAAAGAAACTCCCATCATTTCAGTGGAGTTACTCCAGACCTTTAGCATTTTTAATGACAAGTCTGTCCTTTAAGTCTCTCTTGGTCAGAAAGCTCAATCTTTCCCCTAAACCCTGAGTACTACTGTCTAGTTTTCAGTGCTGTAGGAGTTTTAAATAAGATCAGTATATTCCCTCTTGATGTTCTTTTTACTATTCCAGGCTACCATGTAGCTTCTGTAATGTTCTCTGAAGACACTTCCATAAACTGTCCTTATTCTGAATTCATTCAGCAGTTGCTACCTTTATACACCTGCAGATGATAAGGCTACCAGAAAAGATATCAAAGCAAACCTAATAGCACTTCTGATAGTATAATGCAAATTCCTCATTTGGTGTACAGCTGTCATGGGTAGCTTCAAAATGAGTAGGCTTCAAGTGCTAAATTGGACTTAGATGGAGCAGTGGAGATGACAAAAAGTTAGGAGGAATAAGCCAGGAGGTCTCTCACTTCCTACAGAAAGATAATGTTTGTGTTTTATACACAAGAAGGAATACTTATCAAAGGGTCATAAAAAAAAAAAAAATACAGAAAAAATATTCTTATATAAAAAGAATTTTTTAATTTTGGTAACAGAACTGCTTGGGGATTTCCTTTATTATGTCATTGCTATGATTTGTATATATTGTGTTATAATATTAAACTAAAATCAGAATTATTCCCTTTGATATGATTTGAAGGAGACAAGAAGAAGCTGTGACTTGCCAGGAAGAGGACTTCTCTGTTGTTTTGATCTCTTGGCTCCTTGGCTGAAGGTATCTCCCCAGAACATGTTCTTTTCACATTATCTTTTGATAATCAACTTTTTTTACTAGATGATGTCTTAACTGCTCCCCCTCATAGACAATAGCACAGAGCCAAACAAATCCAAAAGCTACCATGATACAACCTTGTTACCTCACTATAGTTCTTGGCATTAAGAGGCATGTGAACTTCTTGTAGTGTCTTCAAGATGACCTTGTACCCTTTGTCTCCTCCCCATCACAGTTCTGCTGTTGGAGGCACCTGCAGTTCAGGGAGGTTTCTTGCTCTACAGGAACTGGAAACAACAGTTTCCAAACATTTACTGGCAGTTTTCATGGACTGGCTAAGTTTCTAAAAGGGATAAGGAATAGGACAGAGGTTATTATTTTCACAGCAAAATACAATAAAAAGTTATGTCAATCTCAAACAAACAAAACTGCAGTTTTATTGCAGGTCAAACAGTCTGCACTTTGGATTTAGGGAATATTTACCAATATCTACAGTACACAGTAAGCATTTAGAACTAAGTTATACTAGTAACCTCCGTGAGACTAGGTGCTACTTGATATGTGCCAAACAAAGCAGGTAGACAACAACAAAGCCTTAAAACATGTAAGCAAATAAAATTTTAAAAATCTAATAGATAAATCTTAAGGGCAAGATACGCAGAACACCAACAACTATTGTTTTCATCCTTATGCTCTAGTGCTGAGAAACTTAGACGTTTTTAGTTTTAGAATATGCCACAAACAGATAAGGTCCACGCATAATAAAGTGACAAAATACTTTTTTTTTTTTATTTATGGACAATATTTCTCCAGTCCTAACTATAGGAAAAACAACTCATAGTTTTAATGTTCAGATCCAACTAGCACCTTTTGCCTCCAAAATAAAACTAGAGTATGAACACAGCAGTGGAGTTACACAGTCCTGCTTCTCTCTTAGGATTTGGAACAAGTCAGTGACACAGCTGATAGATGTGATTTAACCTGCTGGCAACATTTCTGCCTCAGAGATCAACTCCTCTATCTACAGACAAGTCCAAACCAGCACTGGTTTATGTACAAACAAACATCAGCATCGCTGTTGGAGGTTAAAGCACATAGCCACTAAGGCTGTAGGGAGACTTTGGGGAGAGAATACATATATTTGCTCAAATGTGGGCTAGTCTGGATACATGATAAAAATGATCATTTCTGATGTTTTTTGTAAAGAGATGTAAATAACTACTTCGGTCCTGAACTTTGTCATATTATCAGCCTTGGATCCAAATGCCTATTCATTAACTAATAGTTATCATTTTAATAAGCTTTTCATGAACATTGGCTATAAACATTTTACTCTGCCTGGATGACTCGTAGCTGTAAGGGGTTTGTCTGAGAAAAATCATAAAGTGCAGCCTGGCCACGCACAGCAGGTACAGTTTGTTGTGAAAATACTTGTGAAGAATTCCCAGATGATTGTTAGTTACATTAAAATGTTATTAACTAATCTAGAGTTTGCTGGGAAGCAGAGAGAGAAATAACCTCTTGATTTCCAAATGTAATGGCTCTGCAGTGTAAGGCACCAGAAATCTGGACAAATTATATTTTAAAGATTCTAGCAGAATGTAACATTTCAGGCAAATAACCTAAGTCATAGAGGTATATGGTGAAATGAACCTTCCTCATTACTTGATAATGAACATTAAGAAAGCTATTTTAATTTTGATTGAACTATTTGTTCCTGAAAACATATATATTATTTATCAAGTCCAGTTGGAAACAACTCTAGATCAGTACCTAAACCTGAATATACCTGCAAACAGCTGAACAGGCAGACAGATTTGTGCAAATACTAATATTCAAGGCCAATTTACATTGTAAGTGAGCCCTGAATATACACAGATATGAAGTCTTGGAAAGTGCTTTATTCATGTTCTTGTTTATTTAATACACAAATGCAACATCAGCTACATTAAGCCAGAAAGCACGATATTTTATCAGGCAAAAATAAGAACGTACGAAGGGAAAGGGAGAATTATTATCTCTATTTTGCAGAGCATGAAAACATGAACAAAGATCTTAGCAGCTTATCTTGGGTTACATCTGAAGTCTGAGGCACAGGCAGGAAATGAAGCCAGGTCTGCCTGCTTCACCCCTATCTCTTGGCACAAGATCATCCATCACCTTTAAGTATGCCTATCTGAAATCAAAAGCATACACATTCTTTCAGACTAAATCAGGGAAGGTTTGTAAGTTCTGCTCTTGCAAGTAGTGAACCTTTAACTTAATCTATAATTGAAGAGGCAGCATTTCCAGAGGCAAGCCCATGCTAGGGCACTGGTTCACTATACAATATGGCTACTCATGAAATTTTTAGTATTTTTGCAGCATCACCTTTGTGGTCTTTAAATTTTCCATTTGAACTCACTATATCTAGTAAGATCGTTAAATAACAGAACAGCAAGAAAATGAAGCAGTAAAGGATATTGCAGAAATAGTCAAACCACTAGGTTTTACAGAGCAGAACAAGAAGTATTACCTAAGTAGACTGAAAGCCACACGTTTGTAAGATGAAGAAATCTTGACAGGTCACTGGCCAGTGCCAACTCTTGCTGGACGTGCTTCCACCGTGAACTGCACACTCACACAGGTCCCTGTTACACAGGTACCTAGATGACAAGACTGAAAGACTCACTGAGTGCCCTGCCTGACCACTCTTTTTCCTTCCTGAGGAAGCCAGGTTGCACAGAAGAGTGATGCAGATCAGGTTTGCACTGATATAAAGGCTGCAGGTGGCCAGTCTGGGCAGAGTTGCCATACTGCAGCTTTACAATATACAGCTGCTAAGGCACAAATCTTTCACCATGTCTCCTGACTTTTGATTACACTTGGCCCATCTCAGCACTAGGACTTTTTTTAACCTTTAGCTGCTCCTAAAACTTTGCAAAAAATATTTTCACCATCTGCTAAGAAAACATACCAGAAAAAATAACTGTATACCTGAAAATTTAATTTTTTAAAAGGTTCTCCCTCAGTGTATGACACCCAAGTTAAAATAAATTCACTTCTGCATCTAAATGAAAAACAAAATTATGAATGCAATGTATCTGTGTTTTTGTGGCTTAAAATAATTCTGTGAGCTACTGCTGCTATGAAAATATACTTTGAGATCACACAGTATAATGGATTACACAGCAAATACCACTGAGGTGAAGAGTTGGTTCTCAGAAGTACGGGAATCCACAAAGACAGTTTCCATTAACGTCAGTCTTACCAGTGCCATTCTTGACTCGTTTTTCTGAATGGAATGAGAGTCCCCTGCTAAGAAGAAGAGATTCCTCACCTCAAAATGAGTGATAAAAAACTTAGCACAAGAAGCATACACTATCCATATAATTATATGTTGCTTGATGGATGTTAATAGAATTGCACTAGCTGGTGAGTTGGTCCCTTAAAGGCATAGGACTGCATAACCTCAAGATTCATATGTCATATGTAGCTGGATAGATATATGTATACAACTAGTCTACTCAGACTTTATCATTGCTACTACTATTATTATAATCTGTTTTCCTGTCATGCACAGGAGAGACACAGCTCTTTAGTTATTATATGGTGATTACAGAGACTAAGGCAAATGTATCTGTTTTTATCATTTTCACTTAATTTTAAAGAAGCTCTCATCTGCATTTTCACAGCCCTCATCAGTCTTTGGCCGAGAAAGCCCTATTGCAGTCAATTGCAGTTTTCCACCCATCAATCCTGCACAGGGCCCAAGGCTGCAATTCTCTTTGCTTCTGTGTCTGAGGAGCTCAGGTATGCATGGAGAGTGTCTCAGTCTCTCTGAAGTCTAAGTGCAAACTTATTCTAAAAGTCTTTCTATTATTTCTGCTGCAGCATCTTTACTTGAACATAAAGGGTGGCACGGTCTCACCCTCCCAGATGTCATGCTCCCAGGGCCTCCTGCTTCCCATGGTTAAACACTCAGCCCTACCTGCCTGTCAACGATTAACTGATACCCAGGGACCTTCCCACCACATCTTCCAGTCCATTTGAAGGAATATAATAGATTGTCAGATAGCTGATTAAAATTCTCCCTGTTGAATTAAGAACCAAGTTTACACCCCTTGCTGAACTTCAGGATCTTACCACATTCTCCATATTGTTTTGCACCCCTTTAAAAAATCTGACAAATTCACCCTGGGTTAGTTATTACAGGGCTTTCTATCAATCTTTCAATGCCTCCATGCCATGATCATTGTTTTACCCTCAGCTCCTCACTCAGACCACAGCTTTGGTTACAACTTCCTCAGCTGCCGCAAGGACCACACAGCCACTTTCTTTCTCAGGGAGTGCTGCTCTGCTCTGACCTCCTCCTTCGTAAGTCTCCTCCATCTCCTGCATCTTCCAATTGTGGCTGCCCCTCTTGGGTTCATCAGCTCATTCTGCTCAACCTCTCTGACTTTAAATCCTTGATGACTTCTCATCATCTCTAGTCCTCTCCTGCTTTGTTCGTTGTTGTTTGCTAATGTAGTACTTGTTTCTGCCTATGTTTCTGTCTCCTCCACCTTTGGTCATCACCATGGAAATCACCTCCATCTTGCCTGTCAGTCAAGCCCATAGCACAGCAGGCAACTTTGGCTACAGCTTCAAAACGCCAGCAGATTTGTAAATATTTCTACATTATGATCTTTCTTACTATGTTGCAGTTAAATATTTGGCCAGATTCTTATCATATCAATATTTTATTTCTGTGACATGTTTTTTTATGATTTTGACGTGTGCCTTCTTTCCCAATTGTACCTATTAAAATTCTTCTTCAAGGAGCTCCTTCCTGGCTTGTGTTTAGGGCAGCATTGCTTTGTCTCTGTGTGCACTGTCCTTTTGCTGCTGTCCAGCTACATAGCACATGTCTTGAATCCCACTCAGCCTCTATCTATTCCACCTGAACCTCCTATTTGGTGTCAGAAGTTAACTCACAGCTTTGTTTTCTCTTAACATCAGCTTCTATCCAACCTTTGGGTTGTCTCCCTCCAAGACTTGCCCTAAGCTCCTTACAGACATCTCCAGCAGCATCAATCAGCACTGGCTGTTGCCACCATTTGCCATTTCTTACATCACACTTACGACGAGGCCTTTAAAGTGTGCTCTGTTGGGATAAATGAGTCTGAACCAGGTCCTTGGATTCCTGTGCACCATGGCGATGGAAGTAACAATGAATGTTTCAAGATCTGATTCTTACATCCTTTCTTGCTGAATGTCATGGTCCCAGTAGACTCTCTCTGAACCAAAATCAGATCAAAGGACAACAGGAATCAGTCTGTGCATTGTGCCCATGGTTTTAATCTGCATAACATGGTTCTGGTCTGAATATTGTTTTACAGTATGCAATGACCATTTATTTCCTACTATGCATATCTTTAGCTAAGGAAAAATGAAGCATTGTCACTTAGTCACAAGAACTCTTCCTCACCACAAATTACAGATAAAGTTTTTTACGGTGTATTACACATTACAAAAATAAAAACAAGTATCTGTACTCATGCGTCAACATGAGTGATTCCAGCTTTTGGACTTTTTCACAAATAGCTCTACTCTAACCTTTTGGAGTAACCAGTTTAGATTTGGTCTATGAAACACGCACGGGAAAGGTCAGTTAAAATATTCAACAAATTCAACATTCAATGACTTAAATCTACAAGATAAAGAGATGAGTAAGCAATGAAACTGAAAAGCAGTTATCTCATGCAGCAGGAGAACTGCTTTAGTCTTCAATATTTTCTAAGTGACAAAGTCTTCATTTCTGTACTGGGACAGTATATTGTTTTGTGTGGGACTGTTCTCTGCTAACTAAAGGAATGCAATTTATCAAATGAGATGAGGGGGAAAAAAAGGGATTTTACATGACTTCATAGAAGCAAGACCAGTTTATATTACAAGGGCAGCAGATCCATGGTGGTTCTTGATTATGACCATAATCACCTGTTTAAAACTCTGTCAACAGTTTTTCAGCTCTATTTCTTAGTGGTCAGGGTGTTCAACAAATAGTGCAACGTACATCCCTCACCTCCAACTCAGACTCAGTTTTTTTTTTGCTGCTAGAGCTGTGAGGAAGTCTTCACAGAGAGCTTGATGTGTTTACATTTGGCAAAGGGAGAATTTACCACATGCCAAATACAAAACTTTTAGGATCCCACCCATGCACTTCAACCTTTTAATCTGGAATAGACAAGTCAAAACAGTGGGTGAGAACTTCTTATATTTATTCAGACTTCTGAAGTATCTTTCTTACTACATGAAAGAATGCTACTGCAGACTGTTCTGTGACAAATGATTTGTCTGGTTCATCAAATCTATTCCATGGGGACTTTTATGCCACCAGTATTTACAATGAGGCACCTTAGATCTCTGGTAGCCACATTACTCTTTAACAACCTTTGCCCTACTATTGCTATAGTCCTAATGTAAACTATTCAGCTATGCCCACAATTTACCACAGAATGAATTGCCTTGCAGCAAAGAGAAAGATAAAATTGATAGAATGCTTCTAGCATTTTGCTTGGGAATAAAGCATTTCTCAGCAGGCCCATCAGGTCTGACACCAGGGAAAGCAGACTCCCAGCTGGGGCTGGAGCACACGTATTTATGTAGAACGGCCTTTTTTCCAGTCTCTGATCCCACGTCAGATGCAGTTAGATTATGGGTCACTCTTGGGTGTTCAGAGGAAGACTGAATTATTGCTGCTTTTTTTTTCCCCATCACAATTCTGTTATACTTAACTTTGGTGTTAATATAAGACGTCACCATTATTTGGTTAAGAGGTTGCGAGGATGGTTTGCAAACTCTATAAGCTTTCTGGAACCATTACACTGTGTTAAATCTAGATTATCTGGGGGGTTTATTGTGATTTTTCTTCTCTTTTTTTATTGGTGTGGTGTGTTTTAACCCACTTCGGAGATCTGAAGTCCTTTGTTACACAGCTGACAGGAGATTGACTTAATACAAGGGAACTAATGATGTGGGGATAAGAAGAAGTGGGTATGTGAAGAGAAATCTTCCTATGGCAACAAAGGGTCTTCTGACTTGATGTAAAAAAATACAGCCTTAGACTATCTTGGTACAGGACAGCCTGTTGCCCAAGGTTTTCTTGTAGCACAGGATAGTCAGGTCATAGAATCATAGAATGGTTTGGGTTGGAAGGGACCTTAAAGATCTTCTAGTTCCAACCCCCCTGCATGGGCAGGGACACCTCCCATTAAACCAGGTTGTTCAAAGTCCCATTCAACCTGGCCTTGAACACTTCCAAGGAGGGGGCACCCACAAATTCCCTGGGTAACCTGTTCGTGTCTCATCACTAGAGCCTATAATAAGGCTGGGGAAGATCTGTTCAGAAGGGCACATAACAATAGGACAAGGGGTAACGGTTTTAAACTAGAAAAGGGTAAGTTTAGGCTGGTGTTGCTGGTTTAATTGTTGATCCTGAGTCAAACCAGATTGAAAACCAAACTAGACAGCTTTAATTACATGCTAATGATAAAAGAAAAGATGTACAAATATATACAAGTATGTTGAGGAATGTGCAAAACCACTATCACTCCTCCCCTCCACCCATAGCAACTCCCACGGCATCTCCTGAGCTGTGAGCAGTTCCAAAATGTCCCAGATAGCTTTCACAGATAACTGCAGATCAGACAGGAGCTGAGGGGAGAGTTATGAGGGTCAGGAACACTAAGCCTAAGGATCAATGGTGATGGATAGATGGAGTCCTCCCTGGAGGCCAGCCATGAATGGAAGAGAAGGGGTAAGGAGTAAAAAAAAAGAAAGGTTTGATTTCTTTGATCCCTGAATTATATATTGCATGGAATATCTCTGGCCAGTTTTTCCATCTGTCAAGTCTGCTCCTCCCTACAGGAGGGTCATAGGCACCACTCTTCTGCTCCTTTAGTATCCAAAGCAGTAGATTCAACAATCAGAACAGTGTCCTTGGTCTCTTGGCAGTAACATAAACATTCAGGTGTTATCAGTCCACAAGCTGGAAAACTGGTGTGCTGCTTAAAAAATAATTCACTGAAGAAGAAAAAAAAAAACTGGCTTCCTCTTGGCTCAAACCAGGACAGTTGGACATTAGGAAAAAAATTAATATGAGTGTGGTGGATCACTGGAACTGGTTGCCTACGGTGGTGGTGGATGCCTTATCCCTGGAAACATTTAAGGTCGGGCTTGATGGGGCTCTGAGCAGTCTGTTCCAGTTGGAGATGTCCCTGCTTATTGTAGTGGGTTAGGACTAGATGACCTTTGGAGATCCCTTCCAACCCAAGACATTCTATGATTCTATGAAGAATTTCTTCCTAATGTCTAACCTAAATCTAGTCCCTTCTAGCTTAAAGCTGTTTGACTCTTGGCAGAGGTGGAGAGTCTAAGTCCAAAAATGCAAATGACACAATGGCAGAGAGCACATAGCTCTGTGCCTCACCAGAAATGTAATGCTACAGAGTGCTCCATTTTTGCCCAGGTGTTCAAAGCTCACTAGTCAACCAACAAGCCAGTGAGAGTATTTAAAAGATTAACATAGGAATGGAGTGTTTACTATGTAATGTCTACAACTGAGATATGTTCCAAATCTCCTCTTTCTATCTAGAAACTCCTTAAATACATTAAAACCTATTTTTCTTTATTAGTATAGAAAATCAGGAGTCAATAAAAATGCTATCATCATAATCTTCAGCATAAAATTATATCAGCTGGCAATACTGAGTGTATAAGATGCTAACTTCTGAATTACCTATTCATTTTGTGTTATTTTTGTGCCTTATTTCCAGAGAAAATCCATCTTGCAGCTTCACCAGCCCCACTCTCTTTGCTTATGAGCTCTGACAAGATCACAGCTTGAGGTAGGCTGGTTGCATACAATAGGCAGAACAGGGTTGTGATCATGGTAATTCACTGAGATATCCAGGCCTGTAATTGCTTAATAATAACCACATCTGGTCTTCTTTTACACAGCAATCCTGTGTTACAGTTGTTTCTCACTACTTAGCAAGAGCTGTGGTGCACAAAGTAGAGCTGCATGCAAATGGTGTGACCAAACTTAGAAACCATCAGATATGTAAAATATTTTAACTCAGGGTTAAGAGACAGCAGTAGAAAAATACCTGCTGTGGGAACACAAGGCTTGAGAAGCTCTTGCTTTCCTGAGATAAAATAGTACTTAGCACTTCTTAGGAAATGCAGTTCTGTATTTCAAAGCATTGTTCTATACAACATCCTGCCAGAGAGATTTCAGGGAAACATATATTGTCATTGCTAATTTGTGGCCACTTTTTAATTTTTCACCTACCTGTCTCTTCTGATGAAATGTTACCATTTTGAATTATATCCCAAGAAAACGAACATAGCAATTATATGATCAAAATGCATTCTCAATATTTTATTTAATATTTTAATTTTTACTTTCTCCTTATATGCTTTTTTCAGCAGTGAGGAGTACCATTACCATGTAGAGAATGTTACAGAGGAGAAACTAAGAGGAGTAACGTGGGAACCCGCAGTACTCAAACAAGGTTAGGAAATCTGGCAGAGGCAAAAGAAATGAGTTAAAAGACATGGAATAAGTTTATTAACTACTTAAAAGGTGGCTGATATTCACCAGCTGTCCTGACAGCCCACCACTTATCGGCTCATTGCTCAACAGTACTTGAGAAAAACAGATATTTACTTCAAAACTGAGTGAAGTTAATTCCTGGTAGCAGAGAGAGAGCTTCCTCATGTAAATCAAAATAGTTATGCACAGAGAGAGTGGCATTAATATGGAATGAAACAACTCCTCGGCTCTGATGGTGACAGGAATGAGAGCTGGAGGGTTCAGGACTTCAGGACATATTTGGTAAATACTGTAGGAAAGGACAGGACTATGCAGAAAGCAGGTTCTGCCTGGCACCAGATTTTTCAAGTACTTTTCTGCTTCTGGGGTGATACAAGCTATGCAAAACAACAATGTGTTTAAATTAGAGTGGTCTATTAATACATACTTTTGCCCATGGTATGTTGCTGTTGTCATAAATAATGGAGCAAGGTGTGTGTTACAAGAGCACAGAGGCACACCTGCAGCTACAGCAAAGAAAGGAGGAATAAGTCAAACAAAACTAGCTGGCCTGAGGATGCACAGAGCTGTTAGACTTCATGGTGTTCTCAAACAGACTTCCAAGCTGCACACTTCTCAGTCTACTTAACAGCACTGTATTTTACAAACCTGCTAATAGATTAGTCTAAGGCAAACAGCCCTAAATCTCTAGCAGATTCTCTAAGGAAGCTTTCTAATCCTCAAGTGTAATCTTTACAGAATTTTTGGCAATTGTAACATTAAAGAAATATTCCTCCCAGAATTTCAAGCAGGAACAGAAAAAGGAATTGCTAGTTCGATCAATCATACACTGTATGAGCTTTCCATGCTTAATTTCTACCCATCAGATCAAAAGACTGAATTCTTCCAGTCTGCATTGAACTTGTTTAGTTTCTCACAAATAAAAAAGCAGTAATATCACAGAAGAACCACGTTGTGAATATCTGAATAAATTTAGTGGGTTATCTTTTGGTTTTTTTAAGTTAAAATTCTGGATTCCTATGTAGAGCAAATGGCCTATCAATCTCTCAGAAGTTTACCTATAGAAAAGCATCTTCTGCATTCAAATCTGAAACACCTCAAGTTTCAATTGTGTGTAAAAAAACCAAATTCCTATTTTGTAACTGAAAGCATGTTCATGTTGGATACTCTGAGGATTCTGTAGTTTTAAAGAACTCTAAGCCATGCAATATTTCAAGGAGTTTGCAAACCCTATTAATAGGCATTCTCAAATTATTAAAGCAATTACTGGACCTCCCATGTCTGGATGTCTAACATGGATTCAGTTGCTGGACTTCAATGGGAATAAACCAAAGGCCATGATTTGGGAAAATATACACAATTAAACATGTTTTAAAGGCAATGCCAAGACATTAACTCCTATATCTCCTCAGGCCAGTATTTTTTAACTAGATGCATTTATCTTTCTGAGTTACCTGTCTTAGAAGTATTTTCCCAAATCAAAGCCTGAAATTATATACCTACTGCAGAATGTGTAAGTACACCTGGTGGATGTAGAGGATATCATAGAATCATAGAATCATAGAATCCTAGGGGTTGGAAGGGACCTCGAAAGATCATCTAGTCCAACCCCCCCTGCCAGAGCAGGGTCACCTAGAGCACATCACACAAGAACGCATCCAGGTGGGTTTTGAATGTCTCCAGTGAAGGAGACTCCACAACCTCCCTGGGCAGCCTGTTCCAGTACTCTGTCACTCTTACAGTAAAAAAAATTTTTCGGATATTCACCTTGAACTTCCTATGCTCCAATTTACACCCATTACCCCTTGTCCTATCACTGGTCATCACTGAGAAGAGCCTAACTCCATCTCCCTGACACTCACCCCTTACATATTTGTAAACATTGATGAGGTCACCCCTCAGCCTCCTTTTCTCCAAGCTAAAGAGACCCAGCTCCCTCAGCCTTTCCTCATAAGGGAGATGTTCCACTTCCTTAATCATCTTAGTAGCTCTGCGCTGGACTCTTTCCAGCAGTTCCCTGTCCTTCTTGAACTGAGGGGCCCAGAACTGGACACAATACTCCAGATGCGGCCTCATCAATGCAGAATAGAGGGGGAGGAGAACCTCTCTTGACCGACTAACCACACCCTTTCTAATGCACCGCAGGATGCCATTGGCCTTCTTGGCCACAAGGGCACATTGCTGGCTCATGGTCATCCTCCTGTCTACCAGGACCCCCAGGTCTCTTTCACCTACACTACTCTCCAGCAGATCAGCCCCCAACCTATACTGGGACATTGTGTTGTTCTTCCCCAAATGCAAAACTCTACACTTCCCCTTGTTGAATTTCATCATGTTTCTCCCCGCCCAACTCTCCAGCCTGTCTAAGTCTCTCTGAATGGCAGCACAGCCTTCTGGTGTGTCAGCCACTCCTCCCAGCTTAGTGTCATCAGCAAACTTGCTGAGGGTAGATTCTGTACCCTCATCCAGGTCGCTGATGAAGATGTTGAACAACACCGGTCCCAGTACCGACCCCTGAGGGACTCCACTAGTCACACACCTCCAACCAGATTCTGCCCCATTGACTACAACTCTCTGACTCCTTCCCATCAACCAGTTCCTAATCCACCTCACTACCTGATCACCAAACCCATACCTGATCAACTTATCTACAAGGATGCTGTGGGAGATGGTGTCAAATGCCTTACTGAAATCAAGATAAACCACATCTACTGCTCTACCATCATCTATCCACCTAGTAATTTCCTCATAGAAGGCTATGAGGTTAGTCAAACATGACTTACCCTTGGTAAAACCATGTTGACTGCTCTTGATGACCCCCATCTCCTTGATATGTCTAGAGATAGTGCCAAGGACAAGTTGTTCCATCACCTTTCCAGGGATGGAGGTGAGGCTGACCGGTCTATAGTTACCCGGGTCCTCCTTCTTGCCCTTCTTGCCCTTCTTGTAGACTGGAGTGACATTTGCTATCCTCCAGTCCTCAGGCACCTCTCCTGTTACCCATGACTTACCGAAGATGATGGAGAGTGGACTAGCAATGACCTCCGCCAGCTCCCTCAGCACCCTTGGATGCATTCCATCTGGACTCATCGATTTATGGATGTCCAGATTACTCAACTGATCCCTAACCCAATCCTCATCTACTATGTCCTCACCTATCTTGACTACTTCTGGGGCTCTATGAATCTGGGGCTCATGGGGAAATCTTGCAGGAGTAAAGACAGAGGCAAAGAAGGCATTCAGCACCTCTGCCTTCTTTATATCCTCTGTCACCAGGGCTCCCACCTCATTCCTCAGTGGGCCAATATTGCCTCTGGTGTTAGTTTTGTTAGCTATGTATTTGAAAAAGCTCTTTCTATTATCCTTAACCTGACTTGCAAGGTTAAGTTCCAAGGAGGCCTTAGCTTTCCTAATTGCCTCCCTACATTCTCTGACAATATTCCTATATTCCTCCCAAGTGACCAGCCCCTCCTTTCATGATCTGTAGATTTTCCTTTTCCACTTAAGTTTGCCCAGCAGTTCCTTTTTTAACCATGCTGGTCTCCTAGCTCCCTTACTAGATTTCCTAACCCTTGGGATGCTCTGATCCTGTGCTTGCAAGAAGTGGTCCTTGAATGTTGACCAGCTATCTTGACCCCCTTTATCTTCTAGCACCCTGTCCCATGGGATTTCCCTTAACAGTTGATTGAGGAGGCCAAAGTTCGCCCTGTGGAAGTCCAGGGTTCTGGTCCTGCTGGGTATTCTGTTCCTTCCACACAGGATCCTGAACTCCACCATCTCGTGATCACTGCAGCCAAGGCTGCCGTTGACCACCACTGCTTCAACAAGGCCCTCCTTGTTGGTGAGCACAAGATCCAGCAGCACTCCTCTTCTAGTCGGCTTGTCCACCATTTGCATTAAGAAGTTGTCATCAATGCACTGGAGGAACCTCCTAGACTGTGAAAGGCTGGCTGTGTGCGTCCTTCAACTCCTGGTGCTGTGCTACAAGATCATACTACTGCGGATTATATTTGCAAGGACTTCACTTAAACAAACAATAATATTCAGATACAGAGTGCTGCAAAATCCAAGGTTATGCAAACAACATAACACTTTACTGGAATATACTAACCATTTGGTAGATTCAAACTCACTGACAAAGTTAGGGAGCTTAGAATTTAGAGACACGTGCACTTTATGACCTAAAGACCATTCATACATAAATGTATATTAAAAGAAATAGAAAGAAAAAACATGCAACTGGCTGTATGAGAGCTACTACTGTGCTGCAAAGCTTGTTCCTTTCTTTGCAATATACACAATAAAATACAATCCCTCACCAGCTCATCACTCAAAGACCTAAATCTGATTTTACAGTGAAAATGCAATTTCATCTCATCAGGCTCCATAGTGCTGCAATACTAAACTTAACAATAGAAACCGATGTGATACGTTTCAAATTAAATGAACCACTGCAAACAATGGCTTTCTTCAGAGGTTGGCCTCGGCTGAATATATTTTTCCATTTCATTTTGCAAAGAAATTATCAGGTCCAATGGCTTCCAGCAATGCAAGTGATGTGCAGGTTGAATGAAAAAAAAATAATCAACCTTACTGCAAAAATGCCACACACAAGCAAAGAGAAATTATCATGCACTGCACTGAAGACCTTGGCCGCACCCAGAGAGCTGTGGTCAGTGGTTCAGTGTCCAAGTGGAGGCAGGAGATGAGTGACATTCCTCAGGCATCCGTACTGGGACCAGTGCTGTTTAACATCTTTGTTGGAGACATGGACAGTGGGATTGAGTGTATCCTTAGGAATTTTGCTGATGATACCAAGCTGTGTAGAGTAGTTGACACCCTAGATAGAAGGGATCCCATCCAGAAGGACCTTGACAGGCTGGAGAGGTGGGCCAATGCCAACCTCATGGAGTTCAACAAGGCCAAGTGCAAGGTCCTGCTCCAGGGTTGGTGCAATTCCAGTACCTGAAGGGGCCACAGGAAAGCTGGGGAGGGACTTTTCACCAGAGAGGGTAGTGACAAGACGAGAGGGGTAATGGTTTTAAACTGAAAGAGGGTAGATTTAGGTTAGACATCAGGAAGAAATTCTTCACCATGAGAGTAATAAGGTGCTGAAATAGGTTGCCCAGAGAGGCTGTGGAAGCCCCCTCCCTGGAAGTGTTCAAGGCCAGGTTGGATGAGGCCTTGTGCATCCTGGTCTAGTGTGAGGTGTCTCTGCTCATAGCAGGGAGGTTGAAACCTGCTGATCTTGAAGGTGCCTTCCAACCTCAACCTTTCTATGATTCTATGATTCTATGATTATCACTTCCCCAGTTCACCCAGGGCACATATCCTTAAACCAGTGAAGTCAATAAAAAAGATTTTTACTTCTTGATTCCCTGGATAAGGCTTGATGTCTAAAGAACATTGTGTCAAACTAGTGTACTACCTGAAAATGTGGATACAGAGGAAAATGAGGATTTTTTTATCAACTGTCAGTTGTTCTCTCAAGAACCATGAAGAGAAGAGCAGAGAACCAAGCTTTCAGCCTACAGGAAACACACCTCAGAGCCAGCCTGACAAGCAGCTGCGGCCAAGGGCAGCTACCATTGGAGGACAGACAGCACGGGCCATGAGCCATAGAGAGGATGCTGATGGTACAACAGCCCTGACGTCTTCCTCACCACACTGTTTCTTCCCTCAGAAGGTGTAAGGAGAGTAAAGGCTGGGAGTAGGCATGCTGGTGATATCTGAGTAATGAGTAACACTGATGGGACTCAACTCCAGGGAGGCAGGATTAGGGCTGTGCTGCCCATGAGTGCACAGTCAATCCTTTCTGCATGGCTACTCACTCCACATAGAAAAGTCAGGCATTTTACTCTGAAGGGGGAGTGTCTTGCAGAGTTCTTCATTTGCTTGCCCTGGAAGAAGGGGACAGTGTAGGCCTGAAAGCATGTCACTGATATGTAATTTAAACAGTCTCATTTAAGTCATAACAGTCATTACGAAGCATTAAGATTAGAACAGGAGGTGTCTCCATCTGAATTCAGTTCTCTGTGGTCTTTTAAATCCTTACAGGTACTGTGAGAGGTGGGTTTCTTTAATATAGTCAAAATAAATTGATTTTTTTTTCTGTGCCTACAAATAAAAAATAAAAGGTGGGGGGAAATACCCAGAATTGTTTGTTTCTTTTAGAGTTGAATTGCCAGCCAGTTTCTCCTTTCGAAGCCAGATGGCTGTGAGCTAATTCCAGTACCAGCTGTCTAATTCCTTGATGCCTGTTTGACAATATTGTCCTTCTTTATTTGTTTACTTTAGGAATAGGTCTGCAGGGAAGTTTATGGTCTCTATCATCCTCACTTAGGGGAAAGCCTATGTGAGCAAAGAAAGCGTTAGGAAAACAAAACTTGGGAGGTTTCCCAAGAAAGGCTTTCTCCAGGAGAATAATGAGCTGAGTAGCTTACTGAAAGCAAAACCTCTCAATTGCCAACTGCTCCAGTCCTCCCATTATATGGATATCTAAGCCTTCTCTGCAGGACAGTGAGTGCATGTCCGCAGCAGTGTTCTCACTTCAGAACTGAGCTCCATTGCTTTCTTACTGGCCTTCAAAACCCTTTTGCTCAGCAACATGCTTTAGAGGACTCACCTCAGAAGCTACAACGACTTCTCAAGAAGTTCTAGGGGAAATAGGCGAATTCTCACATGGGAAACACTGCAACACCGGGGCAGTGGGTTAACGTCATTGCTGTAGCTGCTACGATGGGAACCCAGCATTTACTTCAAACAACTATATGTTGGTGTTTCCAGGCTCACATTTTCAAAGCTTGCCATAGTTCTTTTCTTGGGGTATTTTAGCAATGCTGACACATTAAGCATGTGAAGCCTATTGACTTGTCTAAGCGACTAATACAAAGGACAGTCAGCAATGCACCTGACAGAGTTTGTCTAATTGGTTGCAACTATGAAAATTAATCTCCAAGACTTTGCTGTTTATCCTTTATAAAAGCATTTGTAATGCAACAACCACTCATCTGATCAAACTGCTCTTATTTTCTACAGTTGTACTCAGGGTAGTTGAAAACAGATATGAAGGGGCTTGACTGGTCACACATACTCAAAGAGATGTTTCACCAACTCCAGAACAGCAGCTGTGAAGGCTCTAGACTTCCCTCCATGGCTTAAAGCTGGTATTTAGTTCATAATTTCAATAGATATATCAGAATAGTGCTAATAATAATGACATTTCCCTCTACATTCATCATCTTGCTGTGGGTAAGTTACATAACTAGGGTTAAAAAATGCAGACCTGTGCACTCAATGACCTAAATTAATTTCTACCAGTTGAGAATTGGACAGGTGATATATCAAGAATACCATATGGATCAAACTGAGAGTTTTTTACATTTATAAAAATACAACGACTTAAAAAATAAAAATAAAAAAATCACCATTTCCTACTATTCTTACATTGAAAATTAGGCTAACCTTTTTTTTTTTTTTTTTTTTTTACATGGGTAGCACTTTGGAAAAGTTGACAAGCCAGTTTTTATCCCTGGCAGCAGAGAATTTTCACTGTTTATTTTTTTATAATATTACATTACAAGCAAAGTCTGCTGAAATAATAATGACATTGTTCTCCTGTGATGTGACTGTCTTTTCATTTCTAGGAAATGAAAGAAGTCTCATGCAGCCTGGAAGAATGCAGTCTATTGATCAAATGGGTAAAAATTAAACACAGAAAGCTCACACAGCTAACATGCATCATTTTACCCTGGTGAAAATATTTCTGCAAAATGACAGCATCTCAGTGATTTCTACATCAAATATTCCTTTACAATGAAACAGTTAGTTTTTCAAACACCCGCCCCTGGAAAGGCAACCTGTTAACTGGGAATCACACCATGATCCTTTTGATTTCTTCCAACCATGTTGCTTGGTGGCAATGCTTCTGCAGGTCAGATTCTGCTTTGCCTGTGCATGGGCAGCTGCAGTGTTTTAGAAGAGTGTCAGGAGTAGAAAAGGCAAAAGAGATAACTGAGCACACAAGAGATCACCTGTGCTCTCTTGAGACAAAAATTTATGTAGGGCTTCAAACAGAAGGTTCAGTTTTATATAATAAGGGGAAAAGTAGTAATTTGGGAATTATGTGATGAGAGAGCCTGGAGATAGAGAATAATTTTGTGGCACCCTTTTGGTCATGTTGAGATGGACAGAGAGAGTATTGGGATGAGCGACTAAGTTGCCCTGGGCAGGAATTTTGATAATGAGGGAGAGCAGAGTTTGGAATGTTAATCAGGAAAAAGCAACATAAATTTGAAAGTGGGTTGATCTTGGGGAAATAGAGACAGTCGTCAGGGAATATGACCTCAGTAACATATATTAATTTAGGAATATTTGCCCTTAACTGAGACATTATATATTGAATGTGCCATTCTTTATCAGTCCTTTCTGTTATGTTAGTAGGTCTACACAAACAGGGTCTTGAAGTAAACCTGAAAACTCCATGTTACTTTTCCTTTTCTTTTCGGCAATCCAAGACTTTCTAAAGGCTGGTGAACAAAAGTGATTGGCTTTCATACAGTAAAGCAGCAGGGCTTAATTCTGATTTGATAGGGGATTCATTTAAAATTGAGTTTTCAATGCCTTCTTTCTTAAAATTATACAAGTTTGCTCCATTATTAAGTTCATGCAATCTAATTAACGGTAAAAGGATTAAGCTTTTCATAAAAGCTAATAAATGGGAGGTTAATGAGCAGTGGAAGGAGCAATTTGAACCATACAGCCACACTACATGGTTCTAAATCAACTGTAACCATTCAGAAAATGAACTTAGGAATCATTGTGGACAGTGCAATATCAATCTGTCTGTGAGAGCAGCTAAGAAGCAAACAAATTGCTAGAATTAAAAGGAGTGGGGGGGAAAGTAATAATGACTGTATAATGATGCAGTTCTCTGAACTGACATTGATGCATCTGGCTCTAGTCTCCATATCCCCCCAAAAAGCACTGTATAAAAGTAAAGAGATCAGAGCTAGATGATGAGAATAACTAGATACAGGAAAGAGAGATGGGAAATAATGGTAATGTTTTCAGAGAAGAACTGACACAGGTATGCAAAATATTAAATGCAAAATGTCCTTTATATATGTGTGTATATATATATATATATATATATATAATGTTGTCCCTTTTTTCTAAATCATCTGTATGAAGATGCAACCAGTCCTGATGGTGTCTGTGCTATACATACTTCAGTCTTATCTACTGTTTAGATGATAGCACTAGCACCAAGAAATCTATATATAGATTTGATTTGAGCCAGCCCTGTGGGCACCTTGCTATTTAATCTGCCTTCTACATTTGCCTGTGACCTGTCTCCTATACCAAATGAGGGCTATTGATGCTGTGGAAAATAACAGTTATTGGGAATCCAAATCAGCACATACATGCTAGCAGTAGCTGAGCCAATGACACAAATGTGTGTGCTGGAGCTCTGTAGATGACACGCAGCTCTAGCTGTCCTGCAAAATATTTGAATATATCAGCGTCAATAAATTGCCTGGTCCTTAGGTGTCTTTTCTCCCATGCAAGGACCAGCAGGTTGATTCTGAGTCCAGGAGAGGCAGGACAATGTTAGCAGGCAGATGAAATCACTTTGAAGAATGTTCTGCGCAGGCGTCTGAGGTTAGAAGTATATACTCATTACAGCAAATTGAGCCTGTTGCTAAGGCATGGTCTCTCATTTCTCCGTGTCACTAAAATTTCACAGCCAGCATCTCTGACCAGCCTCAGTTGCCTGGGAGACCCTACTCTGTCCTGGTGAGCAGCAGCCAGCCTTCACACACCTTCATGGAGTTTCATCCAGGCTACAGCAACCTGCCGCAGCACAAAGCAGTTGGGTCAGCAGCACAAAGTGCACTTGCCCATCCCTTCAGCCACCCGGGTAACTGAGGAACTGCACCACTGCATACACGTGCACCACCCATTTCCCATAGGGTACTATTCAGGTTCACAAGAGTCATGCTTTTCTTAATGATGCCCCATGGTATGGACCCAAACAAGCTGGAAAATCCAGTATTAATATAATGGTTTTTATCTCAGGGAAAAAATAATTTTATTTCTAAATTGTGATGGTGAACTCCTATTTTTCAGGCATATGAAAATGTGGTGAGAATTCCCACAGCAGTAAAGTCAGCTGCAAAATTCTTCCTGTTGCTTCAAATGCAAAGATTGAAATAAAATAGCTTCAAAATTGTCTTATTTTAAAGTAAACAGCAGATTATATAATAAAAATGGAATAAATATATACATAGCCTTGAACTATAATCCCATCAAAGCAAAGCACTGTGCTTCACACATTTCTCTTCTTTGAGAACAGGTGAAGAAGAGAAAGAACTACATGGAATTTTGGCCAGTTCAGTAATTTAAAAAACTACCGCTAAAAAACTGGGAGAGCTTGGTTGTGACTCACATTTTTCTGTTGAAATCTCATAATGAAAACTCACATATTTGTGACAGAACTTGGCTCCTCACTAACAACACATTTCATCTCTACTCTTCAGTGGAGATCAATGATGAGAAGAGCTCCTCAGGAAGCAGTACTTGGACCAGTGCTGTTTAACATCTGCCGACAGCATGGATGGCGGGATCAAATGCACTCTCAGCAAGCTTGCTGATGACACCAAGCTGTATGGTGTGGTCGACATACTGGAGAGAAGGGAGGCCGTACAGGGGTACCTGAACAAGCTTGAGAGGTGGGCTTGTGCAAGCCTCATGAAGTTCAACAAGGCCAAAGGCAAGGTCCTGCACCTGTGTCAGGGAAATCCCATGCATGTGCATTGAAGAGATTCTGTGTAAGATGTCCAAACATCAGTCCCCAGTCCAGTTCCAAAGACGGTGGGAGTCCAACATCATACACCTTTATGCAGCCACAAGTCTCTGCTTTCTACAAGCAGCCCACTAAGGATGTAAAAAAGGCAGCAAAAGACAGCCAGGTGACCTTCACCAGCAGCAAACCACTGGTGCCTACAGAAGAAAGGGCATCACTGGGGGAACTTGAGCAACAAGCCAGGACATGATGAATAATAAACATGAACAAGGAAAATGGCCAAAGAAAAGAAGTGCTGGTGTATGAATGGCATGTACCTGTTAGACACATGTACACTTTGTGGACCTTGATGGGATACCTGCCCTCTTTGTCTTTCAGAGCATCCATCAGAGCTGCAGTCTGACTCAGAAAGAGCAGGGCTGTAGTGACAAACCTACAGGACCAAGCCCTGCTCCTTCCCTGTCCCATACACAGATGGAACAGATGAAGTCTCTCCTCAAGACAGAGCCAAGCAGAGGCACAACACTTCCTTCCAGGAGAGGAATGGTTGAGGTGATGGGACCTCATGGAAATGCCCTAGGATGTCCCCAAGCTGTGGTCACAGTGGATACCTGGGGAATTACAGAGGTGCTGTAAGAGTGTGTAGATGCAGTCTGTACCCCGGCCTGACACCTCCTCAAGAATTCTTGCATCAGGAACAGAGGATGCTACCTAAATAGTCTTAATGGTATGGGACCCAGTTGCTTGATTCATTACCTCCCTTTTATTTTCTGTCATAGAACCTGAGTTCAGACAAGTAATTTTCTTCTGCTATTGCTGTTGCATGGGACTTGTTACTGTATGTCTCTCCAGAGGGGACCTTTGAGAGAATCTATTCCTCATGTGACACTCTTATGTCTTCACTTGTCAAAAAGGCTGTTAACTGCAAGCATCTATGACTTCTATGGCATAGTTTAAGATTAATTTTATAATTCTTCTGTTTGTATGTCATTTATATACCTACTGAAAACACAGCATTTATTCATCAGCTCTCCTGGAGAGAGCTGTTTTAAACAATAAATACTGCCCAGAAACACTTTATTCTTTTCCTTTTTTTAATTTTGATGATGGCATATGTATACAAAAATGTTGCCATGCTAAGACCATAATGGATGAGTTAATGAGATCTTTCTTTTAACAGGTCTTCTTGGTTTTAAATTATCTAACAAGTTTCATGAAGTGAAAAAGACAAAGCCAAGGGGTATTTTGGCACTGCTGTATATACATAGCTTTTTCCCTGAATTCATGCTTGTCTCTGAAATGTTCCATCTTTGTAGAAGCAAGGTGAGCACTTGCTCTGTTGATGTAGTACACTACCTAATGTATCAAATTAATAATAAAACAGCACATCAGCAGAGTTAGCTGTCTCTATAATCAGCTCTTGCATCACTACAATGAAAAGCAATCAGAATTCTTATTGAAAGATGGCACTGTAGGATGAAAGAAAAATTTCTGAAGTGTGTTTAACAAGACTTCACAGGTTTAAAGTAAACTAAAACATATTGACAGCAACTGTTACATGATGCAAGGTAGAAGTTCTTGCCTTACATTACCCTGTAGCCTCTTTAAACTAATGCTATAGCAGCTGATGAATAATCTAGCATACACTACATTTGCTTTATATAGGTATATTTTTAGCCTCCAATTTATATTAGCTCCATTAAAGAATCTTATGTTACCCACTTTTCTTCCTTGATCATCTGAACTCATTCAAGAATCAATTTGCCTGCAGAGAGGTGTTATCACATGATCATGTACTATTAAGAATAATTACAGTTTTTGCTTAACAGCTAAATAGCAAGGAGAAACATGAAAATATCTTTCAAGTTTGTGCTGTATCTTTCGCCAAACATAGTAATTTTTTTGCAATGTAGGGACCAGTTAGGAGCATAAGCCTACAGCTTCTACATAACATTTACCAGTGAATTAAATTAATTTGCCAGCTGAAAAGGAGTCTCCAGCCTTCTAATGAGATAATCGGAGTTTCACCAGGTCTGGAATCAACAGGGTCACATGTTCATCCCAAAAGGCAAGGAAAGATTATATCTGCAGAGAAAATAGTATCTATCCCTCAAAAGCAGAGGGAAGATGTTATGAGTCTTTTATTGACATATCCCATCTCCTGGTCCATCCTGGATCAGCTCAGGTGCACTGCTGACATGAAGTGATCTCCCTCTCCCTAGATTATGGACAACTCATTCACCATTTCCATTTTTCCTTATTGTCTACAGCATGATGCTCCAACCAGCCCATCTGTCCTTCTTCCTTTACTTCTGCATTAGCCATTTTGTATATTGCTTCTTCTTTGACTCTTATTTTGAAAGAGAAAACTGGTCAAGTTTGAGTGCCTCAGTATTAGAAGGACATCGAAGTGCTGGAGCAGGTACGGAGAAGGGCAACAAAACTGGTGAAGGGTCTTGAGGATAAGTCTTATGAGGAGTGGCTGAGGGAGCTGGGGCTATCTAGTCTGGAGAAAGGGAAGCTGAAAGGAGGTTGCAGAGAGGCAAGTGCCAGTCTCTTCTCACAAGTAGCAAGGGATAGAACCAGAGGAAACCATCTCAAGTTGTACCCAGGGAGGTTTGGGCTGGGTATTAGGAAAAATGTATTCACAGAAAGGTTTGTCAAGCACTGAAACAGGCTGCCCAGGGAAGTGGTTGAGTCACTATCCTTGAACATGTTTAAAAGTCATGGAGATGTGGTGCCTAGGGACATGGTTTAGCAGTGGACTTGGTAGGCTTAGGTCTTAGGTTTGACTTGATGATCTTAAAGGTCTTTTCCAACCTAAACAGTTCTATGATTCTGTGATTCTAAAAACTGTCTCAGACTAAGCTCAAATAACTCTAGAAGTGCATATCTGAAGTAAATTCTTTTGAGAATCGGAGATTTATCATCAGCTGATCACTTGCTTCTGTCATCTCACTCATTCAGAGAAATGAGCAGGGAGAAAAACGTATGAGCAAACCTGAATGATTCATGCAGGTCAACTTCACAGTGCAACAAGGTGTTTGGAGGATGTAGCCTTCTAACTGAAACACATGTGGAATTGCAGGGACCTTGGCAGATGTGACAGCCTCTTCCCAATCCAGCAGTCTCTCAACAATTTGGCCAGCTTGGGCTGGGAGCCATGGTACCAGAGGCAGCTCAGCCCTGGCTGTGAATTACTACAGCCATAAGACATGGGGGAAGGTGATTACTGAGCTATAATCCACTGCCTAGGCTCTAGAGCAGGATAACGCTGTAATTACTTGCTCTCCAGCCAGTCCTCCATTTGACACCATTGTTCTCAACAAAATTCTGTAATACGATGTGCTGGCTGCACATGAAATTTCTGCTCTCACTGCCTGTGTGGGTGGTTAAAATGTCTCTCAGATTCATTTATCCCACAGTCTTTTAATTTGCTGACCGGAGTTGGCCATTATCGCTCATCTTATCCCTTTAAATTGAACCCCAAGTTCACCGTTTTCTCTCTTTTTACATTAAAGTCATGTCTGGAGGAGTCCTTGGACCATCACTTGTGTTTAGCAAAAAACAGTGGAATGAAATTTGGCTGTGAAAGCAAGCTACTGGCAGCTCATATTCTAAGTGACACTGAAACTACTTTTCAGCTGGTTTTACATTTTTCAGGCTTGTGAAAAGATGCTGTGACTAATATTTTAAATGTGCACATTACCTTATTGGAGTGACTGGAAACTAACATTTGCAATATGCCTGCCAAAGAAATTGTTATCAACATTCAGCTTATAACAAAAGCACTACACTACAATTGCAACATACTTTTTATTTTTCATTGCAAATTACTGTGGTCAGATTTAAGATATAGCACCATCTTATGGATATTTCTGTATAGATTAATGAGTGCAATTGTTTCTCTGCTGGCAAAAATGTTTCTTTGCCAAAAAGAACATAGCAAGACAGAGTTATCTGTCACTGCTCACTTTCTATGTATGTGAAAAGTCAGAATGAGCCCTAGGAATAAAACAGAACATTGTTCTGACACACTCACTTGGGAAAATTTTCCATTTAACTACCAATTTATGGTCAGGATGTCAAGTATTCCCAGTATTCTAGTATTACATTTCCCAGTAAGTACTAAATTTCCATGTAAGAGGTACTAAAACACTCAAGATTATTTTCTTAATAATATTTAAAAATACATTTAAATCTCATTTGATTTGTCTTTTGTTTTCTGAGCCATTAAGATGAATTAGGGTCATATTTTCAAGATTCTCTATGCCATTTTAAATGGCTATGACATCTGAAGTTCATTCTTATTCTGGTAATTCCAGAAGCTCCAGAAAAAAACCACGCTCAGATAGCCAGGATTGGCAATCCTGTTTTCCAGTTTAACTCCCAGCTATTTAAGGAACCTTGTAATTAAAGCAGGTGTAAATGTTCACTCTCATTTCATGCATTTTCAGTCATAAATATCATAAAGGATATTTTGTGTAAGTAAAAGACAGATACTACCTTCCTTTTCTTCCATCTGCATTAAATTTTTTTTTTTTTTTTTTTTTTGCCATTTCTCACCTGGAGAACAATGCATTAGCTGAGGTTAATGTTTGGTTTATTAAAGTTTTACATAAAGCATTTGAGATCAGTGAATGTCACAACTCATCAACAGTGACCTTGTACACAAACCTGGACTCCCTCTACGGATGCAGATCTGATTATAGGGAAAGGACATATTATCCCTCAAAAAAAGGAGATGCCTCTTTAGGAACCCACATAAGTATTTTTGTAACCATAAATCTAGTTTTTGGTCTCATTAAACTCAACTGTTTTAAAGTTTTGTAGGCACTTTCTTGAATTGGGTTAAGTTTACTTGTAAAACGAAGCATCTTCCTGAAGAGTGAAAAAAGCATACATAGGATGTATCTCTGTGTGTATGATACACAAATATTTCAAATAGTATTATTGTTACCAAGTATGTTTTATTAGAAATACATATAAATTATATCTAAAATTCAATCTAAAATTCTAGTCACCCTAGTGATTCAGTAACAACACAGTACATACAGTGAAAACCAAGGAGGGTTGAAACAAACGATTTCTATAATAACTTCTGCCCAGGATGTTGTTCCTCTAGGAATCACAGGCTCCAAAAATCCCATTAGACTGTATCCTTGCAGACTTCCTGAAATGTCACCCACTAAGGGACATACAAATAGAAAGGTTTTCTTTGTCTTAGGCCATTAAGAGCATGTTGGAAGCTTCTCCAACAGTGGCTTATTCCAGGCCACTTGCAGCTTAATGATTTACAATAAAGGCCTTGAAATCCACTGAAAACCAATGGACAGCCAGTGCAGTATCCTGATAGTGGGAAATAGTTTTAAGGCTTCACACTGAAACAGTAATATCACACCTTCACTGGGTGATCATGCAGGTGATGCTCAGAGATCAAAAACCCAATTGCAAAACCCAGCATTGAATGGCAGGTGAACTTGGCATAATTCCTGCCATTTCACTGTGCTTACTTTCAATTTAACAGTAAACTCATGCCATGATTTAGCAGCCATCCCCACAGACTGTAAGCCAAAGCAGAGATTGCAAGATGCAGGACAGCAAAAAGAAATTGTATTTATATTTGTTGTTTGCTTTTGGAATTAGATTAACACAAACATTTAAACACATTCAGTATGAAGCAAGTGTGTCACCTTATGTTTGCATTACCTATTTTTAAGTAAAATATATTTCAGTAAACTTGTCTTGAAGCACATGGTTTATCTAGGACTCTGTTTTCTTCAAATAGTTTTTGAAAAAATAGAATTAAATTTAAAGAGATTAATTAATTGAAAAATGTATTTGGCAAATGCTCACTTGAGATAAAATATATATTGTATGCATGAAAACATGCAAAAAGATCAAGAAAACAAAACATGAGCTTCCCTCATATGTGTGGCCTTACTTTAGAGGCAAGTGCAAGAATTATTTATCTTGTAAATGTTCCCAGATCTCCTTTCAGCTTACTGCCAGACAGATAGTTGGTCATTCCAGAAAAATCACATCAGAGCTTCATTCAAGATATAAATTAAAATCTTACCTGTCTTGAATCATGAGAAGAGTGAATTTATGACATCCACCCTGATAGAGTTGCCAGGACACTGCAAATACAGTTCCAGTAATGACAATAGAAAGATGAAAAAATGCTGAAGAGCAAACATGACACTACAAAAAGATGCATACAGGCATATGCAGTACTACCAAGCCCCAGTTCTCAGGAATCCAGGATCCCAAATCATTAAAATCATTAGATCTGAAAAAAAGCCAGACTCACATTGCATTTTTTTAACTACCTCTTTTTTGACAAGCCCTTAGAGACCAGCAACATTAACTTCCCCTCACAAGCGGAAGGGCAGGGATTTTTGGAGGGAGTGGGGGGATTATGAAAGCTGAATTTTCACTCAATATACTAACTGCAGTTGACAAAACTGAAGATAACATACCCAGGTACTGCTAAGATTGTGGCAAATTACATGAACGATGCAATAATGCAACTTCATGATGTAACAAAAAATTCCTGGGAAAAAGGAATCGTTGGATCACATGTTAAGACAAACTGAGCTGTACTAAACTAGCACTGAACTTGTATTAAAATAACTGTATTTAAATCAGGACTCCAGCTAACCCAAGGCATAGTGCTAGAAGACGAAGAGACTGAAAGCATGAGAAAGCAGAAAATTTTCTCATGGTGATGCTTATATCCACATTCTCTGCAATAATTTTCTGCTCAATACTGTACATAAACTATTTTCAGAATAATTCATCTTGAAGAAAATAAACCAAATTCAAGCTCATATATAAGCATCTGAGTAGATTCTGACTGTCCGAGTACTCAAATGCATATTTCAACCATGACAACAGGGATTGTTTTTGTTTTGACCATATGCCATAGAAGTTCTGCTGATGTGTTCAAACACTTCCCTCATCAACAAAAATTTCCATATATCACTCCATATGGGTTGTAACCAAGCTCATTTGATCGCATCCAGTGGAAAGACCTGGTCATAACCACAAGGTTCTCTTGCTGCCATTTCAAACTCTTGAATAAATGTCCACATATTCCCATCATCCTTGAGGAATGGTTTGATTAAATATCTAATCTTGTTTTGCCATCTACAAATATTTCCTTTATGCGAATCATTTAGGATATGAGTTAATGACCCTCTGTACCATTTATTTAATTATCCAGAATTTGACAAAACAAACATTGACTCTGGCTGTTCTTCTAGACATTGGGGCACCAATGCTTAATCTCTTTTCTTTTCCAGAAAGTTGATTCTCCACTTATCAGTCAGTGCAGTGGAGAACAGGGCCATGTTAAAGGACAGTGCATTTCCATAACAAACAGAAATGAAGATAAGAAAATGACATTGTTAATCTACCTGAACTCCAACATAGGTGACTAGACTGAGATTGAACTCCAGAGTTTAGAATAAACAAGATCCATCACACTACTCAGTTACAGGCCCTGTTCCTGGTAGCAGTCCACAGAAACTCCATTTTTAGTTAATTGCTCACTTATATACACAGCCAGAATTCTGACCTTACACATGAAATAAAAGTAACAGTATAATAATGATATCAATACATTTTTAAGTGGCTGATATGCAAAACTACAGGCTTGTGTGGTGAGATTAGAAAGAATTGCAAAGGCTTTTTCATGCATCCCTGTTATTGCTCTCCCTACCTCACCCCTACTCCTTTCATGATTACAGAGCCATTCTCTCACCGGCAATAGGACTGCACAAAGCCCATACTTTGACTGGAGAGTAGGGCCAACTTTCTAACACAAGCAGAATGACATAGGTGGCTGCTCAGCTCAGTGTCAGGGGAAAAAATAAAAAAGGCAGCTCTAACATTGGAAGTATTAAAAGGACAGTCATATGTAAGATCATAAAGTATTCTGTCTGTTCAGCATGATGTGATAAGGCTGGTCTACCTTTAAGAGTGCCACTGCTTCAGGAAAAGTGTACTTCAACTGGGAAGGAACAGGAATAATCAGAATTTGTATCCAATGCCTATGCAAAAAGACTGAGGGGTCATACAGCTTACAGTGAGCTGAGCAGAAGAACTCCTTTTTATACAAAACTTTTACAAATAGAAATAGAATAAACTGTTTTCCATGGCTGCTGCAGACAGATGAGACTAATAGGTTTAAATTGCTCAGGGAGATGGTGTATATTTTAGTGGCTCCAAGCTCACTGCTAGCAAGAGGCTGAAACAACCTCTCTTGCTCTTCTTTCTGGTGCCTGCTAGTCACTATTCCCTCTTGCTTCTGTCCTGTCCTCTGAGGGCCTAGAACGAAGCTCCAAGGCAATGCTGAAAAGAGCAGAAGACTGAGACAGTTGGTCTCCTCTGCTCCAGCCCAAAAAGGGCCACAAGCCCCTGGCAGGAGCACACCCAGTAGTGGGTCCTGGCAGAGGGACAGGACCTGGCTCAATCCATGTCTGACCTCTGTCTGCTGCCCTGAAAACCCACCCTGTGTTTTGTTCTCCATGTCGTGGCATTAATGGAGAACCAGGTCAGGTCCCCTTTGCAAGTGCTTTTCTCTTCAGTATCATAGATGGACATAATGTTGGGTTTTTTTCAGGTAAGCCCCTTTTGCACCCAAAGAGATTCCCCTCAGACTCTTTCCCTCCAACATAGTTAAAGCTTTTAAGGTCTGGCCTTTCCTAGACTGAGCAGAACAGGTCCTTTCAGAAAATGCAGGTCAAGTGCCTCTGGCCTCCTAGATGCCCAGGAACTGAGAAAACACTGTGCAGGGCAAGCAGGGATGGGATTTGAGACCTTTTGAGCAGCAATAACAGAGGCTAGGCTGCATGGCACAAATTTTCAGAATGGGAGGTTCAGGGTAACATAAAGAAAAGTTTTCTGAATTAAAAGAGGGTTCAGTGTTGGAATTGTTTGCTTAAGGAAGTGAACTACTAGAAGGTATTAAGAAAAAGGTTAGACAAGTGTCAGTCACAAATTAGTTAAATGTAGGTGATAGGTTGGGAGCAGGAGTAAATTCCGGTAACTTCTTCAGATAATTTCCAAGCCTACTTTCCATTATTGTTTATAGACCTGAGCAGGGCTTAAGCAAACTCATATCTCTGGAGATGTAACAGGATTCACTGGAATTCGCTAGCAATGGCTGGCGGTGTCACATGTGCAGCATCTGCATCATCCCGTAAGAGATACCACATTCCACTATACTACTCACAAGACTCCAAGCCATTCACATCAGCAAGTTTTGTGTCATTTGGTCTTGCTGAGAAACCAAGTATTTTAGAAAGCAGTAACAATTCCTTTAAGAAGAATTGATTTGGATACTTCTTCAGAATTTTAAAGGAAATACTAATGTCACTTTTCTAACCCCACACTGAAAAATCAGATTGCCTTAACTACTCAAGCTTAAGGTATGGAGAACAAGACTACATTACAGACACAAGTCTACTCTGAACCAATTAATTCAGAATATCTCAATTTTTGAGAATAGCTTTTAGTAATGATGATGTTACATTAATTTTAATCTGGCCTCTTAGCAGTAACCTGCTCATTACGTGGATGCTGCACAGCTTGTGAGTAACGTGATGCCTCCAAAATGTCAAAGCAGGACATATGATTAGAATTTTCTCAAATATTTCTGTACATTTACATACATATGCATGAACTAAACCTGAGCTACAAAATGAATCTACTCAGAAACACTTTGATACAACTTAGGTTGTAAGTTATTAGGGTGTTAAGCTATTGACATCACTTACCCTGGTCAGCTGCTCCTAGGGAATTCACCTGAAGAGAAGATGGGAATTTCTCTTAGTGTTTATAAAATCTGGAAGGAGTCAGGCTTGTGGACACTATTTATTCCTCCGTCTGCTCTTGCCTGAGACCTGTCTAGCTCATGAACACTGGCATCCAGTGCTGGTACACCAAAAGGAAGTAGCAGGACATAAAAGTAATTTTCCTTAATGATTACTCTTCGGAAGTCAAATCAGAATAGTTTGGAAGGAACACTTTTCTAAACTCTGCAATTCTGATATAGGTCAGTGGAGCAAAGGTGCTTGATTTCATCAGAAGAAGAAAGTATTCGATCATTGTCTGCAACAGAAACATAGAATCATAGAATTGCAGAATCATAGAATAATTTTGGTTGGAAGGGAACTTTAAATGTCATCTAGTCCAAACCCTCTGTGATGACATCTTCAACTAGATCAGGTTGCTCAGAACTCCATCCAGCCTGACCTTGAATGTTTCCAGAGATGGGGCATTTACCACCTCCCTCGGCAACCTGTTCCAGTGTTTCTACACCCTCACTGTAAAAAATTTCTTCCTTGTATCTAGCCTAAATTTACCTTGTTCTAGTTAAAAACCATTACCCCTTGTCCTGTCACTACAGGCCATGCTAAAATTTCTTCTCCACCTTCATGTAATGCTTAGTTGCTACTGCCAAACCCATTGTAGCTCTGGCCAACACCAAAATGTAACTTAGCAATTTCTTTCTACAAATACCTGAATCTGCAGAGAACACTTGGAGCTAATGGAGACACACTGTCTGACATGTGACCTGCTTTTGGCTGGCATAGAGTTAATTGTCTTTGTAGTAGCTTGTACAGGGCTATGTGTTGGAAACGTGCTGGAAAACAGTGGAAATATGTGCTGGCAACAGTGTGGATAACACAGAGATGTTTTTTATTGCTGGCCAGTACTTACAGTCAAGGCCTTTTCTGCTACCCCACACTCCACCCTACCCCACCAGCGAGCAGGCTGGGGGTGCACAAGTTGTTGGGATGGGACACAGCCAGGACAGCTGACCCCAACTGACCAAAGGGGTATTCCACACCAAATGACATCATTCCTAGTAACATAAATTTGGGGAAAGAAGAAGAAAGGGAAGATGTTTGAAATTATGGCATTTGTCTTCCCAAGCAATTGTTACATGTGATGGAGCTCTGCTCTCCTGCAGATGGCTGAACATCTGCCTGCTGATGGGAACTAGTGAATGTGTTAATGGCTTCTGCTTTACGTAATAAACTATCTTTACCTTAACACATGAGTTTTCTTACTTTCGCTCTTCTGATTCTGTGACCCATCTCACTGAGGGGGTTGAAGTGAACAAGTGGCTGTGTGGGGCTTAGTTGGTGGCTGAGGTTAAACCACCATACATGTCTTTGGGAGAAATGCACTCCTGGAATGAAACTAAATGAACTTACTTCAGAAATTAAACTCATAGAAAGTTTAGTTACCTCCTGCGAACTCTTCACGGAGGAATAAAATAATCTGCTGCATGGATAAGCTGGAGGACTGGTGAAATGTATCAACTACACACAAACTTTTACACCATAGAGCTGAGTGCTGCGTGCTGGTAGAACATGAATGCTGATAAATCTATCATCACAAAGATCTATTGGACTCTGCTTATCATGAAGCAGAATGCAAGTTTTATTGCTCTTTCAAACTTATATTCCTTCAGGTGGATTTTAAATCCATATTGCTTATTTCATATGCCTGTACAGCATCTCCATTATGTGTTCTTGCCTGGGCAAAAACTCATACATATTCACAGGCAATAGTGTCAACAGTCAGAGACCTTCAGAAACTGTAAGCCAGGCAGCCAAGCTTCACCATCCTAGTATTTAAAAAATAATCATAAAAATGTGTTTATTTCTTCTACTTTACTTTTAGGTTTTGTACTTGTGTGGCAGTATTCCTTGATGCTTTCAATTTTTTCTCCACAAATTCATGATATACAAACAAAAATAGTCAGAAGGGGTAAGGTAAATGGAGAGGCAGCACATCAACCATCACTCAATACTGTCTGGGGTATCTTCCTTTGATACCACAACTACAAAGCACCCTAGAAGTATCACCTCACCATCATGTCTGGCTTTGGGTGCAACCTATTTACAGACAACATAAGGTAAGATTCTTGCTTAATCACTTGATTTATTAATCCAAAATGTTATGGAAAAATAGTAAAAGAAGAGACTAAACTGACAATGCACTGCATGAAACTAAAACTCATTAGCCTCAAAATAACAAATTTTATGAGCAAAAGATAGTTTATACGTGAATTACAAGGCACTGATTTTATACTAGGAATTCTTTACTGACCATAAAAATCCTTTCATACACCTTATTTTTAATCATCTGTTTTCCCAAATGAAGGATTTGAAAACATAGCTATATTTTTTATCTGCATGTTGAAATAAAAATCTTCAATCCATTTAAAACTCAGTTTTTAACCATTAACTATTTTTACTGCTTCTTTTACTCCCTAGACAGAAAGCTTTACTGGCAAAATCCTCATTTCATTGCCATATAAAAAAGAACAGTCCACTTAACATTTTGTTGAAATAAATACGCTATACAAACTACATTAGGCAAAATATCTAGGCAGAAAGAAATTGCTTTTGAATGACTGCAACTGTAAATAAACCTGTGCTAAGGTTCAACAAAGCAAAAAAAGAAAGTACAAAGAAAGTAAAAATAAAATGGGTTTGGTTAGATCATCTAATGAGGACTAATGAATGACTTTTCATTGTGGCTGGTTATTTTAAGCATGTAGGTATTTGAATATAAAAATTCAACATGGATATTTGTGTACTTTACTGGTTGAGCAGCTTTTGAACACAAGCATCTGAGGAATTCAGTTCTGACTAGTTGTTACAAGACTGATACCACCAATGTTTGGTGGTATTAGCATGGTATTAGCATTATCAGTAGACAAAGGGCATTAGAAGGGGTAGCTTTCATGGTTTGCAGAAATGTTTAAAATGGAAAAGAAGATATGCTACATTTAAATGCACCAGACAAAAAATAGCACCAAGAATCGAAGAGATCAGAACCAAAAACTCCAATAATGTTAGATTAGAGTAGCTTTACAAAATGGAAACACGGGATACCAAATATAGGGTTGTGTTAAAAACAGTTGCCTTAGGTAGGACTGTTGGTCCTAAGCTGTCAGATATTCTGATAGATGTTGTCAATTCATTTTATCAATGCAGCCAATTCCAAGTTGAAAACATTCTATTTTGAGCCTGGTTTGATAGAAAACAAAATCTAAATTGTTCCCGTTTTTATCTTTTTCCCCAAATAAGAAGATACAGTGAGAAACAATGAGGCCTGAAAGCAAAGTACAAGACTCTTGCTGCCTTGCTAGACGTCCTTTGAATGTGGCTCTAGGGAAGACATTTAAAATGGATGTTTTCTGTGGCAGAAGAAAGCAAATAGCATTCTTATCCTGACCAAAGGTAAGAAAAAAGAACTACAGACTAGTACAACTCACCTTCTCCCTGGGAAGGTGACAGAGCACATAATCCTGGAAACTTTCCAAATATGTTTGAATCAAGAAAGTGACTGGGAGTAGACAGCATGGATTCATGGAGGGGAAATTATGCCTGACCAGCCTGATAGACTTCTGTGACCAAATGACTGGCATGGTGGATGAGGAGAGAGCAGATGTCATTTATCTCGACTTCACCCAGGCTTTGAACACTGTCTCCCATAACATCCTCAAAGACAAATTGGTGGACTACAGGCTAGGTAAATGGGTAGTAGACTGAAAACTGACTGAACTTTCTGGCGCAGAGGGTAGTGGTAAGTGGCACAAAGATCATCTGGAGGCCAGACGGTAGTGGTGTACCCAGGCATTGATACTGTGACCAATATCATTTAACATGTCTATTAATGACATCAATGATGGAACAGAGCACACACTGACAGTGCGCAGACAACAGGGACTCAGGAGGAGTGGTGGATACATCAGCTTGTTGTGTGGCTGCACAGAGACCTCAACAGGCTGGAGAAAACAGCAATCAAAAGAAGTTCAACAAAGGGAGTGCAAAGTCCTGCACCTTGGGATGAAACACCCCATACACCAGTACAGGCTGGGGACTTACTGCCAGGAAAGCACCTTTGCTGAAAGATTTATGTCCTGGTGGACACCAAGCCCAACACGAGCTGGTAATGTACTCTTGTAGCAATGAAGGCCAACAGTCTCCTGGGCTTCATTAGGATGAGTGTCAACAGCAGGGCACTCTCCTTCCTCAGCACTAGTGAGGCCACATCTGGAGTCCAGTCCTGTGGTCTGCAGTATGAGAGGGACATTGACATACTGGAGCAAGCAAAAGGTCAGGGAGGTAATTAATGGCTTGGAGCATGTGAGCTACATGGAGAGGCTGAGAGAACTGGGACATTCAACCTGGAGAAGGTTCAAGGGAGTCTTATTAATGTGTATAAATACCTAATGCAGGGGAGTAAAGAATACAAAGCCAGACTCTTCTCAGTGGTACCCAGGGAAGGACAAGAAATAATGGGCATAAAATAAAATACAGAAAATGAATTCCTTTTAAACCTAAGAAAAAGCTTTTCTGTTGTGAGAGTGGTCAAACACTGTCACAGGTTGCCCAGAGAGAATGTGGAGACTCCATCCTTGCAGATATAAAAAAGCTGCCTGGACTCAGAACTGGACAACATGCTCGAGGTGACCTTGCTCTGGTAGTTGGACTAGATGATCTCAGGAGTTCCCTGCCAATCTCAAAACCCCTGTGATTCTGTTACGAAGGATGAAGAAACATGAGATATATCTTCTCCAAAAAGGTGCAGGCAGCTAGAGGAACAAACATAACCTTTTCTCTAAGAATTGTGTAACCTTATGTATGATAGCATCATCATTCTGGCCTTAATGCAGCAGAAGTTGTGAGATGACACTGCTGGATTGAGCCACTGCATTTAAAAATGTTTGGGAATTTACTGTTTTGATGTTTCAGAGAGTTCATATCCCAATTGGTACTTTCCATATATTTGGTGGAAAGTTTTACAATGTTGCTTTATTTTTATTAGCGGTTAGAATAAGAAAAAGTTATTGCACAAGACACTCACAAATCTGAGCGGATGTGGTATTCCTCTTAGTGAAAAAATAGTTTACAGTAACCAGTTCCAAATTTTTTACATTGTAGTTCATACCTCTTATCTACTATGGGACTAGCACTACTTGCAATGATACACTGAAAATGCAAGTACTGACTTGAGATTGCTGATGCTGGTTCCCACAAAAACTGCCCTTAGTAATTCCTGGACTAGGGAAATGTGACCAAATATGTTCAATATTTGTTAAAATATGTGTTCAATGTGTGTTCAAATATGTTCAAAAAAGTACAATCGTACTTTTCCTGGATTGCCTTTCTGCATGTCACAAATTTTGCCTACTGTTAAGGGTTAACGTTAAAGACACAAGCAAAACATATAAATAACCCCCTTATATTTATGAGTGGCACACTTAGCATCCAAACTTCCCAGAAAGCCAGTGTGTTTGTCAGCATGTCTCTCCCCAGTGCTCTACTTCATTCCTCTGGAAGAGATGCAGGGGCAGAACCCAGACTCCTGATGCTTAATGCTGCCATTGAGCTAATATAGCTGCTGCCCCCAGCAGGAACAATCTCACCCTCTGAAAGCTGGTTCACTCAGGGGATAACTGCCGGCTTTAAAGGTCCTTTTTTAAATCTTCCACTGGAGTATCTGAAACTTCAAAATAGAGGTAATGGACTAGAGACTTACACCACTCTAAACCCAGTCTAGCTCGTACAGTGAGAACTGAGTAGGTTGCCGGCGTTTGTTGAGTTTCCTTTTAGGCCTTTGAAAACTTGGCATTGCTAATTAACAGAGGCCAAGAGCTATGTGGGCAGAGCCTCAGCTGCCATCCTTTTAAAGCAGCACACAGGGGCACTGTCTTTCTGGGACCCACTCCATCCCTCCAGCCTTTGTCCTCCTGACTTTCGATCCTTCCCCGTTCAGTTGTTCCCAACTTCTCCCTTACACCAGCATCACCATGCATGGGTGTGTTGGGCACAAAATAAGGCCTTATTGATCCTGGTGAAATCTGATGTGCCTTCCCTCTGCAGGGCTACCTTCCCACAGTGCCCTTATCGGATTCCAGAAATTTAGCCTTCACATGGTGGAGCCTTTTTTATTTTATTTTACGAATGATGGTTTTCCAGTCCTATGTTTTTCAGAGCCTTAACTGTGAAGGTAACTATTGTGACTATGAACCTGCCTACATCGGCAGGTAGCCTGGCACAACGATTTCAGAGAGATTTGAACTATCTATTTGTGGCGGCGGGCTCCCAGCAGAGATATCCTGCGAGAGGAACCCAGGCTTCAGCATCAGCTCGCTCCCACCTCGGAGAGGCACGGTCTCAGCGGTTTCTCTTTCTGGGGGATTTTGAGATGCCTCTCTTTTTTTTCCCACACTGTCTGGTAGAGAATGCCAGCGAGCTGGGGGTCGGCAGCGAGCCGAGCCGAGGGCACAGCCAAGAGCTCTCCGCTCCCAGCGCGGCGCTCCTCCGTGTGCCCGAGCCGGCCGCCGAGCGCCGGGCGCGGCCCCGCTGCCCGGGATGCGGAGCAGGGCGCAGCCGGCCCCGCCGCCCGGACTGGCCCGATCCGAGCCGGGCAGCGCAGTCGAGCGGGGCCAGGGGCCTTTCCGGCCAGCACCTGCCCTCGTCGCTGCGAGCAGAGCGGAGCAACCGAGCGGAGCAACCGAGTGGAGCAACCGAGCCGTGCCGAGCAGCGCCGAGCCGAGCTGTGCTAGGTGCGGTGCAGAAGCGCTCCCGCCCCGCCCAGCCCAGCCACCTGCGGGCTACTGCCCAGCTCCGGAGCTAGCAGAGGTGTTAGCCCGGCCCCGGCTCCGCCTCCGCCGGGAGCCGCTCGGAGCAATTCCCACGGCAACCCAGGCTCGACCCTCTTCCCAAACCCCGCCTCTCCTCCCCGCCCCTCCGCTCCCGCCCGGCGGCCGCCGCCGGTCGGAAACAGTCTGTGTGTAAACTCGACGTGTCCGGAAAGGTGCGAGCCGCTCCCCGCCTCGCTCCGTGCCCGGCCGCGGGCCGCTCCCGCCGAGCGCGATGCTGGACCCGTCCTCCAGCGAGGAGGAGTCCGATGAGTTGCTGGAAGAGGAGCGGCGGGACGTGCTGGTGGCGGCGGGCGGTGGGTCTCCGCGCTCGCTGCCGCCGCCCCGGGACCCGCGGGGCAGGGAGGCCGGCGCGGCGCGGGCGGCGAGCCCCAGCCCCTCGGTGCTGAGCGAGGGCCGGGAGGAGCAGGAGCGCCTGCAGCGAGAGGAGCGGGAGAAGCGGCTCCGGCTGCAGCTCTACGTGTTCATCGCGAGGTGTATCGCGCACCCCTTCAACGCCAAGCAGCCCACGGACATGGCCCGCCGGCAGCAGAAGGTGAGTCCCCGCTCCCGCCTGGCCCCGCCGCTCTTGCCCTCCCGCCGGGCCATCCCGTGTCCGCCCGCTGGTTAGAGCCGCAGCTGCCGCCGCCGCTGGCGGCCCCGGCCCGCAACAGGTTGATCGGGCGCTGGGCACGGCGGGGGCACCGCCAGCGCAGGCGGGATTTGGAGCGGGGGGTTGCCGAGCTGGGTGCAGCGCGGCTTCTCCAAAACAGCACGGTTACCCGGGTGTCCGTCAGTCAGCAGGAGTAAAGACTTCTAAGTTTTCAAAGCTGCGCTTAACAGTGCCCGTGCGCGGCAGACAAGTGCGCAGAGTGCGACCGTGAGGGCCTTTTGTGCAGTGGGAGATGTTTCTGCTTCTCGGCGTTGTGCGATGGATGGAGTTAAACCTCCCAGAGGTGCCTGCTGCAAATCCTGTGCTCACCATCTGGACCCAACTCGGGCGAATTTAGCCATACTACAGAGGTGAACGAGGAAACGATTTTTTTTCATTAATTATTAAGTGCGGTCTCTTTGAACGGAGAAACAATTAACATGCACGTTTGTGATGAGAAATGTCTCCTAGTGAAGGCTGACCAAAGTTACTCTCGGTGTCTTGTGTATCAGAGACAAGCCCTTGAGAATCGGCAGGTATGTGGTAGGCATTTATGCTGTAATGGAGCTTGTTCTCTGTTACTTTTGAGCAATATGTATAGGTAGGATACTTAAAGTTTTGAAACAAGGCACTGCCTTTCCAAATAAGCACTTAAGAAGTTCAGTTGTTGAAATATTTGGTCTAAAATGTTTTTTGGGCTTTTTTTTTTTCACTTTCAGTTATTTAAGACAAACAAACCAACACAAATCAAAACAGAAAAAAAAACAACAACAAAAAGCACCAACACCCCCCCCCATTACTTTCCAGATGGAAGACATTCAGTTCCACTTGAGTCTTCATGATTTTGGTACTTCCATGTCTCTAAGGTTTTGTAAAATCCAATACTGAATGTTTTGGGGTGTCAGAATTATGCCCCTTATAAGTAATTTGAGCAGTAATAATAAGATTATTGCTGGAAGAACATTCTGCTTTTATTAAGTATTAGGTATTTAAACTGAAGCCTGTAGAAAGACATCTTTTAAGCAGGAAGTTGAAGAAAATTTTTAAGAAAAAGTTGAAGTTTCACCATCCCACTGAGGACTACGC